>NC_140999.1:107151264-107199147 GCF_052327205.1 Somniosus microcephalus
CTCCAGTGCTCACGAAGACTAAAGTAACTTTTATTTATTCTGTCTTATTAAGCATCAGGCCCCGCCCACACACGCCATAGGATTGGTCAACCATCACGTGATGGGGAGACCAAAGGGTGGGGGGTGAGGGTGGGAGGAGCTTGCCACAAAACAATTGCCTAGGGTCCAGCATGGCTGGCAACAGACACCCAGGCTTAGAGGCCTACCTGCAAAAACGGGGAAAGGTAGGAAAATTAATGAGATTAGATGAAAGATTTAGAAAGTAATTAACTTTTTTTTAAAACAATTTCTGAAAGTAATTAACTTTTTTTAAAAGAATTTCTGTTTTAAAAGAACTTTTTTTTTAAAGACGCAGAAAGCGGGAAAAAGAAATTAAAAGTTTGGGATCAAGATGACGGCGACTCACCTCGGTTCAGAACGATAAGGCCCGCCCACACACGCACCGATTGGTGGACCGTCAGGTCACCGAAGCGTAGGATTGGCCAATCGTCCCGTCACTCGACCGTAGGAGGTCCCGCCGCATGCGCCAGGAAGCCGCCGTACGATTGGTCGACCTCAACGTCACTCGATGCTAATGAGCAGATAATGAACGGAATGTTGAACGTTTTTTGGATACCGCGGGCGCAATTTTTGTCCGGCCGAAACGTAAATACGCTTAGGACGGTTCTGGAATCGTCAGCTTTCTTTCGACGTAACACACGTGTAGGTAAGCTCTATAACTTTCGAGTTTATTCAATACAGACAGACAGACGGCATGACAGACAGACAGAAGAACGCTTTATATATATAGATGCTCATTGTCTGTGACTGATTGCTACCACCGGGTCGAATTCAGAAATCTAAACTCTTACACGTCTATCTCTTGAAGCTCCAATATTGATGTAAGTGTAAAATCAAGAATGAACTTCCATCACCAGCATGATCACAAGATAGTTACGGATGCAGAAGGCCTTTCAGCCCATCCTGGCTTGTCTGTCTGGAAGGGAACCCACATTTTCCCATCACAGCAACCAGTTCGTTGTTAAATAGTTCCAGTTTTTTTACCTGCACTGTGCTATCAGCAAGTCCATTCAAGTGAAAAATAACTTCCCATTTCATTGAATCATAGAAATTTACAGCACAGAAGGAGGCCATCCAGCCTGTTTGAATCTGTCATGATTAAACTCGTCATAGTTATATAGAATTTATAATACAGAAACAGGCCATTCAGCCCAACAGGTCCATGCCGGTGTTTATTCTCCACACAACCCTCCTCCCACCCCTCTTCATCTAACCCCATCAACATATCCTTCTATTCCTTTCTCCCTCATGTGTTTATCTAGCTTACCCTTAAATGCATCTACGCTATTCTCCTCATTTACTCCTTGTGATAGCGAGTTCCACATTCCACCACTCGCTGGGTAAAGACGTTTCTCCTGAATTATTTATTGGATCTATGAGTGACTATTGTATATTTATGGCCCCTCCCTATTTTGGGGGTTGCAAATTTTGCTTTGTACATCATTCACTATCTTCTAGACCTCAATGAGGTCTCTTAGCTGCTCTCATTCAAAGCTGAAAAATCCAAGTTTCTCCAGTCTTCCCTCATAGCTCAGCTTCTGATGCTGGGATTGGCTTTGTGGTTCTTCTCTGCACTGCCTCCCAGACTTGAATGACTTCCTGGTGTCTCAATAACCAAAAGGGGACACAATACTGAAGGTGTAGCCTGGCCAAAGCAAGGCCTATATGAGCAGATGTTACGGGTATGGGAAGGCTCTTCCACTTCAACTGCTCTGAAATCGGCCGCTTGGTCTTCCACACAGATACTTCAACAGCTCTCTCTCCCTGTCTCTCTGTCTGTAACTTATTTTCTTGATATATATGTGTGTGCGTGCGTGTGTGTGTGTGTGTGTGTGCTCATGTGTGTCTGTATGGGAGCCAGTTGGGTGTGATTGAAGCAATTGCTTTTATTCAGCAACAAAGGTTGTTTTATCAAGGCCAAGCCAACACTGCTGATTAGAAAGTCAGATAAGAAGACTATCCATCAGGTTTGGTCTGAGGCTTTATACATAGGCCCAATAAATATTAAACTTAAGAGAAGATTGCTTCTTTTTTTAGTTGCTGATTATTCTGTAACAATATTTAATATTCCAAAAAGGTTCCGTTTAAGCAATCACATTTCATTTCAGAACATTAACCTGAATCTCACTATAAACTGGAAAAGTGCTGCAGTCCTTGCAGAGCTGCCAACCCTTGCATTAATCCTTTTCCTACCACCTGCTTTGGAGCTTTCTTTTTGGTGTATCTATCTATCTATCTATCTATCTATCTATATATATAAAGGAATCGATCTGTCTGTCTATCTGTCTGTCCTTCTGTCTGTCTGTCCTCGGGTGTGCGTCTGTCCGGCTATGCGCTCAAAAGTTATACGGCGTACCTACGCGCGCGTTACCTCCGAAGAAAGCTTACGCTTCCGGACGCTCGTAAGCGTATTTACTTTTCGGTCGGACGAAAATTGTTCGCGCCTTATGCAAAAAACCTTCAAATTAAACTCATTATCTGCTAGCATTGATTGACTGACGTCAAGGTTCGACCAATCCTGTGCCGTCACGATTGACCAATCCTACAGTACGGTCCCCTGATGGTTGGCCAATCGGTGTGTGTGTGTGGGCGGGACTAATCGTTTTCATCTCGGGGATGTGGCAGCCATTGTTTCACTGCCATGACTTCAGCTTCCAGCTCAAACTACTTTGAAAGTTAGTATCTCTTTTAAAAATAACATAAGATTTACCAAAAACGTTTTATAAGTACTTTCACTTTCATCTTTCAAGGTATTAAAAGGTAGAAATGTTGCCCGGCAGCAGATTGAGAGAGGGACACAGACAGGGCCCAAAAGCCTGGGACTCGATTTAAAATGTTGCCCGGCAGCAGATTCACAGAGGGACACAGAGAGGCCCCAAAGCCTGGCACTTGATTTAAACCGCCCGGCCCAAAACAGCCCTGGCAAAGCCGGGCTCCCCCAGCTAGTATATAAATAAAAGAAACAGGGCTGCTCTGGTGCTTTATACATTACACAATAAATAAATATTCAAAAATGGTGAAATTCAAAATGCATAGTTTCACTTCTCACAAGTGACATCCTCAACTGAGAATCTATTGATTTGCCCTGGCAGTTCAGCATTCTATCTGCTGTCTTCTTATTGCTGCGGTGCAGTGATTGAAATGTTCCAACAATACTAATGTCCCGACACCTCTTACATTTCGCCTTAAACTATTTAGACACCATTTTAAAGAGAGCATATATCACTTTTTTTCTTTTGCATGCAATGTTTTGTACTGAGTCTTATTGAATTGTATCTGCGAATGGGCCGCCCACTCATTTTGTAGGTCATGGTTTGCCTCTTCAGAAGCACCTGCCCCCTCCTAGTTTGCTATTGTGCTGCTCGTTCAAATGAGTGGTTTCAATAACATGCAAACACATGCAGCTGCTCTTTCATTTTATTCGGATAAATTGCTACTGACTAGGCTTCTGATTACTTTATACTTTGTTGACGGATGTCAGAAAATTCCTCTGATGATTAAACAGTGAATACGCCAACCTCTGCTATGTTTAACATATGAGTCATTGACACATGAACAATCGTCACACTCTAAGTAGGGCCATATTCATCAAGTAAAATTGCTTTAGAATAATATGCACTTCTGTACATCCAGAGCCTTGCAGTCCTAATTTTGTATGTAGATAAACATGTGGGGACAGAGAGAGAGAAGAGGATAAGCTTTCTATAATATATCTATCTATCTATCTTTATTATCTTTATCTATAATCTATCTAAATATATATACGGATCGATCTGTCTGTCTATCTGTCTGTCTGTCCTCACGTGTGCGTCTGTCCGGCTATGCGCTCGAAAGTTATAGAGCGTACCTACGCATGCGTTACGTCGAAAGAAAGCTTACCGTTCCGAAACGGTCGTAAGTGTATTTACGTTTCGGCCGGACAAAAATCGCGCCCGCGGTATCCGAAAAACGTTCAACATTCCGCTCATTAGCATCTCATTATCCGCTCATTAGCGATAGAGTGACCTCGAGGTCGACCAATCATACGCCAGGTTGCTGGCGCGTGCGGCCGGGCCCTCCTACGGTCGAGTGACGGGACGATTGACCAATCCTACGCTTCGGTCACCTGACGGTCGACCAATCGGTGCGTGTGTGGGCGGGCCTTATCGTTCTGAACCGAGGTGAGTCGCCGCCATCTTGATTCCAAACTTTTCCTTTCTTTTTCCCGCTTTCTGCGTATTTAAAAAAAAAGTTGCTTTTAAAACACATATTCTTTTAAAAAAAAGTTAATTACTTTCTAAATCTTTTATCTAATCTCATTAATTTTCCTACCTTTCCCCGTTTTTCCAGGTAGGCCTCGAAGCCTCGGCCTCTCCTCCGCACCCATGCCCCAGCTAGGCACCTCCCGGCCCCTGTCAACAAGCGGCCTCTGATTGCCGCCATCTTTGTGAAAGCTGGAGGGGCGGCCTCAGCCGAGCGCCGCTACCGCCGCAATCTTAGTAAAGGCTGGTGCGGCGGTGGCGTCACGGAGCTCCGCGGAGCAGGTGCGCGGCGACGTCTAACTCTCCGCCCCCCCAGCCTGTCTCTCTCTCTCTTCCCCGCGCCTCCTGAATGCACGGTGGAAGAGGCCCGGGGCACCGTGGCCGCTTTCGGAGACTTCAACTCCGTGACAGGTGAGGAGGGTCTTTGTTCACGTTGGGCGGCGGGCGGTTTCCCCGGGTGCTGATTCCTGCCGGTGTGGGTGTGGGGCCGGAGCCCGGCTCTTACCTTGCCCCAGAGAGCGGGCGGACGGCGGGGCCTGGAGTAGCAAATCGGGCACCGGCGCCAAGATGATTTCTATGCAGAGCCTGAGCGGCCGGCGAGCTCGCAGAAAAAACGGCAGAAGAAAAACTGAGAGCGGTAGAGGGGAACAGACGTCAGAGAGACAGAGAAATAGGGAGGGAGGAGAGGGAGAGGGGCAGGGAGGGAGGGAGGAGAGGGAGAGGGGCAGGGAGGGAGAGAGGAGAGGGGCAAGGAGGGAGAGGGAAGAGAGAGAGGGTGGGGGGAGGGAAGAGAGAGAGGGTGGGGGGAGGGAAGAGAGAGAGGGTGGGGGGAGGGAAGAGAGAGAGGGTGGGGGAGGGAAGAGAGAGTAGGTGGGAGGAGGGAAGAGGGAGAGGGTGGGGGGAGGGAAGAGAGAGAGGGTGGGGGGAGGGGAGAGGGGAGAGAGAGTGGGGGGAGGGGAGAGAGAGAGGGTGGGGGGAGGGGTGAGAGAGAGGGTGGGGGGAGGGAAGAGAGAGAGGGTGGGGGGAGGGAAGAGAGAGAGGGTGGGGGAGGGGAGAAAGAGAGGGTGGGGGGAGGGGAGAGAGAGAGGGTGGGGGGAGGGGGGAGAGAGAGGGTGGGGGGAGAGAGAGAGGGTGGGGGAGGGAAAGAGTGAGGGGGTGGGACAGGGAGGGAGAGCTTACCTTCTTCCTTCGCAGGGGTCCATCGGGCCACCTTCCCCCCCCGTCGCTCTCTCTCTTCCCCCCCAGTCGCTCTCTCTCTTCCCCCCAGTCGCTCTCTCTCTTCCCCCCCTTCGCTCTCTCTCTTTCCCCCCAGTCGCTCTCTCTCTTTCCCCCCCAGTCGCTCTCTCTCTTCCCCCCCAGTCGCTCTCTCTCTTCCCCCCAGTCGCTCTCTCTCTTCCCCTCCAGTCGCTCTCTCTCTTCCCCCCCCAGTCGCTCTCTCTCTTCCCCCCCAGTCGCTCTCTCTCTTCCCCCCCAGTTGCTCTCTCTCTTCCCCCCCAGTCGCTCTCTCTCTCTTCCCCCCAGTCGCTCTCTCTTCCCCCCCCAGTCGCTCTCTCTCTTCCCCCCCCCAGTCACTCTCTCTCTCTCTCTCTTCCCCCACCCCCCCCCCCCAGTCGCTCTCTCTCTCTCTTCCATCAACAACATGCCCTCAAAAAAGCCTCGGCACCGCCGGGCACTCCAGCTAGTCTATACATATATATATAAAACGGTCCGTCTCTCTTTCCGTCTGTCCGGCTATACAATCAAAAGTTATAGAGCGTACCTACACATATTTTATATCAAAAGAAAGCTTATCATTAGGGGACTCTAATAGGTGTATTTACTTTTTGGTCAGAGAAAAATACTATACAAAAAACGTTCAAAAATCCTCAAAAATCCACTCATTAGCGGTTGACCAATCCTAACTCTCATTAGCATTGTGTGACGTGCTGCTTGACCAATCCTACAGTTCAGTGACCTGATGGTTGACCAATCGGTGCATCACGGGCGGGACCTAATCCTCCAGTCTCCCTAAACTTCCCCGCCATTTTTTTCATCCTCACAGGGACAACACCAGCCAAACAAACCCCCACATTGTGACTCCGGAAGCGGCAGGTGAGTTTACACACAGCGGGCGGGTCATCGGCAGCGGCCGCCTGTCAACCGCGCCACCCGCGGGGGTGCTCAGCTCGGGTCCGTCTCGGCCCCGAGAGCCCGGCCAGGCCTCAAGCGCTATGCCCGAAACACGCAGCGGGCAGGGGAGCGGCAGCTGCCGGCCATCAACCGCGCGATCCGCTGGGGAGCTCAGCTCAGGTCTGTCTTGGCCCGACATCCCGGCCGGCCCTCAACTGCTAGGCCCTGCACGGCCGGTATCACAACGGCACCGGGCCTCAGGTGCTAGGCAGGGAGAGGGGAGGGAGGGACAGAGAGAGGGGGAGGGACGGGAGGGAGGGACAGGAGAGGAGAGGGAGGGAGAGAGAGAGGGGACAGACAGGGGCAGGGAGACTGCGTGGCCCAAAATTGCCCTGGCAATGCCGGGCACCCCCTGCTGGTATTCTATATATTCTGTAATACATTGGCAGAATAGGCACACCAACATCAGTATTCTCGCTCAGGCCAACATCCCCAGCATCGAAGCTTTGACCACGCTGGATCAGCTCCGATGGATGGGTCACATCGTCTGCATGCCCGATACGAGACTCCCAAAGCAAGCGCTCTACTTGGAGCTCCGACACAGCAAGAGAGCACCAGGTGGGCAGAGGAAATGCTTCAAGGACACCCTCAAAGCCTCCTTGAAAAAGTGCAACATCCTCACTGACACCTGGGATTCCCTGGCCCAAGACCACTCAAATTGGAGGAGAAGCATCCAGGAAGGTGCCGAACACCTCGAGTCTCTTCGCCGGGAGCAAGCGGAAGCCAAGCGCAAACAGCAGAAGGAGCGCACATCAACCCAAGTGCCCCACCCAACCACCCCTTCAACCACCATCTGCCCCACCTGTGACAGAGACTGTAGGTCCCACATTGGACTCATCAGTTGAAGGGATAATTACTAGTCCTAGCCCTTTTCGGGCTACCGCAGATCAGGCATATTCCCCAGACGTTCACCTTCAACTAAAGTTAAAGATAACCGAATTCTATAAGACGCTTAATTGGGTCTAAAGGTTCACACTATCTCTCCCTAAAGGAAGGGAACGACGTGAAGATGTTACCGTCCTCCAGATAGCACTTTTAATAAGTTTAACTAGACTGTAACCTTCCGGATATTATGAGGGTCCGGAAACCACCCCCCCCAGAATTCTGCAACTCCTTACAAAAGTGTGTACAGAAATTGAGTTTGCGAGTTTGATACAGAAGTACTACTTGAGACAATTCTAAAAATATATAGATTTATTTAAGAGCTGACATACAGTTAACAGCTTGTGAATCAGTCGCAACATTAACAGATTAAAAACAAATAGCTTACATTTCTTATCCTCAGAGATTCTTATTTTCAAATCTTACCTTCCGTACATTTCTACATTTCTTATTCTTAATTCTAATCCAGAATATCCACCAAATCAAATTAAAAGTACCTTGATCCCCGAGACTCAGAGTTAAAAACTTACAGAGTGTGCCTCTGAAGTTGAGAGAATCGCTTTGCCCCTTTCCAGTAACTTCTGACTGTCTATCTGAAAAGCTCTATTTTTATACCTTTTTTTGTGGTTTATCCTTTGAAGTTTTCTGCTGATGTAACCTAATTATCTCTAGCACCTTCCTGTTGACTTTTCTCTATACTTACTGCCAATTCAACTGTTAGCTTACAGACTTTTGTCTGTTGTTTAGGTGTTCCAAAAACCTATTATAAAATGGCTACAACAGGTTTATCTCTTTGATGTCATTCTTATCGAAGGTCTTCCATTCAATTCTTAATATTGGCTTAACTGTTTGAAAGCAGACGCCATGTCTACTAACTATTCCATTTTCAATACAAAAACCACGTGATTGCTTGGTGTCATCTATTGAAGTTATATCTTCAAAGTGTTCTGTTGGTATCATATTTACAACACATAAATTAAAGACACTTCTGTAGTGTATGTACCCGTCTACCTTTAAGGGAACTATTGAATGTAACCGTTCACCTTTAAGAGGACTACTTTCGGTGTGGCACTATTTGTTTGGCTTCTGTATACTGTAATACCGATAGTGACCACACCAGTATATAAGTGTTGTGGCAGGATTGCTGGGGCAGATTCGCCCGGACCTTCGAATAGTAAAGACCTGTTTGTTTGTTTGTTACTTCTGAAGTCTGTGTATTTATTAACTGCACAACCCACAGACTTTACAGTGGCGACGAGTCCGATCGTACCCTGCGGCAAGATTACCAAAGCAAGAAGAGCGTCGAAGAGAGGCAACCGCCCTCGTCGTGCTGCTGGAAGAAAACACGAGGCTGCAGCAGGAGAAAGGTGGAAGACTTTAGCAACAAAAGCTTCCGTCTGCAACAGGCACTGACTACCCTTCTACCACGGTACGGAGTGAGCCGATCAGCAGGGAACAAGGCGGCCGAAGAGACTGTGAGTAGGGGAAGGTGTAGAAGTATCCGGAGGATAAGGGCAGAGCACTCGACCTCGGTCAAGGGGAGCTGAGTCGGTCAGAAGTCGGGTCCAACGGCGTCGGGTGACAGCCGGACCGCGATCGGTGGGAAAAGCCGGGCAGCGACCGCAGCCACGAAGCGCTGAGACTGGGAGTAGGTGCGGGAAGAGAAACCCAGCGCAGCCGGGGAGGGAAACACCGGTCTGCGAGAGGGCTGGGAGGCGAACAGGAACCGTGCGGGTGAGAGAGAGAGACAGAAGCCGAGCAAGGGGAGAGAGACTGCGCGAGAGCCAGTCCAACGGCTGAGCTGTTCTCCACCAATGGGCTACCCAGCGCCGGTAGAGCCGTGCGGGCGGGAGGAAAAGACAGAGCCGAGTAAGGGGAGCTGTGCGGAAGCCAGCCCAGCGGCTGAACCTGTCCGCTGTGGGGAAAGCGTACCCCTTCCACCAGGGAAGAAACACGGGAAGCCGCCACTAGGCGGAGAAGACGATTGAAGTGGGCGGGACGAGAAGGAAAGAGCGGGAAACCGCCATTTTCGCGGGAAAACCGCCATCTTAGAAATAAACAAATAAATAAGAATACTTGAAGAAATACTTGTGTTGTACCCAAGGAAAGAAAGATGCCTAAGCGGGCGGACATCAACGAGTTCAATTCGGAGATAGAAGACTGGGCCACGTACGTAGAACGTATTGAGATACATTGTAAGGCTAACAAAATAGCTAAGGAGGAAAAAGCTTTAACCTTACTTAACATGATGGGTGCGAAAACATTCGGGTTGTTGAAGCATCTTCTCTCACCAGCTAAACCGGCAGACCAGACTTTCGATGATATTGTAGCAGTGCTGAAGGATCACTTGAACCCCACACCGTTGATGCTGGCTGAACGATTCAAATTCTACGCAAGAACGCAGAGGAAAGACGAAAGCAATGCGGAATACTTGGTCGAACTGCGTAGGATAGCGAAATACTGCCAGTTTGGAGGGAATCTGACAGAGGCACTGCGTGACAAGTTCGTATGCGGATTGTCCAAAGAAGGAACGCAGAAGCGACTACTGGAAGAAAATGACCTCACACTGGACAGGGCTGTCCTCATAGCTGCATCGCACGAAGCCGCAGCGAAATGAACGGCGGAAATGCAGCTAAAGGCGGCGGCACTAGGGGTGGACCAAATTACTTCGAGCACAACAAAATGCTACCATTGTGGGAAGACAACACACGACCAGAATCAATGCTGGGTTAAAAACCAAGAATGCAGGAAATGTGGCAAGATCGGGCACATAGCTAAGGTATGCCGGTCAGGAGCAACGTACAACAATAAGAAGTCACCACAAAAATGGTACGGAAAGGTACAAGAGGTGACTAAGAAGAGTCTGAGGGAACAGAAGTCGGTCTCACACTCCAAATGCAAAGGACTGGACAGTCTGAGAATTCACAACGTGAGCAATGAAACTGACCGACAAACTATCTGGATAACGCTACAGATTGCAAAGGTCCAAGTAAAAATGGAAGTGGACATCAGATCGGCGTTGACGGTCATGAATAAGCATGACTATAAAAAAAATTTCAAGCATATTCCACTACGGGATACGGAACTAGTACTACAGACATACACGGGGCACAAAGTATTCCCCATCAGAATGATAGAAGTCAAGGTGAGATACAAGGATAAAGATCATCACCGGTTGGACCTGTATGTATTGCCTGAGGGAGGACCACCACTTCTGGGACGGGAGTGGATCCGAAAAATAAAATTGGACTGGCAGTCACTAAACACCATGACGGTGGATTCCGAAAAAGAGGATGTCAAACCTGAACGGTTGTCCAGAATATTGGACGAAGCTAAGGAGGTATTCCAGCAAGGACTGGGAACACTGCGAGGTATTAAAGCAAAGGTTAAGATTGCAGAAAATGCAAGCCCAAAGTTTTTTAAGGCCAGATCGGTACCTTACGCAATACGACCAGCTGTGGAGGCAGAACTGGAAGAACTTGAACGATCAGGGGTTCTGTCAAAAGTGGACTGGAGTGAGTGGGCCACGCCCATTGTTCCTGTCATGAAGTCCTTACCGAGTAATAAGCCAGGGGGACCGGGGAAGGTCCGTATCTGTGGAGATTTCAAGATTACTGTGAATCCGGTGCTTCACACGGTACAATACCCGCTTCCGCGGATTGAAGATATCTTTGCTTCGTTGGCTGGAGGGAAGCATTTCACGAAAATAGATCTGGCTCAAGCATATCTACAGATGGAGGTCGAGGAAGAGTCACGCCAGTACCTCACCATCAACACTCACAGAGGCTTGTATCGCTACAATAGACTGGTCTTTGGGGTAGCTTCGGCGCCAGCAATTTGGCAGAGGGCCATGGAACAGGTGTTACAAGGAATTCCAAGCGCGCAGTGCTATTTAGATGACATTTTAATCACGGGAAAAGATGAGGAAGAACACCTCACGAATTTGAAACTGGTACTCACCAGGTTGAAGGAGTATGGCCTTCGGGTTAATCGCAAGAAGTGTGAGTTCTTCCAAAAACGGATCTCATACTGCGGTCATGTCATTGACCGAGAAGGACTGCATAAGTCACCTGAAAAGATAGAAGCGGTCGTGAAGGCCCCCGCTCCAGGAAACGTATCACAGTTAAGATCATTCTTGGGGTTGATTAATTACTATCACAAGTTTCTGCCAAATTTATCCACGGTGCTGCATCCGCTGAATGACCTGTTGCGGAAAGAAACACCATGGAAATGGAGTGAAGAATGCAAAAAGGCTTTTCGCAGAAGCAAGGAGTTGATTACCTCTGAAGAAGTGTTGGCTCATTTCAACCCAGCATTACCCCTTCGTCTAGCTTGCGATGCTTCCCCGTACGGAATTGGGGCAGTACTCTTGCACAGGCTACCAAATGGCTCAGAAAGGCCAGTGGCTTTCGCGTCCCGATCATTGACACCCGCGGAGCGAAATTACGCCCAAATAGATAGGGAGGCCCTCAGTCTTGTGTGGGGTGTGAAGAAATTCAACCATTACCTACAATGTAAAAAGTTCACATTGCTGACAGACCACCAGCCGTTGGTGTCCATATTCAACCCAAATAAGGCCGTTTCCACCATGTCAGCACAAAGGTTACAAAGGTGGTCCGTGTTACTTGGGGCACACCAATACGAAATTGAGTACAAAAGGTCTAAACAGCATGGAAATGCTGATGGGTTGTCACGCTTGCCATTGCCGATGGTAGAAGAAGCGAGTATAGTGGACCCAGTAGAGTTGTTCCACTCATCCATAGTGGAGTGTCTACCGATAACAAACTCAGTGATTGAGAATGAGACAAGGAATGACCCGACTCTTTCACGAGTCTATGATGTAACGGTGGAGGGATGGCCAGCACAGAGCGAACCAACACTGCAAGCATTTGCACAGAGGAAAGAACAACTGTCAGTGTGTCGAGGAACCCTGATGTGTGGATCTAGAGTGGTGATTCCACCCAAACTCCAAAAGAAGGTGCTAAAGGAGCTGCACGAAGGACATCTGGGGGGAGTAAAGATGAAGAATCTAGCAAGAGCGTTTGTGTGGTGGCCAGGCATTGATGGAGACATAGAGGAGATCACGAAGAACTGCCTAGGATGTCAGAGGGTTCAGAACGCGCCACCCCAGGCTCCTCTGCATCCATGGGAGTGGCCCTCATCGCCTTGGCAAAGAGTACACATCGACTTTGCTGGTCCATTTATGGACTCGATGTTTCTAATAGCGGTGGATGCCCACTCCAAGTGGCCGGAAGTAATTAAGATGACCACCACCACGACGGAAAAAACCATCACAGTGTTAAGGACTATGTTTGCTCGGAATGGCCTGCCGGAACAGATCTGTTCTGATAATGGACCACAATTTGTGTCCGAAGAATTCAAGAAATTCTTAAAGAGCAATGGGGTTAAACATTACACGTCAGCCCCATACCATCCCGCCTCCAATGGATTGGCTGAAAGGTTTGTCCAGACCTTCAAGAAGGCCGTAAAGGCCACGAGTAATGAAAATATAAATCTGCAACATAAGGTGGATAGCTTTTTGTTGGCATACCGAAATGCGACACATGCGGTCACAAATCAAACTCCCGCAATGATGTTCTGTAATAGACGCCTAAGATGCCGGCTGGATTTACTAAAACCAAACGTCAGAAGAGACGTAGAGAACCGGCAATTCCAGGGCATGAACGACAGGGTCACTAGAGCTTTCCAGATCGGTCAACGAGTTTTGGCCCGGGACTACCGTACTGAGAAATGGCAGCCTGGAACTATTGGGAAAAGGCTGGGGCCATTGATGTACACCGTGGACATTGGAGACAATATAATAAGGCGCCATGTTGACCAAATCATAGGGTCCGCCACAAATGGGCAACCGACTTCACCACCTTATCCGGGTAATGTTGAAACTGAGATACCCAGAACACCTACTTCCGATCTAGTGATACTGGAGTCAGCTGAACCTGACACGGCTTTTCAAGCCGAATCGACCTTGCCAGAAGCACCTCCTAGCCCGCCTGAAATGATGACACCACTGTGGCGTTATCCGGACAGAATCCGGAAACCCCCGGAAAGACTGAATCTATGAACTGTCTTACATAAATCTGTATATATGTTAGAATGTATGTTCACTATGGACTTAGTAAGTAATAAGCTAAAAAGGGAGGATTGTAGTGTATGTACCCGTCTACCTTTAAGGGAACTATTGAATGTAACCGTTCACCTTTAAGAGGACTACTTTCGGTGTGGCACTATTTGTTTGGCTTCTGTATACTGTAATACCGATAGTGACCACACCAGTATATAAGTGTTGTGGCAGGACTGCTGGGGCAGATTCGCCCGGACCTTCGAATAGTAAAGACCTGTTTGTTTGTTTGTTACTTCTGAAGTCTGTGTATTTATTAACTGCACAACCCACAGACTTTACAACTTCAACTAGGGTGTTTTCCTAGCCATCTTATTTGGTTATATTATAATCATGTTTCCTGTTTCATTTGATGTTACTTTTACAAAGGCACATGGTTTTTTAATATTCTGTGTTCCTGTTTGAAGTGTTAGTTTTTAACACTTTACTTGGGTCATTCCATTGTGTTTCTCCCAAACTCCAGACCTTCTGGAAGCGCCAAACTGCTATTTCAGTAGGGCCATTGTTTTCGTATTTTTAACCAATTTCCATTTCAAAAGCATGTGTGTTAACACTTCATCTTATCTCTGAAGCCTGTATTGACACAACCTGTGTCACTGAGGCTTTCCAGACTTTTAAACCTAGTATGTCATGTTTTAATAATATCAGGAATCTGTGTATCTCTTGGAATATGGCTTTTTCCTTTACACATCACCTGAGAACCCATTTTTAATGTGTAAGCAAGTCATCCTTGGTTCTGAGGGACTGACTAAGAAGGAGATTGAGTACACGCATCTACATCTATAGCATCTGTAGTGTGTGTTACAGTATTCCCTATAATGTACACAACCTAGGCTGTTCCCTCCGATATATTTAGGTTTGGCTATTCTCTGTGATATACAAGAATCAATTATTTTATATAAGACCAGATGATCTCCTTTGGCACTGCTCATGGTGAGTCAAGATCAAGTACAGTGAAGCAAGGTAGAGGGCATGGATTAATGGGCCGGGTGTGCAGCTCTAGTTCATTCCCCATTTCAACGTCATTGTTAAGCCCTTATTTTTACATAATACTTATATTTGAAGTTATTAATAGCAACATTTATGGCAATTTGTGAAGCAGAAAGTGGACTTGGTTGCAGCATAGCAGTACAGGCAGTTGCAATTGCAATGCAATTACAGTGTGACAAGTATACATTGACAGCTTCCATTATAAATGTTGACACAGGAATTTATAATGGGAAAGTGACCACAAAAAGAGTGACAGAACATGACAGGAAGGTTTCACACAGGGAATGTGTGCAGACATAGAATTTTAAATATAATGGCCCGGATTTTGCAGTCAGTGTTTGGCATCATTACCCCTCTGAAACTGACCTTAATTTCAGGATTTAGTGCATGCATATCCAAACGTGGAAATCCTGAAGTTGCAGCCAATCATTCACTGCTCTGACACAGGCTGCGCTGTGGACCCCCTCATAGCCGGCAAACAATGTAATCAGTGAAATCAGTGGAGCTGACAAAAACTCGGGCTTTTTCGCAGAAATATTGCTGTTAAATACCCCATTAAATGTTAAGCTGTATTGGCATAGGCGTAACTGGGGTTTTCACAGCGTATTGATGGCTAAACAAACATTTTTATATTTGTGGAGTGTCAAATTCCTCCATTATGATAAAAATTACAATTTTTTAAAAACTTGAAAAGCTTTTTTAAAAGTTTGTTCATGATATTTTAACTTCTACCTTATCCCCATGTGAAAGTCCCAATCTTTATTTTGCTCTCTGTAACATTTTTAATAAGTGCCGATAGAAGCTGCTTTTCATTTCCTGGTTTGCCGTCTGTGAGAATTCTGCAATGTGATTGGCTGCTTAGACAGCTTGTTGACATCACTGCAGCTCTTTGCTGGGGATTCCCATTACACTGCACTATAATCAATTGCACATTGAGAAAGGTAAACTTCTCACCACAGAGATTGTGATATCTCTGTGAGCAACTTTCTTCGGGGCCAGGGGCCAGCAGCGAGCACCTTTGCTTTGCTGCTGACCACAAATTACTGGCCATTATAGATATACAAGGTGTGTTAGTCAATATTATATACACAGATTCTGCTGTTTAATTTTATATATACAAGGTATGCTATTCAATGTTGTATCTACACAATGTAATATTCTGTGTTATTATACAGGGTATGATATTCATTATATATATATGGGTGATATTCAATGTTTTATAAGCATGGCTTGATATTCAATGTTATATATATGGAGTGTGATAGTCAATGTTATATACACGCTGTGATATTTAATGTTACATATAGGTGGGTGGTATTCAGTGTTATATACAGGGTGTGTTATATATATGATGTGTGATATTCAATGTTAACTGGAAGCTGGAAGAGGAAATGGGGTAGCCTTAATGATTAAAAATACTATTATAATATGATTGAATTCCATGTTAGGTTTGAAAAGGACAAACGTAACACAATTACTAAGATTCTAGATTTTGGTCAGGTTAACTTTAGCGGGATGCGACAGAGACTGACAACAGCAAACTGTTATCGGGTAAAACTACAGATGAACAATGGCAGGTATTCAAAAAAGAATTTAGCTTAATACAGGACCAGTATATACCCCTAAGGGGAAAGAGCTCTGCTTACCAAATAAAACAGCCATGGGTGACAAAAGAGGTGAGAGATAAAATAAAACTAAAGGAAAGAGCAGCATACAAAAGTGCAAAGAATAGAGTAGATCTGGGGGACTAGGAGAGATTTAAAGAACAGCAAAGGAAGGCAAGAAAAGATAGTGAGAGCTGCAAACAGGGAATATGAAAAGAAACTTCTGAGCACTATCAATATTAACACAAAAAGTTTTTATAATTATATTAGGAGAAAAAGAGTAGGCAAGGGTAATGTGGGCCCTTTAAAAACAGATGCGGGTAATATTGCAAATGAAAATAAGGAAATGGCGACTTGTTGAATAATTACTTTGTGTCATTGTTCACAGTACAGGAAGAGGATAATATACCTGACATTCCAGGGAAACTAATAATATATCAAGGACTGGAGCTCACTAAAGTTCAGGTAAGCAAGAAAACAGTATTAGAAAAAATAATGGCACTAAAGACTGACAAATCCCCAGGACCTGATGTTTCCACCCCAGGGTTTTAAAGGAAGTAGGTGAGGACATTGCAGATGCTTTAGCCATAATCTTCCAAAGATCTCGATTCAGGAATTGTCCCTTTAGATTGGAAAATTGCAAATGTAACTCCATTATTTCAGAAAGGTTAGAGGCAGAAACAGGGAAATTATAGATCCGCTAGTCTAGCATCTGTTGTGGGAAGTTATTGGAATCTATAATTAAGGACAGAGTGCCTGAGCACTTAGAGAAATGTGAGCTGATTAGAGAGCCAACATGGATTTGGAAAGGGTAGGTCATGTCTAACAAACCTAATTGAAATTTTTTGTGGAAGTAACTAAAATAGTAGACAGGGGAACGTCTAATAATGTTATTTATATGGACTTCCGGAAGGCATTCAATAAGGTTCCTCTTAAGAGATTATTAGCTAAAATTAAAGCCCATGGAATTGAAGGAAAATTATTGACCTGCTTAGGAGACTGGTTAGATGGTAGAAGACAGAGGGCTCGATTTTGCCAGTGTGGGCGGGCTGGGGCGCGTCAGGTGGCATTCGTGTCAGGACCCCGACTCCGAAGCGAAGTGGGGAAAAAGTGCGATTTTCCCCTAATTGGGCAATTGATTTCCAGCGTGTGGGAATCCCTGGCCCAGTGAGTCTTTTCATACAGAAAATCGCCTTCGATGACGTCATCAATGCTGCTGGATTTAAGGCCTGGAAGCAGCCTTGCTTCTTCTGGAGACTGCAAACTTTATGGTGATTGTAGTAAGGACTTCATTGATCGACTATGTTCACCAGCAGGCAAAAGTGTGCTCCATGCTTTGATGAGCCCTCCCTCCAAGCTCTGGTGGAGGAAGCAAGATCGAATGAGGAGGTGCTCCTACCTTCCTCAGGGAGAAGAAAGCCACCCCAGCAGACTAAAGCTGTATGGCTGCAAGTGGCCCAGGAGGTCAACTCCATATCGATGAGCCGCAGAACCTGGCTGCAATGCAGGAAGAGGTTTCATGACCTTCTCCGCACAGGAAAAGTGAGTATGACTTTCCCATCACCCTCAATCTGATCCCCATCGCCTCTCCTCACCAGCACTCTGCTTTCCTAACCTCTTCCTCCACATCCCACTTGACACTTACATCCCTGCACGCTTACCCATTACCTCTCTCTCTATTCACTTAACTATTCGAACATGTAGCCCTCAAACTTCCTAGCAGCATGGTGGCATAGTGGTTAGCACTGTTGCCTCACAGCGCCAGGGACCTGGGTTCGAATCCGGCCTCAGGCGACTGTCTGTGTGGAGTTTGCACATTCTCCCCGTGTTTGCGTGGGTTTCCTCCCACAGTCCAAAGATGTGCGGGTTAGGTTGATTGGCGATGATAAATTGACCCTTAGTGTTAGGGGGATTAAATACGTGGGGTTATGGGGATAGGGTGGGATATGTGTTGGTGTAGGGGTTACGGGGATCGGGTGGGATATGTGTCGGTGCAGGCTCGATGGGCCGAAATGGCCTCTATCTGCACTGTGGGGTTTCTGTGATTTCTGTGATTCTGTGATCACTGTGATGCAACAACAACAACTTACTATTAAATCCGTGAATCTTAAGGTATGGTGTTCTTCAATAAATAGACGGAGACTGCAGGTCAACAATCAACAGGTGTTTACTGGATGAGGGTAGTCTAAAAACTAACAGTACAGATGCCTGCTCAGGGCTTATATACAGGTGTGGTCACTGCCGGTACTACAGTATACGGGAGCTGTAAAAGTAGTTCTCTCTTAAAGGTACATACACTACAATTCCTCCCCTTTTAGATTAACAGTACCATAACATTCAAATAACAGTTAACACTTTTAACATGCACATTAACTGAAATAGTCCATTTATAGATTCAGTCTTTGGGGCGGCTTCCTGATCCTTTCTGGATAGCGTCTTTCCTGAGTGTCTTGTTCTTGGTGCGGAGGCGATTCTGGCCCCCTGTCGTCGGTTAGTTCATCAGTTTCCGATGCTACTGTTTCTGGGGTAGATGCTACCGGTATGTCGGGTTCATCACCAGGTACGCGAGACATGGGGTTGACTCGTTCCTGTGACGCTAGGATCTGGTCGACATGGCGTCTCACAATGTTTTCCCTGACATCCACTTTGAACATTAGTGGCCCCTGCCGTGTGCATATCGTTCCGGGTTGCCATTTCTCTGTTCGGTCTTCGCGGGCCAAGACTGGTTGTCCTACACTGAAGCTCCTTGTCGGCTTCTCATTGATGTGCTGGAATTGCTTATTCTCAACATTTCTTCACACATTTGGTCTGAGCAAATCCAGACGAGATCTCAACTTTCGGTTAAAGAACATCATGGCCGGGGTCTGGTTGGTAACTGCATGTGTCGCATTTCTGTAGGCTATCAGGAAATTTTCCACCTTATGCTGCAGTGGAATGTCGTCATCGCACATGGCCCTTACTGCCTTTTTAAAGGTTTGTACGAACCTCTCAGCCAATCCATTTGTGGCTGGATGATACGGGGCGGATGTGTAATGCCTTACCCCATTCCTTCTCATAAATTTCCGAAATTCTTCGGACACAAACTGTGGTCCGTTATCAGAGCAAATCTGCTCTGGCAAGCCGTTCCTGGCAAATATGGTCCGTAGGACTGCAATCGTTTTCTCCGTAGTGGTGGAGGACATTTTGATCATCTCAGGCCATTTCGAGTGCACATCCACGGCTATTAAAAACATTGAGTCCATGAAATGACCAGTAAAATCAATATGCACCCGTTGCCATGGAGAGGAGGGCCACTCTCATGGGTGTAGAGGAGCATGTGGTGGTGCATTTTGGACCTTCTGGCATCCTGAGCAGCTCTTTGTTAGGTCCTCGATTTGTTGATCGATTCCCGGCCACCACACATAAGCCCTAGCAAGGCTTTTCATTTTCACCCCTCCCAGATGGCCTTCGTGAAGCTCATTGAGCACTCTCTCCCTTAACTTGGGTGGAATTACCACTCGGGATCCACACATCACTGTCCCCTGGCATACTGACAGCTGTTCTCTTCTGGATGAGAATGCTGGCAACAGTGAGTCGCCATGTGTTGGCCATCCCTTCACCGTCAAATCATATACCCGAGACAGTGTCGGATCATTTCGGGTCTCCTTCTCTATATCCGCGTTAGTTACTGGCACGCGTTCAATTATCGACGAATTAAATATTTCGACAGGGTCCACTGCTGGTGCTTCCTCCGCAGTAGGCAGTGGTAGGCGTGACAGCCCATCAGCGTTTCCATGCTGTTTCGTGCCCTTATACTCCATTTCATATAGTTCGTCTGTGAATTATTTAGTTAATTAAAACACAGACTAATGAGTAACAATAAAAACAGGTCTTTACTGGTTGGAGGTAGGGACTATACTGAATACAAGATTACTGCACAGTGCTTATATACCGGTGTGTTCACCCCCGGTATTACGTCTACAGCAGCCTGAGAAAGTAGTACATCTCTTAAGGTGGAACAGGCTTAAGCTCTCTTAAGGTGGAACAGGTTACATACACAACACTCCTCCCTTCTTAGCTTTATAGTCATCCCCCCCATTTAACATAACGTAATAACATATATACATATATAACTTCATGTTTAACGTAACATATCACAGATTCAGTCTCTGCGGAAAACAGTTCACAGATTCAATCTCTGTGGTGTAGTCGGTTCACGTTACTCATTCAATAGTCCTTTCATGGATTTAACAGCTTGAACTTCCGAACTGATTTGGCTCCGTTCGGAGGGACCACGTGTGTGATCTGGTAGAGGTGATAATGGTTCAGATGGGTCATCTTCTGTTTTTACTTTTCCTTTTCTGCTTCTTGGAGACTCTCTGGGCTCCATTGTCAGCTGCCACAGCTGCCAGCTGCATGCGCAGTTCCTCCTTCTCTTCCTCCTGTTTCCGTCGTAGAGCCAGCTTCTCCCGATGTTCCGTAGACTTTTGGTGCTCCTCCATGATTTCTGCACTTTGGGAGTCGAAGTTACAAGCTGGGCAGGACAGGACATCGTAATATTCGGTGTCGTCCACCAGGTCATGGTAATATTCGGTGTCGTCCTGAGCTAGACCAGTGAGAGGGTCGTCTATTTCCTCCATACCCAGCTGGACGTTAGCCAGCTCTTGTTCCAAATCCAGACATCTTTCCTGAAGAGACTTCTTCATGTGTACCTCTGCATCCAGCTTTTTCTGGGCTTTCAGCAAGTCGTTTACTAGTGACCTCATTTGTGATTTTAATACTTCAACTTCCTTTGGAGATTGATTGATCGGGCTATGCAATCCCTCTACCGGAGCAGCTGTTTCAGCGGTCTGTTGTTCTACATTGACGTGAGTCAGCGTACTTTTGGCATCCAATGGCTGCTCTGTTGCAGTCGTTTCAGTCTGTGTCATCACATCAGCCATCTCAATGACTTTTGAGAGCTCCGAACCCTTTTCCTTTGAAGGTCGCAGCTCGTGTTCAAGTTTTTCCCATTTCAGAGTCTTGTCCCTCAGCATATGAAGGAGTTGGCTGACCGTTAACTCTTCTGACACCAGATTATGGCACGCACCTTCAGAACCTGAATCAGCTTTGATTCGTTCGGCCTCCTCGCGCAGATGGTTGGTGTGCTCCTGCTCCATTTTCTCCATCAGTTGCTTCTGTTGACTTTCCAGATTCTCCCACTCTGTAACAAAGAACTTTTTTATTTCATTCATCTCTTGCTCAAAACGGCGAATCATTTGTTCTAATTGCTGTTGTAGTTTGAAATGGAGTTGAGTTCGAGCCCAGTGTCCCTCAAAAATGTGCATATCAGTAGACTTGACAGACTCAGAATTCTCTGTTAAACTATGTTGTTGTTGCTCAGTGGAATTCTGTGCTGAAACTTTGTCTTTTGCACATGGGTTGGTCTTACCATCATCAGTTCTAGAGTCTGGGCTGATTATCTGCACCGAGTTCTCACTCTTTATGGCTTTTAGCGAATGCCAGTCCATATTTATGTTTCTAAACCACTCCCGGCCTAGTAGTGGTGGACCTCCCTCCGGTAGCACATATCAGTCCATTATTTGAGTTCCTTCGCCCTTGTTGGCCACTGCAACCTTTATTGTCCCGATGGGGTACACTCTCTGCCCCGTGTAGGTTGTCAATATAATCTCCGTATCCTGTAGGGGAATATGTTGGAATAACCTTCTGTAATCTTTCTTATTCATGACCGACAATGCCGATCCAGTGTCCAATTCCATTTTTACTTGGACTCCTTCTATCTGAAGAGTAACCCAAATTGTCTGGAGGTCTGCACCCTTACCAACGTTGAGTACCCTTAAGCTAGCCAGTTCAATACTGCTTGCGTCTGAATCGGACTCCTGTTCGGCCACCTTGTGTACCTTTGCGTATTTCCCTTGCGGTGACTTCTTGTTGCTGGTCTTCTTCCCTGACCTGCATACTCTAGCTATATGTCCAAGCCTACCACAAGTTCTACATTCTTGGTTTTTAAACCAACACTGGTTCTGATCATGCGTTGTCTTTCCACAACGATAACATTTGCCAGAACTCACACCCAATTTGTGTGCACTGAGCTCCGGTGACCGTAGCTGCATTACTGCCGTGCCTCTCGCTGCGGCTTCGTGTGCTGCTGCCATCGTGACCGCCTTCTCAAGCGTCAGCTCATTCTCCTCGAGCAGTCGCTTTTGTGTATCCTGTTTAAATAAACCACACACAAATTTGTCTCGAAGTGCCTCTGTCAGTCCCGTTCCAAACTGGCAATATTTCGCTAATTTACGCAATTCCAGCAAATATTCAGCATTGCTTTCATGCTGTAGCTGCCTTCTGTCGTAAAATTTAAATCGTTCCGCTAGCATCAGCGGCGTGGGGTTTAGATGATCTTTCAGGACAGTAACAATCTCATCGAACGTCTTATCCGCCGGTTCATCTGGTGATAACAGGTGTTTCAATTGCCCGTATGTCTTCGCACCCATTAAATTTAATAATGTTAGAGCTTTATCTTGGTCACGAATTTTATTGGCCTTACAATAATTTTTTACTCTTTCAACATATATGGCCCAATCTTCGAGGTCACTATCAAAGGTGCTAATATTCCCGTGTTTAGGCATTGTAGATTTGCAATTTCTCAGATTTTATTTTCTTTACTTGTTATCAAAGATGGCGGCTTCCCGCTCTTGCCGTCGTCCTCCGCCCACAAAATGGCGGTTTTCCCACGCTTGGCGGTCTTCACCCGTCCCCCGACGCCGTCTCCCTTCAGCCCCCGAGTGCGGCCCTTATCAGCGGATGCGATCGATGGCCCGGCTGCGCCTCGCACTTGAAAGCGGCCCGGCCCTTATCTGCCGATCGCTATCGCCCTGTACCTCTCTCTTCCCCAGTCCTGTCTTCTACTCCGGTTCACAAGCTGATGGAGGCTTCAGGGTCCTAATGCCTGTCGCTTCCTGTGGGGTGGTGAGTGGTGAGGTTTGAAACCTCTCTTCAACCGCCGTGGAATAACTGCCGCAGGGTAAGAACCTGACTCGTCGCCAGTGTTAAGTCTGTGAATTATTTAGTTAATTAAAACACAGACTAATGAGTAACAATAAAAACAGGTCTTTACTGGTTGGAGGTAGGGACTATACTGAATACAAGATTACTGCACAGTGCTTATATACCGGTGTGTTCACCCCCGGTATTACGTCTACAGCAGCCTGAGAAAGTAGTACATCTCTTAAGGTGGAACAGGCTTAAGCTCTCTTAAGGTGGAACAGGTTACATACACAACAGGTTCGCCCCTAGAAAAAGGGACCATCTTTGCAGCCGTTGCGCAGTCATCACCGGAACGCCCTTCTTTGGATTAAAGATGGAGACAAGTGGTTGGTGGTCAGTCAGCAAGGTGAACTTCTGCCCATGCAGATAGTGGTTGAACTTTTTTACTCCCCATACTAGGCTGAGGGCCTCCCTGTCAATCTGGGCATAGTTGCGCTCGGCTGAGGTTAGTGACCGAGATGCAAAGGCTACTGGCCTCTCCAACCCGTCTGGGAATTTGTGCAACAGCACCGCGCCAATACCATAGTGTGATGCATCACACGCCAACCGAATTGCTGGTGCTGGGTTGAAATGGGCCAACACCTCTTTTGATGTGATCAATTCTTTGCACTTCTGGAAAGCTCGTTTACATTCGTCATTCCACTTCCATGGTACCCCCGTCTGCAGTAGGGTGTTCAGTGGGTGTAATGCTGTGGGCAAATTTGGTAAGAACTTATGGTAGTAGTTCACCAGCCTGAGGAACGACCTCAGTTGTGACACATTTTCCGGTGCTGGAGCCTTGACTACTGCCTCAATCTTTTCAGGGGACTTATGTAACCCCTCTTCATCAATAACATGGCCACAATACGAGATCTGCTTCTGGAGAAACTCGCATTTGTGGCGATTAGCTCATAGCCCATATCCCTTCAATCTAGTGAGCACCTGCTCCAGGATGGCGAGGTGATCACTGTCATTTTCGCCCATGACCAGGATGTCGTCCAAATAACACTGGGTCCCTGGAATCCCTTGCAGGACTTGATCCATTGCCCTTTGCCAAATAGCCGGAGCCGATGCTACCCCGAACACCAGCCGGTTGTATTGGTAGAGACCTTTGTGAGCGTTGATCGTGAGGTATTGTTTCAAGGCTTCTTCTACCTCCATTTGCAGGTACGCCTGGGCCAGATCAATCTTAGTGAAGCGTTTTCCTCCAGATAGCGAGGTGAAAATATCTTCAATCCGCGGAAGCGGATATTGTACCGTGTGAAGGACTGGGTTCACTGTCACCTTAAAGTCCCCAGAGATGCGAACCTTCTTTGGTTCCCCAGGCATATTACTCAACGACCTCTTCATTACAGGAACGATGGGTGTAGCCCACTCGCTCCAGTCCACTTTGGACAGTATTCCTGAACGTTCCAAACCTTCCAGCTCAGCTTCGACGGCTGGGCGGATCGCTAAAGGCACCGGTCTGGCCTTAAAAACTTTGGGCTTGCATTTTCCTCTATTTTAATCGTCGCTGTTATGCCTTTTAGTGTTCCAAGTCCCTCCTGGAACACTTCTTGTGCGTCAGTTAGCATTTTTGACAGTCGTCCAGGTGTGACGTCGTCATCCTTTTTGGCCTCTACTGTCAGTGCCTGTATGGAATGCCAATCTAATTGCATCTTCCGGATCCATTCACGTCCTAGTAGTGGTGGTCCTCCATCTGGCAATACATATAGGTCCATTTTTGGTATTTCCTGGCCATTGTATATCACGTTCACCCTTATTTTGCCTTTGTGGTAGACTTTTTGCCCCGTGTACGTCTTCAAGACAATCTCTGTATCTCTCAAGGGTATATGTGAGAATAGCCGCTTGTAGTCCCTTCGGTTTATGACTGTTAGGGCTGATCCTGTGTCCAATTCCATTTTCACTTGGACTCCATCTATCTTGAGCGTGACCCAGATAATCTGGTGATCCTCCATTTTGATTACATTATGTAGTTTCAGACAACCCAGCTCCTTGCTTCCGGAGTCTGTATCACTTTTCTGTTCGTCTGAACTACTCTCCGTCACCTTATGTACCTTTTTGTACTTCTCCTGTGGAGATTTCTTGCTGCTGGTTTTCTTCCCCGACCTGCAGACTCTTGCTATGTGTCCTGCTTTTCCACACTGTCTGCACACTTGGTCCTTGAACCAACAATCCTTCTGGTCATGTGTTGTTCTGCCGCAGCGATAACACTTCCCTGCTCCATATGACATTTCATTGGTGCCATATTCTTGCAGTCTCCGTTTTATCTCTGCAGCGCCCCGTGCGGCTGCTTCATGTGATACTGCCATGCTGAAAGCCTTGTCCAGCGTAAGATCCTTTTCTGATAGAAGCCGTTTCTGGGTTCCTTCACTTTGAAGCCCACACACAAACTTGTCCCTTAACGTATCTGCTAGTCCCATTCCAAACTGGCAGTGTTTCGATAGCTTGCGGAGTTCCGTTAAATACTCAGCATTACTTTCGTCTTTATGCTGGTTCCTTTTGTGAAACTTAAATCTTTCTGCTATCAGCAGCAGTGTGGGGTTTAAGTGGTCCTGTAGGGTTTCCACTTTGTTTTCGAAATCCTTATCCACTGGCTTCTCTGGGGTTATTAGGTTTCACAGTAAGTCATATGTTTTTGCACCCATGGAATTCAACAGAACCAGTGCTTTCCTGGCATCTGGCATTTCATTCGCCTTGCAGTACACCTCAATGCGTTCTACATATGTTGCCCAATCTTCGACTTCATTGTCGAACGCTGTGACACTGCCACTCTTCGGCATCCCTGGGTGTGGTTAGACTGGCTCAAAATGGCGTCTCCCGCACTCTCCCTTTTTCTCCGCTGGCTCAAAATGGCGTCTCCCACGCTTCCCTTTCTTCCCGCGCTCGTCCTTCTTCTCCGCTGTGGCTTCAATAATGGCGTCTCCCGCGCTCTCCCTTCTCTGCGGCTCAAATGGTGCCTCCCGCACTTCCTTTCTTCCCCCACGGACGCTGCTCAGCGCTTGAGCCCTGGCTGCGCTCTGCGCGTTTTCCTGTGCGCCTCTCTCATTGCCGCCGCTCGGTCCTGAACCCCGGCTGTGCTTTACCCTCTCTCTCTTTTTGTTTTCCGTTGACGCCGCTCGGTCTTCAACCCCCGGCTGTGCCCTCTGTGCTTTACCCTCTCTCTTACCCCGTCGACGCTGCTTGGCCTTTTCTGTGCCGTCGGTCAGCTCCAGCCGCCACTGTCCGGGAAGGGTCTGCGCTGTACCTGTTGCCAGCCTGTTGCTGGATCGTCATGGCTGGAGAACCAAGCCCAGCTCTCAACAGCCTCCCCTGCGATGCTCACTCTCTGCCGGATGACTGGGCGGTTGCTCGTGGTCGACGCCCGTGCTTCTGGCCTCGACTTTCTTCCACTGTCCTCCAGGAGCGAATCCTTGGGAGGAAATGCAGAGTTGCAGGTAGGTTCGAATCGACCTCGTTGCCACTATTAAATCTGTGAATCTGAAGGTATGGTGTTCTTCAATAAATAGACGGAGACTGCAGATCAACAATCAACAGGTGTTTACTGGATGAGGGTAGTCTAAAAACTAACAGTACAGATGCCTGCTCAGGGCTTATATGCAGGTGTGGTCACTGCCAGTACTACAGTATACAGGAGCTGTAAAAGTAGTTCTCTCTTAAAGGTACATACACTACACTTACAACACACCGTCCCCACTGTCCAGGCGGAACAGCCTGAGCTTCCAGACTCCTCAGAGGAAGCTGCAACCTCTGAGGGTGCAGCGTCAGCAGAATTCAGCACACCCAGCACCAGCGCAGACACTCACACCTCGGTGGGAGCTTCGCGCAATAGATAGTGTTGGCACCTGGTGCATCACAGTTCACAAGTGAGCATCAGCAGTGGAGAGTCCTCGTCAGAGGGGGCAGGACTCTCCCAGCTCGGCTCAGCTGCATGTCGACCCTGTGCCTCCAGGTCCATCCAGAAGGAGAGTGGTGCTGGAACTCCAGGAACAGGTGCAGGAGTCTCTGGCAGGTTTTGTGTCCATGGTCGCTGCGAGTGTGGAGCGAATGGAGGAGTCCATCGCGAACATGAGCACAGCCTTTGTGGAGGCATTGGCGCATGAACGCATCACCCGGAAAGGATGGCAACCTCCGTGGTAAGGCTGGCTACCGTAGAGGAGAGGATGGCTATGGTAGAGGAGAGGATGGCTATGGCCATGGAGGAGCTTAGTCACCAGGGTCTTGAAAATATGGTCATTGTTCAGAATAGAATGACATCTCTTGAGGAGCGATGGTCAGCTATTGAGCATACAAACCAGACCTTCATGGAAGTCCTCTGGAGTAGGACATCCAGTGCAGAAACGGGTCCTCATGGTGCCCCTGAAGTACAGCAAGGTGCTAGCTCTGAAGTGGGGCTGACCCATGAGAGGGATGTTGGCGGCAGACAATAAGGAAGTGGAGGCTCCTCTCCAAGTGCTCACACAACCATGCCACTGCAATGCCCTCGGTCAGAACCCCACCAGAGCCCCCACCCAACTGAGCTTGGCGTCTCAGCCCCTGCACAGCTGCAGGAGCAGCAGACTGTTGCCAAGCCCTCACAGGTTCACAACCCCAGAGGATGCCCGCCAAAGGCATCCAGACAGGAGCAGCAAGAAAGTGAGCAAGGGGCCTCCACATCTGCTGAAGCCACAGGGGAAGCACCATGTAGGAGCACGCATAAGAGGAAGATAAAGCACAAGTAGTCACAAGGGTAGTCACTTGGGTGCTGTGATGTGTTGTATTTGGACCAACCATCCTTGTCATGGTATCATAAACAGATTTGATGGCAACTGTTGAAGTTGTGGCCTGTGTCATTTCGCAAATGGGACTTTCACATTGAGGGCTTAGGGCGATTTGCAATTGTCAGTATGGTGGTCAGAGTGATAGGAATCCGTAGGTTCTTGTCCATTGTCGATGCTCTGGTAAGAAGGTGCGAGACAAAAGTGTTTGATTGTGCAGGCTAAGCAAATCTGGCCAACATGAGTGCGTCCCCTTCATCCCGGGCAGCAATGTTGTCGCGCGCTGGCGCCTTCTGGCCTGTGCAGCTTCAGGTGGGTGAGCAGTAGCTTGGAGCTCCTGCTGTTGCTGCTGCTGTTGCTTCTGCTGCTATCATGGCTGGTCTTTGTCCGAATCTGATGTCCAGGAGGAAAGGAAATAAATGGTTCCCTTGCTTCTGGTATATACCTCAGTTGATGAAGCGCTCAGTCAAGGTGGGGAGAGGGGTTTCCCAGGAGGTCACACTGGAGATGGGTCTCAGGCTCCAACCTTCCACAACAATGAGTAGGCCGCTAAACGTTCCCCAGACCTGAGACAACAAAGTTCTGCCACCTGCAAATGATGATTGCTGAATACTCCTTTTTAATGGTGGAGCTGCAGCTGTTAGTAAGCAATCCACTTGTGAGGCCGCCAGGATTACCTGGCGTGTTCCAGAGGAGGCGTGTAGGATGGGGGAAATGTCTAAATATCAGAAAGTTCTCTCAAAATTGGATTAGAGAGGCAATTAAGTGGTTGTTAAGGGCCTTAAGGGCCTATCCCACTTCTTGGAGGCGGGATGGAAATGAGGTCTGAAACCCCAATTCTAGGAAAATTGCTTGGAGGCAGGATGAAGGCAGGATCGGGCCCACCCGCCATTTTTGGCAATTTTACCACCTCACACACCTCCAAACCCGTCTCCTCGGGCCTGGCAAAATTGTGCCCAGAGAGTAGGGATAATGGGTATGTACTCAAATTGGAAGGAAGTGACTAAGTGGTGTCCCACAAAGATCTGTGCTGGGGCCTCAACTATTCACTATACAGGAAACTTTGGTTTATCCGGAGATTAACTGTCCGGAATGCTCAATCCACCGGCAAAATTCAGGAGTCAGTTCAGTAAGTTTTTTTTCTTTTCGATGCTTTTTTTTCACCAGTCAGGCTCTGCAAGGTCTAGCTAAAGCTGTTGCTTAGCTACAGAGACGCTTGCAAGCTACGGCAGACTGTTTAGAAGCTAAGCAACAGGGTTTGTTGCTAGATACAGAGCTCAAAAGCTCCGTATGTTTTAACATTAGCGCTGGTTTGTCCGGCAGCTCGGTCCCGTCGGTGCCGGATATCACAAAGTTTCCTGTATTTATTAATAACTTAGATAACACAATAGAGGGCCATATATTCAAGTTTGCCAATGACACAAATATTGGTGGTATAGGAAGTAGTGTAGACGGGAGCATAAAATGACATTGATGGATTAAGTGAGTGGGCGCAGATGGATTTCAATATAGGTAAGTGTGAGGTCATCCATTTTGGACCAAAAAAGGACAGAACAGAGTATAATTTAAATGGTGAAGAGCTAGGAACAGTGGAGGTCCAAAGAGATTTAGGAGTCCACGTACACAGGTCACTAAAATGCAGTAAACATAGAAATATAGAAACATAGAAGATAGGAGCAGGAGTAGGCCATTCAGCCCCTTGAGCCTGCTCCGCCATTTAATGAGATCATGGCTGATCATCCAAATTCAGTACCCTGTCCCTGCTTTCTCCCCATATCCCTTGATCCCTTTAGCCTTAAAAATATATCTAACTCCTTCTTGAATATATTTAATGAATTGGCCTCAACTGCCTTTTGTGGTAGAGAATTCCACAGGTTCACCACTCTCTGGGTGAAGAAATTCCTCCTCATCTCTGTCCTAAATGGCTTACCCCTTATCTTTAGACTGTGACCCCTGGTGCTGGACTCCCCCGCCATCGGGAACATCCTTCCTGCATCTAGTCTGTCTAGTCCTGTTAGAATTTTATAAGTTTCAATGAGATCCCCTCTCATTCTTCTAAACTCCAGCGAATATAAGCCCAATCGACCTGTAGGGGTTTTTTGGCGTGTGCGCCCAGTCAGCTTCACCTCTGACTGTCCCTTGAGCAGTTCGAATCGCTCCCACACCCCTGGGTTCTAGACACCGGACTTAGGTACAAGCGGCGATACAGAAAATCGAGTAGACAAGTGGTTTGGTATAAGAAAACCAAGATTTTATTAAAAGCAGAATACAACAATCTTAAGAAAATTACTGGTATAAAATTACAGGCATAAAACAATTATACTTATATGGGAATGGGGAACACATGGCACAGCGAGGGAAAAACAACTACATTAACAATCCCCTTATCCTTATCCCACCCCCTATACCTAACTAGATTAAGCTATGAGGGGCTAGGAATTCATGCTCACCAATCCAAAACCTGTTGCTTTAACGGTTGTGAGTTTTGAGGTCTGTTCTTGCTGTCCTTTGGGGTACCCTGTCACCACGTGGTCTCAGGGCGCGGTGTTGAAGTTGTTGATGCGAAGCACCCTCCTTTTCCTCAGCTGCCATCGTCATCTCATCGCGATGGGTATTCTTCTTCTTCTCCCTCGGGCGGTCGTCAGCGGTCTTTACCATCTGAATGATTTCACTATCCAAGCTTCGAGCGCCGGTTTATTCGTCGCGGGCGCCGCCACCTGTGTTTAACGCCAGCTTATTCGCAATGTTCAAATGCCAACTTATTCTTACTGTCCATACATGTGTTACTGTTAGATCCGTGTATCTTAATGTTGTGTCCTTCAATAATCAGACTGCAGGGAACGATTCAACAGGTGTTTACTGAATGAGGGTTACTCTAGAACTAACTGTACAGATCACTACTCAGGGTTTATATACAGGTGTGGTCACTGCCGGTACTACAGTATACAGGAGCTGTAAAAAGTAGTTCTCTCCCTTACAATTCCTCCCCTTTTAGATTAACAGTACCATAATACTCATTTAACAATTAACATTTTTAATATACAATGTTATATGAAAATAGTCCATTCATATATTCAGTCTCTGGGGAGGCTTCCTGATTCTTTCTGGATAACGCCTTTCCCGGGTGTCTCGCTCTTGGTGCGGAGGTGATTCTAGCACCCTGTCGTCAGTTGATTCATCAGCTTCCAATGCTATTGTTTCTGAGGTAGATGCGACCTGTACGTCGGGTTCCTCACCAGGTACGTATGGCCGAGACATGGGGTTGAATCGTTCCTGTGACTCTAGGATCTGGTCAGCATGGCATCTCACAATGTTCTCCCCAACATCCACTGTGTACATTAGTGGCCCCTGCCGTGTGCATATCGTTCCTGGTTGCCATTTCTCTGTTCGGTAGTCGCGGGCCAAGACTGGTTGCTCTACATTGAAGCTCCTTGTCGGCTTCTCATTGATGTGCTGGAATTGCTTACTCTCAACATCTCTTCGTACATTTGGTCTGAGCAAATCCAGACGAGATCTCAACCTTCGGTTAAAGAACATCATGGCCGGGGCCTGGTTGGTGACTGCATGTGTCGCATTTCTGTAGGCTAACAGGAAATTGTCCACCTTATGCTGCAGTGGAATGTCGTCATCGCACATGGCCTTTACTGCTTTTTTAAAGGTTTGTACGAACCTCTCAGCCAATCCATTTGTGGCTGGATGATACGGGGCGGATGTGTAATGCCTTACCCCATTCCTTTTCATAAATCTTCGAAAATCTTCGAAAATCTTCGGACACAAACTGTGGTCCGTTATCAGAGCAAATCTACTCTGGCAAGCCGTTCCTGGCAAAAATGGTCCGTAGGACTGCAATAGTTTTCTCCATGGTGGTGGAGGACATTTTGATCATCTCAGGCCATTTCGAGTGCGCATCCACGGCTATTAAAAACATTGAGTCCATGAAATGACCAGCAAAATCAATATGCACCCGTTGCCATGGAGATGAGGGCCACTCCCATGGGTGTAGAGGGGCATGTGGTGGTGCATTTTGGACCTTCTGGCATCCTGAGCAGCTCTTTGTCAGGTCCTCGATTTGCTGATCGATCCCCGGTCACCACACATAGTCGAATGAAATATTTCGACAGGATCCACTGCTGGTGCTTCCTCCGCAGTAGGCAGTGGCAGGCGTGATAGCCCATCAGCGTTTCCATGCTGTTTCGTGCCCTTATACTCGATTTCATATTGATGCACCCCTAGAAAAGGGACCATCTTTGTAGCCGTTGCGCAGTCATCACCGGAACGCCCTTCTTTGGATTAAAGATGGAGACAAGTGGTTGGTGGTCAGTCAGCAAGGTGAACTTCTGCCCGTGCAGATAGTGATTGAACTTTTTCACTCCCCACACTAGGCTGAGGGCCTCCCTGTCAATCTGGGCGTAGTTACGCTCGGCTGAGGTTAGTGACCGAGACGCAAAGGCTACTGGCCTCTCCGAGCCGTCCGGGAATTTGTGCGACAGCACCGCTCCAATGCCATAGCGTGATGCATCACACGCCAACCGAATTGGTAGTGCTGGGTTGAAATGAGCCAACACCTCTTTTGATGTGATCAATGCTTTGCTCTTCTGGAAAGCTCATTTACATTCGTCACTCCACTTCCATGGTACCTCTGTTTGCAGTAGGGTGTTCAGTGGGTGTAGCACGGTGTAGTGATCAATAGCATGTCATTCTATAGTGGACACTAGGTGGAGCCGTAGAGCTGTATATAGCTGTATGTATAAGACTACACTACCCAGCTATATATTATATTAAGACTACATTACCCATGAGGCTAGGCTACCCACAAGACAGCAGTCAAGATGGAAGCCTCTACAAGGTGCTGTACAAGTCCACATGTGCTCAATAAAAGTAGCTAGCAAAAGCTGGCTGTGTTCATAATAAGAATGTCTATTTATTAATGAACATAACATGGTACCAGGGTGGTGAAGATCTGCTGAAAATTGTGAAAAGCGACATGGAGAATTTGAAGACACCAGAGCCTTTGAAACTCACAGAAAAAATTGACTACAATTGGCAGACTTTTAAACAGCAATTCGAACTCTACATTGCAGCCATCGGATTCGGTACGAAGCCAGACGCAAGGAAGATAGCGTTGCTGCTTACGGTTGCAGGCCCACAGGCGATAGAGGTATTTAATACATTTGTATTTAATCCAGCGGAGAACAGAGGCAAATTAGACGATGTGCTACAGAAATTTGATGCACATTGCTCTCCCAAAAAGAATGAGACGTATGAAAGATACATCTTCCGTTCTCGGACACAGCAACAAAATGAGACTTTTGATAGCTTTATAACTGATCTGAAACTGAAAGCACAGACATGTAATTTCTCTGAGCTCAAAGCATCCATGATTCGTGACCAGATTGTGTTTGGTATTCATGATAAAAAAGTCAGGGAACGTCTGTTGAGAGAAACCGAACTAAATTTGGAAAATGCGGTGAAAATATGCCAAGCCAGTGAGCTAGCTCGAAAGCACGCGAAGACTTTCAGTGAAATCAATAATGAAAAGCAATCGGAGGATGAAATGTTTAATTGTAAACGCTGTGGTTACAAACACCAGTTAAGACAATGCCCAGCATTTGGAAAAATGTGCACAAAGTGTAATGGAAAGAATCACTTTGCCAAACAATGCTTTTCAAAAGTACAAACTAAGAAAGGGCAACGAGTTAATGTAATTGAGGACACTGATTTAAGTGAGACATTTTTTGTAGGAATGGTGTCATGTGACAATATCAAAAAGGATACAGAAAATGTGCAGCCCTCAGAAATGGACAATGCTGAACATAAAGTTAATGCAGTAAAAGAGGACAAATGGATGATCCCACTGCAGGTAAATGGAGCATTAGTTACCTTGAAACTAGACACTGGGGCAAAAGCAAACTTAATCAGTATGAGTGACATTAACAATATAAAAGAAAAGCCCAAAATACAGAAAAAGTCAGTACTACTGAAGGACTATAATGGACAGAAAATAGATAGCTTAGGTGTATGCAGACTTAAAGTGACAGTCAAAGACAAAGTGCATCATCTCATGTTTTCTGTTGTGGCTGAAAGGCTTTGTTCACTACTGGGTGACAAAGCTTGTGAGGACTTAGAACTGGTCAAAAGAGTCTACCGTATAAACTGTGCCATAAGCAGACCAGATGACTCGGTGGATTCTGTAGTGAATAATTTCCAGGATGTGTTCAAAGGATTTGGAGTTCTACCATTCACTTACAAGATCCAGATAAAGCAGGATGCTCAGCCAGTGGTACATGCTCCACGAAGAGTTCCAGCACCCCTGCGTGACCGGCTCAAGAATGAACTGGACAGAATGACCACACCAGGAGTCATCAGGAAAGTCGAAGAGCCAACAGACTGGGTATGTGTAAAGAAAAAGAACAATGATCTAAGAATATGCATGGATCCAAAGGACTTAAATGCAAACATAAAACGTGAACACTACCAGATTCCCAAGCGAGAAGAAATCACCAGTGAAATGTCAGGTGCCAGATACTTTACAAAGCTCGATGCCTCACAAGGATTTTGGCAACTAAAACTGGATGAAGAGAGCACCAAATACTGTACCTTCAACACACCATTTGGCAGGTATTGTTTCCTCAGAATGCCTTTCGGGATAATATCTGCATCTGAAATCTTTCATAGAGCGATGGAACACATAATTGAAGGTCTGGAGGGAGTTCGGGTCTATGTTGATGACATCATCATCTGGGGCTCCACACTGAAAGAACACAATGAGAGACTGACTAAAGTGCTACAGAGCATACGCCAGAATGGACTGAAGCTCAACAAAGCCAAGTGTCAGTTTGGCGTCCAGGAAGTCACTTTCCTAGGAGATAATCTATCTGGTAAAGGAATAGAGCCAGATATGGAAAAAGTAAACGCCATACTCAAAATGTCCCGACCCACTGACAAAAAAGGAGTGCTACGCATCATGGGGATGATAAACTTCATTGGAAAGTTCATTCCTAACTTGTCAGCCAAGACAGCCTGTCTGCGAGACCTGCTACATAAAACAAATGAGTTCGCATGGACAGAAAGACATGAACAAGAGTGGATAAACCTCAAAACACTGCTGACAACCACACCTGTACTCACCTTCTTTGACCCAACCAAAAGAATCAAAGTGTCAACGGATGCATCAAAAGATGGCCTAGGTGCGGTCTTGCTACAAGCAGAGGGTGAAGATTGGGAGCCTGTTGCCTATGCCTCCAGGTCTATGACTGATATTGAGTGTCGATACGCCCAGATTGAAAAGGAATGTCTAGGCTTGGTAGTTGGACTAGAAAAGTTTCATGGCTACATATATGGACTTCCCACCTTCACAGTTGAGACAGACCACAGCCCTCTGGTTGCCATCATTAAAAAAAACCTGAATGAGATGTCTCCAAGGATTCAACGACTCATGATGAAGCTGCAAAGATATGACTTTGAACTGATCTACACACCAGGCAAATACATAGTGTTAGCAGATGCACTATCCCGAGCACCCACAATGAGTCATGGGAGCTCTACTGAAGAAGACGTGGATGTTCATGTGAGTATGGTCACTGCTGCGCTGCCCGTGTCAGACACAAAATCAAAGCAAATAGCAGAAGAAACAGTAAAAGATACAGTATTACAAACAGTAATAGAGAACATTCATCATGGTTGGCCAAAAGGTTCCTGTCCAAAATATTTTCACATAAGGTCAGAATTGAGTGTCGCCAGTGGACTATTACTAAAACAGAACAGAATAGTCATTCCACAGGCTCTACATCAAGACATGCTCAAAAGGATTCATGAGGGACACCTCGGAATTGAAAAATGCAAAAGGAGAGCAAGAGACACTGTTTATTGGCCTGGCATAAATAAGGACATTGAGAACATGATAGGCAAATGTGAGACATGTCAGAAACACCAAAACAAACAAGCAAAGTAACCAATGATAGTAGCTGACATACCAACAGCAGCATGGCAAAAGGTTGGTATAGACCTTTTTCATTTAAATGGTAAAGACTATCTAATAGTGATTGACTACTATTCTAACTATCCTGAGATGGCACTGCTCTCAAGCACCACAGCAAGCAGTGTCATAATGCATGTGAAATCCATCTTCACCAGACATGGAATTCCCAGAATTGCCGTTAGCGACAATGGTCCGTTCTTCAACTGTAAGGAGTGGCAACAGTTTGCAGCACATTATGACTTTCAGCACATCACATCCAGTCCTTTGTATGCTCAGTCAAATGGTAAGGCAGAGAAAGGTGTTCAAGTTCTCAAGCAGCTACTGAAGAAAGCGACAGAAAGCAAGTCTGATCCTTATCTCGCCTTGCTGAGCTACCGAGCCTCACCTTTAGACTGTGGTTCTTCACCTGCTGAACTACTAATGGGTCGCAAGTTGCGCACCACGCTACACTGCTGTGCAAAAGAACAGCAAAGTGAGGAACTGAGACAGAGACTTCAACTGTTAAAGCTGAAACAGAAATCATACTATGACAAGTCATCCAAAGCTCTAAAACCATTGACAAAGGATGATGTTGTCAGGATTGAGGATCCAGATGCATGGAACAGGAAAGTTACAGTTCTTGAGGAAGTAGGACCAAGGTCATACACTGTGAGAATTGAGGAAGGACAGATTCTCAGGAGGAACCGCCATTCCCTCCTAAAAACACAAGGGACTATTCAAGACCAGATTGATGACAATGCCGCAACTGCATCTTGTCATTCACCGCCAGAACAATCTCATGAAGACACATCAGACTTACCCGTGTTGAGAAGATCCACACGTGAAGTAAAAGAGCCTGATAGACTTAATCTTTGAGTATAATGTAAAGCTTTGAAAATGTGTTGACTGTTTTGAAAATGTTTATGTTTATAGAGCACTAACAAAAGTGTTACTGATATTATCTTTATTGTTTTCTTGAAAGTTGATTGATATTGATTTTGTTAAACCTCAAAGAAAGGGGGATGTAGTGATCAATAGCATGTCATTCTATAGTGGACACAAGGTGGAGCCGTAGAGCTGTATATAGCTGTCTGTATAAGACTACACTACCCCGCTATATATTATATTAAGACTACATTACCCATGAGGCTAGGCTACCCACAAGGCAGCAGTCAAGATGGAAGCCTCTACAAGATGCTGTACAAGTCCACATGTGCTCAATAAAAGTAGCTAGCAAAAGCTAGCTGTGTTCATAATAAGAATGTCTATTTATTAATGAACATAACAGTACGGTAGACAAATTCAGCAAGAAATTATGGTAGTAGTTCACCAGCCCGAGGAACGACCTCAGTTGTGACACATTTTCCGGTGCTGGAGCCTTGACTGCTGCCTCAATCTTTTCAGGGGACTTATGTAACCCCTCTTTATCAATAACGTGGCCACAATACGAGATCTGCTTCTGGAAAAACTCGCATTTGTGGCGATTAGCTCGGAGCCCATATTCCTTCAATCTAGTGAGCACCTGCTCCAGGTTGGCGAGGTGATCACTGTCATTTTCGCCCGTGACCAGGATGTCATCCAAATAACACTGGGTCCCTGGAATCCCTTGCAGGACTTGTTCCATTGCCCTTTGCCAAATAGCCGGAGCTGATGCTACCCCGAACACCAGCAGGTTGTATTGGTAGAGACCTTTATGAGTGTTGATCGTGAGGTACTGATTTGAGGCTTATTCTACCTCCATTTGCAGGTACGCCTGGGCCAGATCAATCTTAGTGAAGCGTTTCCCTCCAGATAGCGAGGCAAAAATATCTTCAATCCGCGGAAGCGGATATTGTACAGTGTGAAGAACTGGGTTCACTGTCACCTTAAAGTCCCCACAGATGCGAGCCTTCTTTGGTTCCCCAGGCGTATTACTCAACGACCTCTTCATTACAGGAACGATGGGTGTAGCCCACACGCCCCAGTCCACTTTGGACAGTACTCCTGAACGTTCCAAACCTTCCAGCTCTGCTTCGACGGCTGGGCGGATCGGTCTGGCCTTAAAAAACTTTGGGCTTGCATTTTCCTCTATTTTGATCGTCACTGTTATGCCTTTTAGTGTTCCGAATCCCTGCTGGAACACTTCTTGTGCATCAGTTAGCATTTTTGACAGTCGTCCAGGTGTGATGTCGTCATCCTTTTTGGCATCTACAGTCAGTGCTTGTATGGAATGCCAATCTAGCTGTATCTTCCGGATCCATTCATGTCCTAGTAGTGGTGGTCCTCCATCTGGCAATACATATAGGTCCATTTTTGGTGTTTCCTTGCCGTTATATATAACGTTCACCCTTATTTTTCCTTTGGGGTAGACTTTTTGTCCCGTGTACGTCTTCAAGACAATCTTTGTATCTCTCAAGGGTATATGTGAGAATAGCCGCTTGTAGTCCCTTCGGTTTATGACTGTTAGGGCTGATCCTGTGTCCAATTCCACTTTCACTTGGACTCTGCTATCTTGAGCGTGACCCAGATAGTTTGGTGATCCTCCATTTTGATCACATTATGTAGTTTCAGACAACCCAGCTCCTTGCTTCCGGAGTCTGTATCACTTTTCTGTTCGTCTGAACTACTCTCCGTCACCTTATGTACCTTCTTGTACTTCTCCTGTGGAGATTTCTTGCTGCTGGTTTTCTTTCCCGACCTGCAGACTCTTGCTATGTGTCCTACTTTTCCACACTGTCTGCACACTTTGTCCTTGAGCCAGCAATCATTATGGTCGTGTGTTGTTCTGCCGCAGCGATAGCACTTCACTGTTCCGTATGACATTTCATTTGTGCCATATTCTTGCGGTCTCTGTTGTATCTCTGCAGCGGCCCGTGCGGCTGCTTCATGTGATACTGCAATGCTGAAAGCCTTGTCCAGCGTAAGATCCTTTTCTGATAGAAGCCGTTTCTGGGATCCTTCTCTTTGAAGCCCACACACAAACTTATCCCTTAAAGTATCTGCTAGTCCCGTTCCAAACTGGCAGTGTTTCGATAGCTTGCGCAGTTCCGTTAAATACTCAGCATTACTTTCATCTTTATGCTAGTTCCTTTTGTGAAACTTATATCTTTCTGCTATCAGCAGCGGTGTGGGGTTTAAGTGGTCCTGTAGGATTGACACTATGTTTTCAAAATCCTTTTCTACTGGCTTCTCTGGGGTTACTAGGTTTCGTAGTAAGCCATACGTTTTTGCACCCATTGAATTCAACAATACCAGCGCTTTCTTGTCATCTGGCACTTCATTTGCCTTGCAGTATCCTTCTATGCGTTCAAAATATGTCGTCCAATCTTCGACTTCATTGTCGAACGCTGTGATACTGCCACTTCGGCATTTTTGGGTGTGGTTAGACTGGCTTAAAATGGCGTCTCCCGCGCTTTCCTTTCTTCCCCACTGCGGCTTAAAATGGCGTCTCCCGCGCTGCTGCCAACGCCGCTCTCAGCGGTCCTCATGGCAAATGGCGACGCCCTGTGGGTTTCGTGCGCTGCTCCTGCACTGCTGCCAATGCCGCTCTCTGCGGTTCTCGTGGCAATGGCAGCGCCTCACGTTTCCCTGCGTGCCTCTCTCCCCCGTTGACGCTGCTCGGCCCTTGAACACTGGTTGCGCTCTGCTCTCTCTCGTCTCTCTCCCTGTTGACGTCGCTCGGTCCTGAACACCGGCTGCGTCCTGTGCGCTCTGCCCTCTCTCTCTCCCACGTCGACGCTGCTCGGCCTTTTTCTTTGCCGCTCGGTCGGGCTCTAGCCGCCGCTGTCCGGGAAGGGTCTGCACAGTACCTGTTGCCAGCCCGCTTCGCTGGACCACCGTGACTGGAAAGCCAAGCCTGGCTCTCGACAGCCTCCCCTGCGATGCTCAAATCTCTGCTGGATGACTGGGCGGTTGCCCGTGGTCAACGCCCATGCTTCTGGACTCGACCTCCTTCCACTGTTCTCCAGGAGTGAATCCCTGGGAGGTGATGCAGAGTTGCAGGTAGGTTCGAATCTGCGTCGTCACCAATGTTAGATCCATGTATCTTAATGTTGTGTCCTTCAATAATCAGACTGCAGGGAACGATTCAACAGGTGTTTACTGAATGAGGGTTACTCCAGAACTAACTGTACAGATCACTACTCAGGGTTTATATACAGGTGTGGTCACTGCCGGTACTACAGTATACAGGAGCTGTAAAAAGTAGTTCTCTCCCTTAAGGTATATATACATTACATACATTACAGTTACCACTTTCTTCACCAAATGCCAGCTTATAACTAGGCGTTTGGTTTTTACCAATGCGTCTTTTGCTGCCCTTCTCTGCTTTTATCGGTTACCTTCTTCTTCATCTCATCTCATCTCGTCCCTTTGTGTCCTGTGTGGTATTGAACTTGGGTCTCGTTCTCCTCCCGCATTTGTCCCCCGTGTAATGGGCATCCTCGATTGTTGAGCGGTGCGGGGAGCAAGAGGAGAGCCCGCCACGAGGCCAGGGCATGAGTACGAGCAGCAACAGGCCAAAGGCCAAATGTTGACAGCGGGAGCAAGAGAGGCAAGAGAGCGATTGCTACTGATGGGCCTACAATTATACCCGTTCTTCAACTCCTTATCTGCGCGCCAAATCAGGTCAGTCCATTGTTTAACTTTTGGCGGGCTTGTTTAAATGATTACGACCATTTATTTTAACGACTTTTGGAGTGGTTGGGCCCGATTTTGTGGATTGTGTGGGAAATGGTCGGATTCCCCGAATGTGGGGTTCTGACACACAAAAAAATGGATCAGCCAGCTGCACGCAATTTTCCCTCAAGTGGCCATTTAATTTCCAGTGTGTGGGCAGCCTTGCTAATTGTCCATTTCCAGTCAGGAAGCCCCACAGTATGATGTCATCATTCGTGGTGCTTTCAAGGTCCACAGCAAGCATTGCTTCCTCTGTTGGCTTCCAAACGAACTATGCAGGATGGCAGAGGAGCCTGCAGCAGCTGTGGCCAGTGCCAGACCCCGAGCTGCCTCCAAATTCGACGAAGCTTCACTGCAGGTGTTATTGGATGGGGTTAGGGCCCACAGGGAGGTCCTCTTCCCTAGGTCAGGCAGGAAGAGGCCTCCCACTGAGACCAAGGCTGCATGGATGCAGGTGTCAGCAGATGTCAACTCGAATGTGCATGTAACCTTGGCATCACATCTCTAACTCCTTCGTCTACTCCCCCACAGGACCATACAAAGCCCCTGTCCCCACTGTGGAAGAAGAAGAGGCTGTGCAGCCAGACTCCTCAGAGGAAGCTCCAACCTCTGAGGGTGCAGTATCAGCAGAAGTAAGCACACCCAGCACCAGCGCAGACACTCACACTTTGGGGGGACCTTCGGGACATAGAGTAGTGTTGTCACCTGGTGTTTCACAGCTCACAAGTGAGCCTCAGCAGATTCTGGAGACAGGGACAGCAGTGGAGAGTCCTCGTCGGAGGGCGCAGGACTCTGCCAGCTCAGCTCAGCTGCACTGCATGCCGACCCTCTACCACTGGGTCCATCCGCAAGAGAAGAGGTGATGGATCTCCATGCACAGATGCAGGAGTCTCTGGCAGGTTTTGTCTCCAGGGCCGCTGTGAGTGTGGCGCGAATGGAGAAGTCCATAGCGACCATGAGCAGAGCCTTTGTGGAGTCATTGGCGCAGGAACGCATCACCATGGAAAGGTTGGCAACCTCCATGGAGGAGATAACTTGCCAGGGTACAGAAAACATGGTGAGTGCTCATAAGAGAATGGCATCTCTTGAGGAGCGTTGGCCATCTATTGAACAGAGAAACCAGACCTTCATGGAAGTCCTTCTGAGTAGGACTGCCAGTGCAGATACAGGTCCCCATGGCCCCCTAAAGCGCAGCAAGGTGCTCTCAAGCCACTTCCAAGCGCTGGCCCCTTCTGGCCTGTGCAGCTTCAGGTGAGTGAGCAGCAACCTGGTGCTCCTGGTGCTCATCCTGCTGTTCCTGGTTCTGCTGCTGCCGCCTCTGCTGCTGGAGATCCTCTAATGGCAAGAAGGGAAGGAAAAAAATGCGTCCCATGCTTCTGGTAGATGCCTCCGCTGAGGGAGCGCTGAGTGAGGGTGGCGAGAGGGGCTTCCCAGGAGATCACATTGGAGAAATGTGTGAGGCTCCAACCTTCCACAGTTGTGCCTAAGCCTTGAAGAAGTAGCCCCAAGCCTGCAACAACAAGGTCCTTCAACATACAAATGCTGTCCCTTTAAATCGCAGCTTTCCCGAATGACCTGCAGCTGAGAGCAAGCAAGCTGGCAAGCTTCACGCCAGGTTTCATCAGCGGGGTTCCCCGCAGGCGTGTTTAGTGCGGGGAATTGCAAGGGCACCCTAAAATGGCATTAAACATGCCAATAATTGGTGATCAGGGTCCCGACGGCCAGTCCCGCCAGCGGCGGGCGGGACTGAATCGGCTCGCGGAGAAACGGTGGTCCGAAAGTCGGACGGGGCGGGGAATCAGGCGGGGGGGGTCACGACCCCCTATTTCGGTGATTTTCAGCCCCCGCCCGCCTGAAAAGCCGTCCGACGGCTGGCAGAAAATCGGGGCTGTTGTCTCCGGGTCTAATGGCCCAGATATCCTGGTTGTTTGTCATGGATAAGACCTAATTGTCCCCATCCTGACTTGATGGCTACTGTGAGCTGTTACCCATTAAACATGCAGAAACCTAATGGCCACGATTATAGGCCCATTTTAGCTTGATTGGATTCAAGTCGAATGAATGCATATTCTGTGTTTACTTTGTCTGGCTGGCTCCAGAGAATTCCTTCTCACAGATTCCTGCATTTTAAGTTTCGTCTCCGGGCCTGCCTGTTTTCAGAGCCCTGTTTAAAAATCCTGTGGGTTTTGATCACGAGGTTACAGAAGCCATTTTGGGTACCGTGTTTTTAATAACTTGTCCAAAACAGGGTCCCTTGATCCATAATTTGGGGAGTGCGGGAAATTTGAGAACCCTGCAGCTTACAGACCCAATCTCTCCTCATACGTCATTCCTGCCATCCCAGGTATCAGTCTGGTGAATTTTCACTGCACTCCCTCCATGGCAAGAACATCCTTCCTCAGATAAGGTGACCAAAACTGTCAGGTACTTAAAGTAATCAAAAAGACAACTGGAATGTTAGCTTTTATATCTAGAGGGCTAGAATATAAAGGGGAGGTAGTTTTGCTACAGCTATACAAAGCCCTGGTTAGACCATATCTGGAGTACTGTGTACAGTTCTGGGCACCGCACTTTGGAAAGGATATATTGGCCTTAGAGGAGTGCAGTGCAGATTCACCAGAATGTTACCAGGGCTCCAAAGGTTAGATTATGAGGAGAGATCCCTGGAAAATAGAAGATTAAGGGGTGATTTAATTGAGGTTTTTAGGATTTTGAAAGGATTTTATAGGATAGATAGAGAGATACTTTTTCCACTGGTGGGGGAATCTAGGACAAGGGGACATAACCTTAGAATCAGAACTAGGTCATTCAGGAGAGAAATTAGGAAACACTTCTTCATGCAAAGGCTGGCAGATGTGTGGCGCTCTCTCCCACAAAAAGCAGTAGATGCTAGCTCAATTAATAGTTTTAAATCTGAGATCGATAGACAAGGGTATTAAAGGATATGGAGCCAAGGCAGCTGGATTGAGTTAAGATACAGATCAGCCATGACTTCATTGAATGGCGGAACAGGCTCGAGGGGATGAATGGCCTCCTCCTGTTTCTATGTTATTATTATATATATATAGAGGGTGTGTTTTATATATATATGGTGTGAGATATTCAGTATATATTATATATAGAGGGTGTGTTTTATATATATGGTGTGTGATATTCAGTATTTTATATATAGAGGTTGTGTTTTATACATATGGTGTGAGATATTCAGTATCTATATATATAAATCGGTCGATCTGTCTGTCCTTCTGTCTTTCTGTCTGTCTGTCTGCAGGTGTGCGTCTGGGCGGCTATGCGCTCGAAAGTTACAGGGCGTACCTACGCGTGCGTTACGTCGAAAGAAAGCTTACCTTTCCAAAACGGTTTTAAGCGTATTTACGTTTCGGCCGGGCTAAAATCGCGCCCGCGGTATCCGAAAAACCTTAACGTTCCGCTCATTAGCATCTCATTATCCGCTCATTAGCGACAGAGTGACCTCGAACTCGACCAATCGTACGCCGGGTTGCTGGCGTGTGCCGCTGGGCCAATCGGGGCGTGTGTGGGTGGGCCTTATCGTTCTGAACCGAGGTGAGTAGCCGCCATCTTGCTTCCATTCTTTTTCCTGCTTTCTGCGTCTTTCTTTTCAAATATACATTTCCAGCAAAATAAAATTCAATTTATTAAATTCTTTTAAAATAAATCACTCATTTGTAAATATTTTATCTAACCTGATCATTCTTTTTCCTACCTTTGCCTGTTTTTTTCTTAGGCCTGAAAGCCTGGGCCTTCCTTGCCCAGCCAGGCCCGAGCTAGGTAACTGGGCTGCTGCTAAGCTCCTCACCCACCCCGCCACCCCCACCCCGGTGTCATGTTACCCGGGGCAATGGCGTCAGCCACGAGGGTCAGGGTGCGCGCGCAGCAGGAGCAGGTGAGACTCTGTTCCGCGCTCGGCTCGGGCGGGGGGGGCGGGGCTCTCGAGAGTGCGGATCTCGGCCTTGGTGAGCGGGAAGGGTTACCCAGGCAATGGGAGTGCGGGCCGGCTGGGGCTTGGAGAGCGGGGCTCTCGGGAGTGCGGGGCGGGGCGGCTGCGGCTTCGAGAGCGGGGCTCTCGGGAGCGCGGGGCGGGGCGGCGCGGCAGGGTTACCCCGGCAACCGGGCGTGGCCGTGGCCGTCTCTCAGCCTCAAGCCCTCCCTTCCTCCCTCCACCCCCCCTTCCCCTCCCATGCCCCCCCACTCCCCCTCCCTTCCCCCCTTCCCCCCCTTCCCCCCTCCCCCTCACCCTCCCTTCCCCTCCCCTCCCCCTCCCTTCCCCTCCCCCTACCTTCCCCTCCCCCTCCCCCTCCCTTCACCTCCCCCCTCCCCCTCCCCCCTTCCCCCTCCCTTCCCCCCTCCCCTTTCCCTCTCCCCTCCCCCCTTCCCCTTCCTCCCCCCCGCCCTCCCTTGCCCCCTCCCTTCCCCCCTTCCCCCCTCCTTCCTTCCCCTGCCCTCCCTTCCCCCTCCCTTCCCCCCTCCCCCCCGCCCTCCCATCCCCCCTCCCCCCCGCCCTCCCTTCCCCCCCACCCCGCCCTCCATTCCCCCCTCCCCCGCCCTCCCTTCCCCCTCCCCCTTCCCCCTTCCCCCCTTCCCCCCTCCACCCCTCCCCGCTTCCCCCCCTACCCCCCGCCCTCCCTTCCCCCCTCCCCCCCGCCCTCCCTTCCCCCCTCCCCCCCGCCCTCCCCCCACCATTCCCCCCCTCCCTCCCCCGCCCACCCTCCCTTCCCCCCCACCCCCCCTCCCTTCCCCCCGCCCCCTCCCCCCCTTCCCCCTCCCTCCCCCCCGCCCCCTCCCTTCCCCCCCGCCCGACCTTCCCCTCCCCCCGCCCGCCCTTCCTTCCCCCCCGCCCACCCTTCCCCCCCGCCCGCCCTCCCTTCCCCCCCTCCCTTTCCCCCCTCCCTCTCCCCCCATCCTTTCCCCCCCTCCCCCTCCCTTCCCCCCTCCCTCCCCCTCCCCCTTCCTTCCCCTCCCCCTCCCTTCCCCCTCCCTTCCCCCCTCCCTTCCCCCACCTCCCTTCCCCCCCTCCCCCTCCCTTCCCCCCCTCCGCCCTTCCCCCCTCCCCCCTCCCTTCCCCCCTCCCCTCCCCCTCCCTTCCCCCTCCCTTACCCCCCTCCCTTCCCTCCCCCCGCCCTCCCTTCCCCTCCCCCTCCCCTTCCCCTCCCCCTTCCCCCCCGCCCTCTCTTCCCCCCACCCGCCCTCTCTTCCCCCACCCGCCCTCTCTTCCCCCCAGTCTCCCTCTCTCTTCCCCCCAGTTGCTCTCTCTCTATCCCCCAGTCGCTCTCTCTCTTCCCCCCCAGTCGCGCTCTCTCTCTCCCTCTCCACCCCCCCAGTCGCTTTCTCTCTCTCTCTTCCAACAACAACATGCCCTCGAAAAAGCCTCGGCACCGCCGGGCACTTCAGCTAGTCTATATATATAAACGGATCGATATGTCTGTCTGTCTATCTGTCTGTCTGCCTGTCCTCCGGTGTGCGTCTGTCCGGCTATGCGCTCGAAAGTTATAGAGCGTACCTACGCGTGCGTTACGTCAAAAGAAAGCTTACCTTTCCAAAACGGTCGTAAGCATATTTGCGTTTCGGCCGGACAAAAATCGCACCCGCGGTATCCAAAAAACGTTCAAAATTCCACTCATTAGCATCTCATTATCCGCTCATTAGCCATAGAGTGACGTCGAGGTCGACCAATCGTACGCCGGGTTCCTGGCACGTGCGGTCGGGCCCTCCTACAGTCGAGTGACGGGACAATTGACCAATCCTACGCTTTGGTGACCTGATGGTCGACCAATCGGTGCGTGTGTGGGCGGGCCTTATCATTCTGAACTGAGGTGAGTAGCCGCCATCTTGCTTCCATTCTTTTTCCCGCTTTCTGCGTCTTTCTTTTCAAATATACATTTCCAGCAAAAAAAATTGCTTTTATTAAATTGTTTTTAAAAAAACTTCATTCATTTGTAAATATTTTCTCTACCCTGAAGATTCTTTTTCCTACCTTTCCCCATTTTTGTAAGGCCTCAGAACCTAGGCCTCAAAGCCTGGGCCTCTCCTGCCCAGCCACGCCCGAGCTAGGTAATTGTCCCACGGCTTCTGCTAAGCTCCCCCCCGCCCCGTGTCACGTTACCCGGGGCAACGGCGTCAGCCACGAGGGTCACGGGAAATACACAGGGTGCGCGCGCAGCAGGAGCAGCTGAGACGCGGCGTCTCTCTCTGCTCCCCGCTCGGCTCGGGCGGGGGGGGTGGGGCTCGGGCCGGGCTTGGAGAGCAGGAAGGGTTACCCCAGCAACCAGGCCCGCCGGCCGTCTCTCACAGCCGCAATCGGCGGTCTTGAAGCCAGCTCAGGAGGGCGGGGCTCTGGAGACCAGGAGGCCGGTGCTCGGGAGGGCGGGGGGCGGGGCTCGCGACATCGGGGGGCGGGGCTCGCGACATCGGGAGATCGGGGGGCGGGACATCGGGAGATCGGGGGTGGGACATCGGGAGATCGGGAGATCGGGGGGCGGGACATCGGGAGATCGCGGGGCGGGACATCGGGAGATCGCGGGGCGGGACATTGGGATATCGCGGGGCGGGACATCAGGAGATCGGGGGCGGGAGATCGGGGGCGGGACATCGGGAGATCGGTGGGCGGGACATCGGGGGCGGGACATCGTGAGATCAGGGGGCGGGGCTCAGGGACTCCCCCTCCCCTCCTGCCCTCCTCCCTCCTCCCCACTCCATCCTCCCTCCTCCCTCCACACCCCTCCTCCCCCCTCCACCCCCCTCTCTTCTCCCCCCTTCTTCCCCCCTCCCCCCCTCCCTTCTCCCCCCCTTCTTCCCCCTCCCCCCATTTCCCCTCCCCCTCTCCCCCCCTTTCCCCCCTCCTTCCACCCTCCCCCATTCCCCCCTTCCTTTACCCCCTCCTCCCCTCCCTTCCCCCTCCCTTCCCGCCTCCCCTCCCCCTCCCCTCTCCCCGCTCCCCTCCCCTTTCTCCCCCCCTCCCCCTCCCCTCCCCTTTCCCCCCTCCCCCCTCCCCTTCCCCCACCCCTCCCCTTCCCCCCTCCCCTTCCCCCCTCCCCTTCCCCCACCTCCCCTCCTCTTCCCCTCCCCTCCCTCCCCTCCCCTTTCCCTCCCCTCCCCTTTCCCCCCTCCCCTCCCCTCCCCTTTCCCCCCTCCCCTCCCCTTTCCCCCCTCCCCTCCCCTTTCAACCCCCTCCCCCCCCTTTCCCCCCTTCCCCTCCCCTTCCCCCCCTTCCCCTCCCCTCCCCCTCCCCTCCCCTCCCCTTCCCCCCTCCCCTCCCCTTCCCCCCCCTTTCCCCCCTTCCCCCCAGTCGCACTCTCTCTTCCCCGTCGCTCTCCCCCCCAGTCGCTCTCTCTTCCCCCCCAGTCGCTCTCTCTCTTCCCCCCAGTTGCTCTCTCTCTTCCCCCCAGTCGCTCTCTCTCTTCCCCCAGTC
>NC_140999.1:107199647-107458698 GCF_052327205.1 Somniosus microcephalus
CCAATCTCTCGCTCTCTCTCTTCCCCCCAGTCTCTCGCTCTCTCTTCCCCCCAGTCTCTCGCTCTCTCTTCCCCCAGTCTCTCGCTCTCTCTCTTCCCCCCAGTCTCTCGCTCTCTCTCTTCCCCCAGTCTCTCGCCCTCTCTCTTCCCCCCAGTCTCTCGCTCTCTCTCTTCCCCCAGTCTCTCGCTCTCTCACTTCCCCCAGTCGCTCTCTCTCTTCCCCCAGTCGCTCTCTCTCTTCCCCCCAGTGGCTCTCTCTCTTCCCCCCAGTCGCTCTCTCTCTTCCCCCAGTCGCTCTCTCTCTTCCCCCCAGTCGCTCTCTCTTCCCCCCAGTCACTCTCTCTCTTCCCCCCAGTCGCTCTCTCTCTCTCTTACAACAACAACATGCCCTCAAAAAAGCCTCGGCACCGCCGGGCACTCCAGCTAGTTATATATATAGAGGGTGTGTTTTATATATATGGTGTGAGATATTCAGTATTATATATATGGAGGGTGTGTTATATATATGGTGTGTGTATATAGTGGATCTGCTAGTTAGTGTTACTCATTAACCTGCCAGTAGTTGTATGTATCCTTCATCAGAAGTCAGGAGGCATTTCTTCACATAGAGCAATTAATAGTTGAAATTTGCTCGGTACGTTAGTGCAGGCAAAACCTCTGGAGTAATTCGAGAGGCAGTTGGATGTTTGTGATGGGGGTGCTGTAGGCTTCGATGGAATGTTATGCTATCTGGGCCATTTCTACTCCCTTGTGAGGCTTATTAACCAGCCTGGGAAGTTCTGTGCTCACTAGGAGTTGCTGTGGTTGCCAACCCTGCAGGATTGTCCTGGAGTCGCCAGGAATTGAAGATTATTCTCCTGGACCCTGCTGCAAATGACCAGGGAGATTAATCGCAGGAAATCTGCACACTCCCCTTTGCAGCTGCATTAAATCCCTCGCCTGCCAATGGGAGCATCGAGCGGTGCCCACCGCACTTTCAAAATGGACGTTTCAGTGTAACTCAATCGTTAACAGCTTTGCGTCATCTGATGAATCCTCCAGGGATATGTCCAACCCCAGTTGACAACTCTAATAGAGACTGCAGGCAGAGGGGACTTTCCACTCATCGGCATGAGGTGGATTTTAACCTAGCGTTGACCAATGTTAAAATCTAACCCAGCCATATCCTGATTCAGCACAGAAAGAATAAAATATCATGATAAATTTTATTGGGGACAACAAGGTGCAACAGCAAGGAAACATAACTGCTTGCCAGGTGAATTGCTGCGCTGATTGTGATTTCTTGAACAGCACCATCTGGTGTGCAGGCTGGGTAATTACTGGCACCTTTACACATTAACACCAATCGCTGTGAGAGATGGTGCACAGTGCCTGAGCCAGAAAAAGGCTCCTGTAAGCCACAGCCCGTCGGCCACCCTTGGTGATTCAGAGAGGCAGGGAGCTAAAGGAACAGCTGACAAAGTGAGTCAGGAAAGTTCCGATTGCCAGCCCTGTAATCCATGCCTTGCGTGTCTGGAAGTAATGGCCAGCCAAGCATGATTGCAGACTGTAATCAAGGTTTCTTTGTGAAATCGGTGTAGCCGAGGTCATGCGTCTGCCTGATCAGCTGTGAGTGCTGTCTCCTTGCCTTGCTGCAGTACACGTACAACGCTGAATTTGCACTGGATTATTTGCCTGATATTCATTGCGCTTTCTTTGCTGAACCAGGATGCCACTTTACCCAACACCCTTGCAGTCTGGAGTGGCATTGTAGAAAGAATTTACATTTATATAGCGCCTTTCACTACCTCAGGATGTCCCAAAACACCTTCCAGTCAATGAAGTACTTTTGTAGTCAATGTTGTAAAGTAAGAAACCCGGCAGCCCAGTTTTAGCACAGTAAGGTCCCACAAACAGTAATGTGATAAAGGACCAGATAATCTGTTTTAGTGATGGTGCTTGAGGGATTGTGGTTGACGGATTGGCCAGGACACCAGGAAGAACTTCTCTGTTTTTCAAAATAGTGCCATGGGATCTTTTGCATCCAACTGAGAGAGCAGACTGGGCTTCGGTTTAGCGTCTCATCCGAAAAACAGCTCCTCCGACAGTGGCAGCACTCCCTCAGCACTGCATTGAAGTGTCAGCCTAGATTTTGTGCTTAAGTCTCATGGAATGGGACTTGAACCCACAACCGTCTGACTCAGAGGCAAGTGATACCATTGAGCCACGGCTAACACCTGTACCAAGATAAATATGCAGCGAGACTAATAGAGGCTCAGCATTCACATATATTGACAGAGAGAGAGGCTCCAAAGTGAGCATTCTCTGATCTTCAAGGTTAGCATGAGAATGAGGGGTGTCCAGATGACTAAGGAACATATTGACAAAAGATTGTCAGATATTGGTTGTCTGCCTCTTCTCTCTTCCTCCCTCCCCCTGGCTGCACGATCACAACTGGAGTGTTGGAAATCCGCCGGCAGTTAAAATTCCTCATTTTATCTCTTACCCTTTTAAAAGCCCAGGATACACAGGAAGAGGATGGGCAATATGGAGCAGATTGGAGGTAGGTATGTGCATTTTTATTCTCAGGATGTGATAGTTGCCCTTGAAAAGGTGGTGGTGGGCCTTCTTCTTGAACCACCGCAGTCCGTGTGGTGAAGGTGCTCCCACAGTGATGTTGGATAGGGAGTTCCAGGATTTGGGATTTAGAAGTAGTGAAAATGGGGCTGTGGGGATTTTGGTGCTGTCTTGGTGAGGTGTTGGGCTTTGGTAGCATTAAAAATGGCAGTACTGGGTAGGGTCAACCTTGGATTTGGTAGCACTGGGGGATGGACTGGTGATTCTTAGGGCCTGGCAATTCCACAATGTGGGCTACGGGGTTTGGCAATGGTGGGAGAATCCCAGTGGTAGGGGTGGTTAAAGAGGAGATTAACACAATAGTAAGGAAGGATATTAACTCTGATGATGTGGAATCTGTATGGGTAGAGCTGAGAAATACCAAGGGGCAGAAAATGTTAGTGGGAGTTGTATACAGACCCCCAAACAGTAATGCTGAGGTTGGGGATGGCAGTAATTGGGAAATTAGAGACGCATGCAATAAGGGCCCAGCAGTTATCATGGGTGACTTTAATCTACATATAGATTAGGCTAACCAAATTAGTAACAATAATGTGGAGGAGGAATTCCTAGAGTGTATACGGGATGGTTTCCTGGACCAATATGTCGAGGAACCAACTAGAGATCAGGCCATCTTAGACTGGGTATTATGTAATGAGAAAGGATTAATTAGCAATGTTGTTGTGCGAGGCCCCTCGGGTCGGAGCGATCATAATATGATAGAATTCTTCATTAAGATGGAGAGTGAAGTAGTTGACTCAGAGACTAGGGTCCTGAATTTAAATAAAGGAAACTATGATGGTATGAGGCGCGAGTTGGCTAGGATGGATTGGGGAATGTTACTTAAAGGGTTGACGGTGGATAGGCAATGGCAAACATTTAAAGATCACATGGATGAACTACAGAATTTGTTCATCCCAGTTTGGCATAAAAATAAAACAGAAAAGGTGACTCAACTGTGGATAACAAGGGAAATTAGGGATAGCATAAGATCTAAGGAGAGGATGTACAAATTGGCCAGAAAAAGCAGCAAAACTGAGGATTGGGAGCAGTTTAGGATTCAGCAAAGGAGGACAAAGGGATTAATTAAGAGGGGGATAAAAGAATATGAGAGTAAGCTTGCAGGGAACATAAAAACTGACTGTAAAAGCTTCTATAGATATGTGAAGAGAAAAAGATTGGTGAAGTCAAGCGTAGGTCCATTGCAGTCAGAATCAGGGGAATTTATAACGGGGAACAAAGAAATGGCTGACCAATTAAATACATACTTTGGTTCTGTCTTCACAAAGGAGGACACAAATAACTTTCCAGAGATTTCAGGGAACATAGGGTCTAATGAGAGGGAGGAATTGAATGAAATCAGTATTTGTAGGCAAATGGTGTTAGGGAAATTGACGGGATTGAAGGCCGATAAATCCCCAGGGCCTGATAATCTACATCCTAGGGTACTTAAAGAAGTGGCCCTAGAAATAATAGATGCATTGCTGGTCATCTTCCAAAATTCTATAGATTCTGGAATAGTTCCCATGGATTGGAGGGCAGCTAATGTAACCCCACTATTTAAAAAAGGTGGTAGAGAGAAAACGGGGAATTATAGACCGGTATGCCTGACATCGGTAGTGGGGAAAATGCTAGAGTCCATTATAAAAGATGTAATAACAGAGCACTTGGAAAACAGTGACAGGATTGGACAAAGTCAACATGGATTTACAAAAGGTAAATCGTGCTTGACTAATCACTGGAATTTTTTGAGAATGTAACTTGTAGAATAGATAAGGGAGAACCAGTGGATGTGGTGTATTGGACTTTCAGAAAGCTTTTGATAAGGTCCCGCATAAGAGGTTGGCGTGCAAAGTTAAAGCACATGGGATTGGGGGTAAGGTACTGACTTGGATAGAGAACTGGTTGGCATACAGGAAGCAAAAAGTTGGAATAAACGGGTCTTTCTCCGAGTGGCAGGCAGTGACTAGTGGGGTACCGCAGAGATCGGTGCTAGGACCCCAGCTATTCACAATATATATTAATGATCTAGACGATGGAACTAGATGTAATATCTCCAAGTTTGCAGATGACGCAAAGCTGGGTGGGCGTGTGTGCTGTGAGGAGGATGCAGAGAAACTCCGGTATGATTTGGACAGGTTGGGTGATTGGGTAGATGCATGGCAGATGCAGTATAATGTGGATAAATGCGAGGTTATCCATTTTGGTGGCAAAAATAGGAAGACAGATTATTATCTGAATGGCAATAGATTGGGAAAAGGGGAAGTGGAACGAGACCTGAGTGTCCTTGTGCACCAGTCGCTGAAGGTAAGCATGCAGGTGTAGCAGGCGGTTAAGAAGGCAAACGGTATGTTGGCCTTCATAGCGAGAGGATTCGAGTACAGGAGCAAGGATGTCTTGCTGCAGTTGTAACGGGCCTTGGTGAGAGCACACCTTGAGTATTGTGTGCAGTTTTGGTCGCGTTATCTGAGGAAGGATGTCCTTGCCATGGAGGGAGTTCAGCGAAGATTCACCAGGCTGATACCTGGGATGGCAGGAATGACGTATGAAAAGAGATTGAGTCGATTAGGCTTATATTCGCTAGAGTTTAGAAGAATGAGAGGGGATCTCATTTAAACTTATAAAATTCTAACAGGACTAGATAGACTAGATGCAGGAAGGATGTTCCCGATGGCAGTGGAATCCAGAACCAGGGGTTACAGTCTAAGGATACGGGGTAAGCCATTTAGGACTGAGATGAGGAGGAATTTCTTCACCCAGAGAGTGGTGAACCTGTGGAATTCTCTACCACAGAAGGCAGTTGAGGCCAACTTATTAAATATATTCAAGAAGGAGTTAGATATATTTCTTAAGGCTAAAGGGGTCAAGGGATATGGGGAGAAAGCAGGGACAGGGTACTGAATTTGGATGATCAGCCATGATCTCATTAAATGGTGGAACAGGCTCAAGGGGCCGAATGGCCTACTCCTGCTCCTATCTTCTATAATGGGGGGAGGTACCAGAGTTCGCAGCACTGGCAGAGGGAAGGGAGCACAGGAGGTGAGGTAGCCTTGGCGAGGGTGTGGATGTAGTGCGCCAAGAGTGGATTCCAGAGGAACCAGAAATGGGTTCCATTGCCACTAATTACAGAATAGTGGATATACTAGAGTAATTACAAGGCAGTAATTCAATCAAGGGCTTCAGACAACATCATAATACTGAACAGTGCAGAATGAAACTTGCAAATGGATGACTGCCTTGGAATTGCCCACAACTATCTTCTGTGGTTCGTTTCTGTAATGCGGAACTCCAGTCTTGCCCAAAGTGCCTCCAATTCTCAACTCTTAACCAGTGGCCGGAATTTTAAGCAGGCAGGCGGGTTGGGGCGGGGGTGCTCTGAGGCAGTCGGGAAATCGGGGAGGCCGGGTTTCCCACAGGCCCTGCCGACTTTAATGGCAGGGCCTGATTTGCATGTGTGGCCTTGGTTTCCCGCCCGCAGCCAGCCAGATTGAGAGGCTGGCTGGCTGTGGGTGAGTAGGCCTGCGGCAGCACAGGCAATAGAGGAAGGCCGTTAAATGGATCGGGGGCGAGGGAGTGTAGAGGAGTGGGGGCCGGGGTATGGGATCAGTAGGGGTCAGGCCGAGCCATTAAATGGATCGGGTGGGGTGTGGAGAGAGGATCGGGGCTGGGTAATGTGGGGGAGGGAGGGGGGGAGCGGTTCGAAGGGAGGATCGTGGCCGGCCTCAGTGTCATCGCTGAGGGGTTGGGGGAAATGCCTGGCGAGGTGATCGGAGGCCTCGTGACGGGGGGGGATTCTCCAATCTCGGGGGGTGGGCTAGGCAGGAACCCTGGATTCAGGAGGTTGGTATAAAGACACTTACCTCCTGGAAGCGGCAGTCCTTGCCTTGCTGTAACTGCCGGGTTTTACGAGGTGTGTGAAACCCATCCAGCTGCTGTTAAAAACAAAATGGAGGTTAAAAAAGAGGTTTCTTGCCTAATTATAATATTTAATTTGACGTCCCGCCTCCTGGGAGCGATTAGCTGCCCGCCCCCATCACCCCCCCCTCCCCAATGTCCCGCCTCCGTTAAAACCGGAAGTGGGTGTGTTGGAGGCGGGTTCAGGTCAGGAATCTGATTTTTAACAATTTAACTACCCCCACGCTCTAACCCCACCCTTTTTTAGGTTAAAATTCTCCCCAGTGTGTGTCTCTGTCTCCAGTCAACTTTTAAAATGTCCCAAGGTGCTTCACAGTAGCATAATCAAACAAAATCTGACACCAAGCCATATAGGGCAGAAAATCCCATAAGCTTAGTCAAAGATGTAGATCTTAAGGAGGGTCTTAAAGGAGAAAAGAGAGGTAGAGAGGCAGAAAGGTTTAGGGCGAGGCCATGGAGGGATTTGAAAACAAGGATGAGAATTTTAAAATTGAAGCAATGCTGGACCAGGAGCTAATGTAGGTCAGCGAGCACAGGGGTGATGGTTGAACGGGACTTGGGGCGCGTTAAGATACCTGCAGCAGAGTTTTGGATGAGCACAAGTTTATGTGGGGTGGAAGATGGGAGGCCAGAAGACCATTGGAATAGTCAAATCTAGAGTAACAAAGGCATGAATGAGGGTTTCAGCAGCGGATGAGCTGAGGCGAGGGCGAAGTTAGGCGATCTTACAGAGGTGGAAATAGATGGCCTTAGTGATAGTGCAGATATGTGGTCGGAAGCTCATTGCGGGGTCAAATATGACACCAAGGTTGTGAACAGCCTGGTTCAGCCTCAGACAGTTGCCAGGGAGCGGGATGGATTTGGTGGCTAGGGAACGGAATTTGTGGCGGGGACTGAAGACAATGGGGGGGATTTTAACTCAGGTGCGGGATGGTGTCGTGTTATCCGAATTTCATGCTTCCCACATGAATCTAAATGGATGTGGGAGATTGATGCAATTTTAACTCAATTGGCCAATTGATTTCCGACGTGTGGGAAGCCTTTTCAAATGGGCTTTTCATGACTGAAAGTCCCCTCCGATGACATGATCATTGCTGCTGCATTTAAGGTCCACAGCAAGTCTTGCTTCTTCTGCAGACTGCCAAGCTTCTTGACTGTGCAGTGTGAGGGAGCTGCAGCAATATGACAAGCGGGAGGGCCAGATCAGCTCCTCGCTTTGACGAGGTGGCACTGCAGGCATTAGTGGATGGGGCTAGGGCCAACAGGGAGGTGCTCTTCCCTTCATCAGGGAGGAAGAGGCCTCCCATTCAGACCAAGGCAGTGTGGATGCAGATGGCTGAGGAGGTCAACTCCTTGGGAGTCACCCACAGAACCGGGATACAGTGCAGGGAAAGATTGCATGACCTTCAGTGCACTGAAAAGTGAATATGAATTTCCCATCACCCTCAATCTGATCCCTATTGGGACTTCCACATTGAGGCCTTAGGAATACTTGCAACTGTCAGTATGGTGGTCAAAGTGCTAGGAATCCTATGGTTCTTGGCCATTGTCAGAGCTCTGGTAAGAAGCAGCGAGGCAAAAGTGTTTGATTGACTAGGCTAAGCAAATCTGGCCAGGATGGGTGCGTTCCTTGCATCCCGGCAGCAATGTTCTCGCGTAATGCTGCTGCTGTTTGATGGGCCTCTGCAGGATGTTCGTTTTCACACTCCTCCTCCTCTTCCTCCTCCTCATCATCTGAGGAGGATATGGGAGGAGCCACTTGGTCCTCAGGAATCTGCAAGCCACTACGCTGTGCCATGTTGTGAAGTGCACAGCAAACCACGACGATTCTGGAGACGCTGGCTGCTGAGTACTGTAGGGCTCCACCTGATCTATCCAGGCATCTGAAGCGCATCTTCAGCAAACCGATGGTTTGCTCGATAATGGATCTGGTGGACATGTGGCTGGAGTTGTAGCGCCCCTCAGCTTCATTGGCTGGCCTCCTCAACGGCGTCATTAGTTACGTCCTCAGGGGATAGCCCTTGTCTCCAAGTAGCCATCCGTTAAGTTGGTCTGGCGGACTGAATAGTGGAGGCACACTAGACTGGCGCAGTATGAAGGAGTCATGGCAACTGCCAGGGTACATGGCACAAACATGCAAAATTTCCTTCTTGTGGTCACACACCAGCTGAACGTCGAGGGAGTGGAAGCCCTTGCGGTTGACAAAATACCTGGATTGCGATGGGGTGCCGTAAGGGCCACATGTGTGCAGTCGACGATGCCCTGCACGCTTGGAAAGCCTGCCAGATGAGCTAATCCAACCGCTCGCGGCGTGACACTTGCTCGATCCTTGGTGAAATGGATGTGATAGTGCTCGAGGGCAAAGAGGGCATTGGTTACCTGCGTGATGCAAGTGTGTGCGGCCGCCTGGGAGATGCTGCTGATGTCTGCTGCTGATCCCTGGAATGAGCCTGAGGCAAAAAAGTTGAGTGCAGTGGTGACTTTGACGGCCACTGGTAATGTTTGTCCACCTGGCCCTCTGGGCAGCAGGTCTTGCTGTAGCATTGCGCAGATGTCAGTCACTACCTCTCGCGAAAGTCGGAGTCGCCTTTAGCACTGCTGCACAGACATGTTGAGATAGCTGACCCTGCATCTGTAGGATAGCAAAATACTGCGAATGTTGGAAATCCGAAATAACAACAGAAAATGCTAGAAAAACTCAGCAGGTCAGGCAACATCCGTTGACAGAAATTTGAGTTGACGTTTCGGGTCGAACCCTTCTTCAAAACTGGAAAGAAAAGATAGATCGGAGGCAGGACTGCGATCGGACAAAAGAATAAAAGAAACAAAAGAAGTAAAAAAGAGACAATAAAAGGTCTAGCTTCCAATACCTTTTATTGTCTCTTTTTTACCTCTTTTGTTTCTTTTATTCTTTTGTCCGATCGCAGCCCTGCCTCCGATGTATCTTTTCTTTCCAGTTTTGAAGAAGGGTTCGACCCGAAACGTCAACTCAAATTTCTGTCCACGGATGTTGCCTAACCTGTTGAGTTTTTCCAGCATTTTCTGTTGTTATTTCGGATTTCCAACATCCGCAGTATTTTGCTATCATACTAGTGTTTGGTTCACTGCCACACCTCTTCTAGGAATGCCTACCTTGAAGAAGTTCTGCTCTTCTCTTCGACGGGATCTCCGTTTGGCTCTTCAACCTTGTTCATCTTCATTACTTTCAGTTTCCCTTCTCATGTTTGATCAGGTATCTGCCAAGACTCGGTTTCACAGCCACATCATTTTCCTCAGCAACTGTCTCCGGTTCCGACTTATTCCACGTGGATTCCAACTAAACTTCCACCTTTCGTGCTTCGGATCCACCCAGGATTACAAATATCTCCAAGATATTCATCGTTCCTCGAACCACTGCTCTCACCGCATCCTGAGATCCACGCTCAACGCCATGCGGCGCCACATGAACACTCTCGACTTCTCTCTTCAGCAACACCGGCGCACTCTATCTCAAAGCTGTCCGGGTCCACAGTTCCATTTCATCCTTCGACTCATCCGACGCTTCAACAAAAAACTTTTCTTCTTCCTTTCCGATGGCAAGGATCGCAAGCTTCATCAACTCTTGGACACCAACGCCCCTCCGGAACTTTCTTCCCCTTCACTTTCCTCTGACCCCCCTTCTCCCAATCTCACCCCCCTGCTGCGTTTTCACTATCCCCTCTGACCTTCCACTCTCTGACCCTGAACGATCAGTCCTCAGCAAAGGCCTGAGCTTCATCCCCTTACGCCCCCACCTCAATGAATTTCGAGCTCGGCACGATGTTGAGCTCTTTTTCCGCCGCCTTCGTCTCCGTGCCCACTTCTCTGGCCAGGAGTCTTCCCCCCGCACAACTGACCCTTTCTCCCGCTTGCAGAATTCCCGTTCTACCTGGACCCCTCCCCCGGCCTCTTACCCTCTCTAGATCTTTTCATCGCTAACTGCCGCCGTGACATTGGCCGTCTCCATTTCTCTGCTCCCCTCACTCACTCCAACCTACCTCCCTCTGAACTTGCAGCACTCCATTCTCTTAGATCCAACCCTGACATTGTCATTAAACCCGCTGACAAGGGTGGTGCTGTTGTTGTTTGGCGCACTGACCTCTACCTAGCGGAAGCTGAATGCCAACTCTCCGACACCTCCTCCTACCTCCACCTGGACCATGACCCCACTACCGAACATCAAACCACCGTTTCCAAGACTGTCACTGACCTCATCTCCTCTGGAGATCTTCCCCCCGCTGCCACCAACCTCATAGTTCCCCAACCCCGCACAGCCCGCTTCTACCTCCTTCCCAAGATCCACAAACAGGACTGCCCTGGTCGACCCATCATTTCAGCCTGTTCTTGCCCCACGGAACTTATCTCTTCCTATCTTGACTCTATCTTTTCTCCCCTGGTCCAGTCTCTTCCCACCTACATCCGCGACTCTTCGGACGCCCTCCACCACTTTAACAGTTTCCAGTTTCCTGGCCCCAACCGCTTCCTTTTCACCATGGACGTACAATCCCGCTACACCTCCATCCCCCACCCAGATGACCTGAGGGCGCTCCGCTTCTTCCTTGAACAGAGGCCCGACCAGTCCCCATCCACCACCACCCTCCTCCGCCTGGCTGAACTTGTTCTCACATTGAACAACTTCTCCTTTAACTCCACTCATTTCCTCCAAATCAAAGGTGTTGCCATGGGTACCCGCATGGGTCCTAGCTATGCCTGCCTTTTCGTGGGCTATGTGGAACAATCTTTGTTCCAGTCCTACTCGGGTCCCCTCCCTCACCTCTTTTTCCGATACATTGATGACTGTATCGGTGCCGTTTCCTGCTCTCGTCCCGAACTTGACAATTTCATTCACTTTGCCTCCAATTTCCACCCTTCCCTCACCTTCACATGGTCCATCTCTGACTCTTCCCTTCCCTTCCTCAACTTCTCCGTCTCCATCTCTGGGGATAGGTTATCGACCAATATTCACTACAAGCCCACTGACTCCCACAGCTACCTGGACTACACTTCCTCCCACCCCGCTTCCTGTAAGGACTCTATTCCATTCTCCCAGTTTCTCCGTCTCCGCTGTATCTGCTCCGACGATGCTACCTTCCACACCAGTGCTTCAGACATGTCTTCCTTTTTCCGCAACCGAGGATTCCCCTCTACCGTGATTGACACTGCCCTCGACCGTGTCAGTTCTATCTCCCGCACTTCTGCCCTCACCCCTGCCCCTCCCTCCCAGAACCACGATAGGGTTCCCCTTGTCCTCACCTTTCACCCCACCAGCCTCCGCATTCAACGGATCATCCTCCGGCATTTCCGCTACCTCCAAAGTGATCCCACCACCAAACGTATCTTCCCCTCCCCTCCCCTTTCAGCATTCTGCAGGGACCGCTCCCTCCGAGACACCCTAGTCCACTCCTCTATCACCCCAAACAGCCCTTCCCCTTCGCCTGGCACCTTCCCGTGCAAGCGGAGGAGATGTAACACCTGCCCCTATACCTCCCCCCTTCCCACTGTCCAGGGCCCCAAACACCCCTTCCAGGTGAAACAGCGATTTACTTGTACTTCTCGCAATCTAGTATACTGTATTCGCTGCTCACAATGCGGTCTCCTCTACATTGGGGAGACCAAATGCAGATTGGGTGACCGCTTTGCGGAACACCTCCATTCAGTCCGTAAGGGTGACCCCGAACTTCCGGTTGCCTGTCATTTTAATTCAACGCTCCATTCCCACTCGGACCTCACCGTCCTTGGCCTCTTGTATTGTTCCATGGAAGCTCAACGTAAACTCGAGGAACAGCACCTCATCTTCCGATTAGGCACTCTGCAGCCTTCCGGACTCAATATCGAGTTCAACTATTTCAGATCATGACCTCGGCCCCTATTTCATTTTTTCTTGTAATTTTCCCACTCCTTTCCCCCCCCCCCTTTCCTTTTGTTTCTCTCTCACACCTGGCAGCTATCTCTTGCCCTGCCAGTACACTTTACACCTAATCTCAGCCTATTACCATCTCGTCTAGCTTCTAATACCTTTTATTGTCTCTTTTTTACTTCTTTTGTTTCTTTTATTCTTTTGTCCGATCGCAGCCCTGCCTCCGATCTATCTTTTCTTTCCAGTTTTGAAGAAGGGTTCGACCCGAAACGTCAACTCAAATTTCTGTCCACGGATGTTGCCTGACCTGCTGAGTTTTTCCAGCATTTTCTGTTGTTATTCCTGCATCTGTATACCCTGTTTGGGGGGTATCTCCTGCGCCGACGGGCTTCCAGGCGCGGGCTCCTTATGGCCTGTGCAGCCTCCGGTGGGTGAGCAGCAGCCTGGTGCTACTGCTGCTGCTGCTGTTGCTGGTGCTGCTGTTGTTCCTGGTTCTGCTGCTGCCGTGGCTGGTGCTCGAGCTCCTCCAATGCCCAGATGGGAAGGAAATAAATGGCTCCCATGATTCTGGTATATGCCTCTGTTGAGGAAGCGCTGAGTGAAGGTGGCAAGAGGGGTTTTCCAGGAGGTCACACTGGAGATGGGTGCGAGGCTCCAAACTTCCACAGGTGTGGTTAAGCCTTCTAAAAGTTGCCCCAGACCTGAGACCACTAAGTCCTGCCACCTGCAAATGATGGCTGATCAAATCTCTTTAATGGTTGACCTGCAGTTGATAGTCAGCACGGTGGCATAGTGGTTAGCACTGTTGCCTCACAGCACCAGGGACCCGGGTTCGAATCCGGCCTCGGGCGACTGTCTGTGTGGAGTTTGCACATTCTCCCCGTGTTTGCGTGGGTTTTCTCCGGGTGCTCCGGTTTCCTCCCACAGTCCAAAGATGTGCAGGTTAGGTTGATTGGCTATGATAAATTGACCCTTAGTGTTAGGGGGATTAAATACGTGGGGATAGGGTGAGATATGTGTTGGTGTAGGGGTTACGGGGATCGGGTGGGATATGTGTCGGTGCAGGCTCGATGGGCCGAAATGGCCTCTATCTGCACTGTGGGGTTTCTGTTTCTGTGTCTGTGACAATCCAATAGTGCTTCCGCCAGGTTTCACATTCGTGTTTCCCACCAGGCGTGTTTTACGTGGGAAAAGGATTAAATTTGCAAGGGCCTTTTAAAAAGGATTATAGAGGCCATTTAGTGGCTATTAAGGGCCTTAAAGACCAGTCCCGCCTGTTGGATGTGGGACGGAGTCGGGACCATCAGACATGCCTAAGTTAAAATTGCTCGGAGTCGGGAACCAGGCGGGGGGAGGTCCCGCCCGCCAGTTTTTGCGATTTTAACCCCCCCGCACGCCTCCAAGCCCGACTCCACGGCTCAATGAAAATCAAGCCCAATGGCTTCGGTCTCCCCAATATTTAGTTAGAGGAAATTTCTGCTCATCCAGGACTGTATGTCGGACAAGCAGCCTGGCAATTTAGAGACAGTAGAGGGTTCAAGAGAGATGGTGGTGAGGTAGAGCTGGGTGTCATCAGTGTACATGTGGAACTTGACATTGTTTTCAGATGATATCACCAAAGGGCAGCATGTAGATGAAAAATGGCAGGTGGTGAAGGATATATTCGTGGGGTACTCCATAAGTAACAGTGCGGGATCTGGAAGAGAAGCCATTGCAGGTGATTCTCTGGCTACGACTGGCCAGATAATAATGAAACCAGGCGAGGGCAGTCCCAGCCAGCTGGATGACAGAGGAGAGGCATTGGAGGAAGATGTTGTGGTGAACCGTGTCAAAGGATGTGGACAGGTCAAGAAGGACAAGGAGGGATAGTTTACCACAGTTACAGTCACATAACACGTCAGTTGTGACTTTGATAAGGGTCTTTTCAGTACAGTGGCAGGGGCAGAAACCTAATTGGAGGGATTCAAACATGGAGCTGCGGGAAAGATGGGCATGAACCAGGAATGTGACAACGCAGTCAAGGTCTTTGGAGAGGAAAGGGAGGTTGGAGATGGGGTGGTAGTTTGCAAGGACTGAGGGGTCAAGAGTAGATTTTTTGAGGAGAGAGATGATGATGTCAGTTTTGAAGGGGATGGGAACAGTACCTGAGGAGAGAGAACCATTAACAATATCAGCTAACGTGGGGGTCAGGAAGGGAGGTTGGGTGATCAGCAGTTTGGTGGAAATAGGGATGAGGGAGCGGGATGGGGGGGCCTCATGGACAAGATGAGCTCGAAGAGGGCATGATGGGAGACAGGAGAAACTAGAGAACGATGCGAGTTCAGAGTTAGGTCAGAGGGGATCCTTCGGGGAAGTTTGGCCCAGTGAGCTATTGGAAGGGAGGGAAGCTACAGAGGCAGCTGAACGGATGGTCTCAATCTTTGTGACAAACACTTGTTGGAGAGACTTTGAGAGTGGAGGAGGCAGGGGAGAGAGGTGTAAGAAAGAGAGAAAGAGAGAAAGAAAGAGAGAAAGAAAGAAAGAAAGAGAGAAAGAAAAAAAGAGAGAAAGAAAGAATTTCTATAGCGCCTTTCATGACCTTGGGACGTTCCAAAGCACTTTACAGCCAATGAAGTACTTTTGGAGTGTAGTCACTGTTGTAATGTAGGAGACATGGCAGTCAATGCACACAGCAAGCTCCCACAAACAGCAATGTGATAATGACCAGATAATCTATTTTACTGATGTGGATTGGGGGATAAATATTGGCCAGGACATCAGGGATAACGCCCCTGCTCTTCTTCTAAATAGTGCCATGGGATCTTTTACGTCCACCTGAGAGAGCAGACAGGGCCACGGTTTAACGTCTCATCCGAAAGACGGCACCTCCGACAGTGCAGCATTCCCTCAGTACTGCCTAGATTTTTGTGCTCAAGTCTCTGGAGTGGAACTTGAACCCACAACCTCCTGACTCAGAAGTGAGGGAAGAGAAGACGGGGGTTATTGCTGCATTCCAGGATGAACCTGCATTAGTGAGCAGTTTTGCCATAGGAGAGCAGGACCCATTAGTGCTTTATATAGTCCAGCAAATCTGATCTGGCAAATGGTCATACCCATTGGGTCTCTGAGTCTCCAGTCATACCTACTGTGAGGTGATGTGAGAGTGGCATAGAAACATAGAAGATAGGAGCAGGAGTAGGCCATTCGGCCCCTCGAGCCTGCTCCGCCATTTAATGAGATCATGGCTGATCATCCAAATTCAGTACCCTGTCCCTGCTTTCTCGCCATATCCCTTGATCCCTTTAGCCTTAAGAAATATATCTAACTCCTTCTTGAATATATTCTGCCCTTGACAGTAAGGCAGCATTTGACCGAGTGTGACATCAAGGAGCCCTAGTAAAATTGAAGTCAATGGGAATCAGGGGGAAAACTTTCCACTGGCTGGAGTCATACCTAGCACAAAGGAAGATGGTTGTGATTGTTGGGGGCCAATCATCTCAACCCCAGGACATCGCTGCAGGAGTTCCTCAGGGCAGTGTCCTAGGCCCCGCTATCTTCAGCTGCTTCATCAATGACCTTCCCTCCATCATAAGGTCAGAAGTGGGGATGTTCGCTGATTATTGCACAGTGTTCAGTTCCATTTGCAACTCCTCAGATAATGAAGCAGTCCATGCCTGCATGCAGCAAGACCTGGACACCATTCAGACTTGGGCTGATAAGTGTCAAGTAACAAGTGCCAGGCAATGACCATCTCCAACAAGAGAAAGTCTAACCACCTCTCCTTGACATTCAATGGCAATACCATTACTGAAGCCCACCACCCCCCCCTCCCCACCCCCCTGCCAGTCAACATCCTGGGAGTCACCAATGACCAGAAACATAACTGGACCAGCCACATTAATATTACAAGAGGAGGTCAGAGGTTGGGTATTCTGTGGTGAATGGTTCACCTCCTGACTCCTCAAATCCTTTCCACCATCTACAAGGCACAAGTCAGGAGTGTGATGGAATACTCTCCACTTGCCTGGATGAGTGCAACTCCAACAACACTCAAGTAGCTCAACACCATCCAACACAAAGCAGCCCGCTTGATTGGCACACCATCCACCACCTTAAACATTCACTCTCTCCACCACCGGCACAATGTGACTGCAGTGTGTACTGTTAAGCAACCTCCTTTCTCTCCTGGTTCACAACAACACCTTTTGAGTAAACACGCGACTTCGTAGTGGAGTATATGGAACAGACTTTGTTGATACACAGAAAGGTGATCTACTGGGAGGTTTTAAACTAAAATGGCAGGGGGTTGGGAACCTGAGCAGGGAGACAGAGGAAAGGGAAACAGGGATAAAAGCAAAAGATAGGAAGGAGAAAAACAAAAGTGGCAGTCAGAGAAATCAACGGTTTAAATCAAACGTGGCCACAGTAAATAATAATTCTAATAGGTCTAAGAGCGTTAAAAAAACAAGCCTGAAGGCTTTGTGTCTTAATGCGAGGAGCATTTGTAATAAGGTGGACGAATTGGCTGCGCAAATAGAGGTAAACGAATATGATTTGGTTGAGATTACAGAAACGTGGCTCAAGGATGGCCAAGACTGGGAACTCAACATCCAGGGGTATTCGATATTCAGGAAAGATAGGCAAAAAGGAAAGGGAGGTGGGGTAGCATTACTGGTTAAAGAAGGGATTAACACAATTGTAATGAAGGATATTAGCTCTGATGATGTGGAATCTGTATGGGTAGAATTGAGAAATACTAAGGGGAAAAAAACATTAGTGGGAGTGGTATATAGACCTCCCAACAGTAAGGCGGAGGTTGGGGATGGCATTAAAAGGGAAATTAAAGAAGCGTGCAATAAAGGCACAGCAGTCATCATGGGTGACTTTAATCTACATATAGATTGGGCCAACCAAATTAGTAACAATACTGTGGAGGAGGAATTCCTGGAGTGTTTACGGGATGGTTTCCTGGACCAATATGTCGAGGAACCAACCAGAGATCAGGCCATCTTAGACTGGGTATTATGTAACGACAAAGGATTAATTAGCAATCTTGTTGTACGAGGCCCCTTGGGTCTGAGCGATCATAATATGATCGAATTCTTCATTAAGATGGAGAATGAAGTAGTTGACTCAGAGACTAGGGTCCTCAATTTAAATAAAGGAAACTACGATGGTTTGAGGAGCGAGTTGGGTAGGATTGATTGGGGAATGGCACTCAAAGGGTTGACGGTGGATAGGCAATGGCAAACATTCAAAGACCGAATGGATGAGCTACAGAATTTGTTCATCCCAGTTTGGCATAAAAATAAAACAAAAAAGGTGACTCAACCATGGCTAACAAGGGAAATTAGGGATAGCATAAGATCCAAGGAGACGACATATAAATTGGACAGAAAAAGCAATAATCCTGAGGATTGGGAGCAGTTTAGGATTCAACAAAGGAGGACAAAGGGATTAATTAAGAAAGGGAAAATAGAATATGAGAGTAAGCTATCAGGGAACATAAAAACTGACTGCAAAAGCTTTTATAGATATGTGAAGAGAAAAAGATTGGTGAAGTCAAGCGTAGGTCCCTTACAGTCAGAATCAGGGGAATTTATAATGGGAAACAAAGAAATGGCAGACCAACTAAATTCACACTTTGGTTCTGTCTTCATAAAGGAGGACACAAATAACGTCCCAGAGATGCCGGGGAACATAGGGTCTGATGAAAGGGTGGAACTGAAAGAAATCAGTATTTGTAGGGAAATGGTGTTAGGAAAATTGATGGGACTAAAGGCCGATAAATCCCCAGGGCCTGATAATCTACATCCCAGGGCACTTAAGGAAGTGGCCCTAGAAATAGTAGATGCATTGCTGGTCATCTTCCAGAACTCGATAGACTCTGGAACAGTACCCATGGATTGGAGGGTAGGTAATGTTACCCCACTATTCAAAAAAGGTGGTCGAGAAAAAGTGGGAAATTATAGACCGGTAAGCCTGGCATCGGTAGTGGGGAAAATGCTAGAATCTATTATAAAAGATGTAATAGCAGAGCACTTGGTAAGCAGTGACAGGATCGGACAAAGTCAACATGGATTTACAAAAGGTAAATCATGCTTGACTAATCTACTGGAATTTTTTGAGGATGTAACTGGTAAAATAGATAAGGGAGAACCAGTGGATGTGGTGTATTTGGACTTTCAGAAGGCTTTCGATAAGGTCCCACATAAGAGATTAGCGTGCAAGATTAAGGCACATGGGATTGGGGGCAAGGTATTGACTTGGATAGAGAACTGGTTGGCGGACAGAAAGCAAAGAGTTGGAATAAACGGGTCGTTTTCCGAGTGGCAGGCAGTGACTAGTGGGGTACCGCAAGGATCGGTCCTAGGACCCCAGCTGTTCACAATATATATTAATGATCTGGACGAGGGAATTGGATGTAATATCTCCAAATTTGCAGATGACACAAAGCTGGGTGGGAGGGTAAGCTGTGAGGAGGATGTCGTGAAACTCCAGTACGATTTGGACAGATTGGGTGATTGGGCAGAAACATGGCAAATGCACTATAATGTGGATAAATGTGAGGTTATCCACTTTGGTGGCAAAAACAGGAAGGCAGATTATTATTTGAATGGCAATAGATTGGGAGAAGGGGAAGTGCAAAGAGACCTGGGTGTTCTTGTGCACCAGTCGCTGAAGGTAAGCATGCAGGTGCAGCAGGCGGTTAAGAAGGCAAATGGTATGTTGGCCTTCGTAGCAAGAGGGTTCGAGTACAGGAACAAGGATGTCTTGCTACAGTTGTACAGGGCCTTGGTGAGACCGCACCTTGAGTATTGTGTGCAGTTTTGGTCGTCTTACCTGAGGAAGGACGTTCTTGCCATGGAAGGAGTGCAGCAAAGATTCACCAGGCTGATACCTGGGATGGCAGGAATGACGTATGAGGAGAGATTGGGTCGATTGGGCTTATACTCACTGGAGTTTAGAAGATTGAGAGGGGATCTCATCGAAACTTATAAAATTCTGTCAGGCCTGGACAGACTAGATGCAGGAAGGATGTTTATAATGGCTGGGGAGTCCAGAATCAGGGGTCATAATCTAAGGATAAGGGGTAAGCCATTTAGGACTGAAATGAGGAGGAATTTCTTCACCCAGAGAGTGGTGAACCTATGGAATTCTCTGCCACAGAGGGCGGTGGAGGCCAGTTCATTAAATATATTAAAAAAAGAGTTGGATATATTTCTTAAGGCTAAAGGGATCAAGGGATATGGGGAGAAGGCAGGGACAGGGTACTGAATTTGGATGATCAGCCATGATCTCATTGAATAGCGGAGCAGGCTCGAGGGGCCAAATGGCCTACTCCTGCTCCTATCTTCTATGTTTCTATGTTTCTATGATCGGCCTTTAACTGTATACACAGAGTGACTTTACCGGTTTCAGTATCTTTCGAGTACACTCTAAGATACTGTTGAAAACCATCCTTTATACTCCATATATTATCTACATCAAAGGAAAATGTCAAAATGTCGTATTCATTTCCCAAATTGTCTGAAAACAGATTACCTGTGTAAACAGTTTGCAATTGTTTACCTCAGAACCATTTCCCCAACACGAGACTTCCTGACGTAACATTTTCTAGCATCTTTGCCCAATTGTTATCTGCATCTAATGGACACCTACTGCCCATGTTTATATCGGAAAGCCTGACAATGCATTCTTTTACAACACTTCAATGTCATCCTGCTTATATCAGAAAGCATGTTGCTTTAAGATACAAAAGTTCGACTGTTAAACTTTTAACTCCCCAAGATGTCCAACATACATCTCACCAGGATGTCTAACAGGTACCATCCATAAGATGCACTACAGCAACTCGCCAAGGCTTCTTTGGCAGCACCTCCCAAACCCACAACCTTTACCACCTAGAAGGACAAGGAGGACAGCATCACCTCTGAGTTCCCCTCCAAGTCCCACACCATCCTGACTTGGAAATATATCGCCATTCCTTCATCGTCGCTGGGTCAAAATCCTGGAACTCCCTCCCTAACAGCACTGTGGGAGTATCTTCACTGCACGGACTGCAGCGGTTCAAGAAGGCGGCTCACCACCACCTGCTCAAGGGCAATTAGAGATGGACAATAAATGCTGGCCTTGCCAGTGATGCCCACATCCCATGAATGAATAAAACAAAAGAAATGTGTGTGTCTGTGTCTCCAATCGTCTCATGTGGCTCTGACGAGATGGCCAGAGGGCGGGAGTGGGAAATTGCACATCAGCAGCTCGCGGCAGGAGAGTCAAGGAAATGGTTGGCAGCACGAGGTGAGTGAGGGGTCAGAGCCGATCGTGATCCCCTGAATTGGAAGGGAATTCCAGGGCGGGTGGACCAAGGATTCCATGTGAGCCCCCGGAGGAGGCAGTGTCCCCAGGCATTGTGAGTATCGCGCTGATCGAGGTTAAGACAGCATCGGGGTCCAAATGACATCATCGGACTTCTACCTATAGTCGATATCTGAAACTCTAGTTTAGAATTTTCACGAGGCCATTGCCTGCCTGAGGAGAGGGTCCCAATGCTGCCCATAAATAGGTCTGTTACAATGGCACCGAGCACGAGTGCAGCCTGAAGTAAGTGAGTACCACAATGCCCAAATTTTAACCCTGCACGCCATCTGGATGCAGGAGGAGGGGTTTAAAATTGCGCCTTGAGAACGGAAAACGGCATTAAAAAATCCCTCCTCCCTTTAAGAGGGCTGCTTCCTCGAGGAGCTGCCAGTCCCGTAGCCACGTTTTCTGCAGATGTGCAATGTGGACGGATCCTCACAAAATTCAGGCCCCCCCGGGAACTCTATAACAGAGTTTGACTATCTGAATGAGGCTATCCCTGCTGGTAGTGCAACCTGACTTTTTGCCCCAAATTGAGAATCATAAGATAGGATGCCCCGCAAAATTGGGCATTCGAGGTTGGTTGCACAGTCCTCCGACCTCGACTGACCCCGCGGGGGGAGACCTTGTCAGTGGTGAAGGCCCTCCTGAAATTTACCCCAAGTTGCTTCAGAGAATGGCTCTCATCGAGCTTCATTTCCCACTTCTCGTTTCTATGGAAACTCGAGGACCATTTGTTCGAGGCCAACACTCGCTGATATTTTTATTTACGTTTGCTGCAGGTATTAAACCTGGGCCCTTTCCACCAATAGTCGATATCTGAAACTTTACCACACGGAGTGGTTCAGGCAAATAGCATAGATGCATTTAAGGAGAAGGCGGATAATGAAGAAGGTTATGCTGATAGGGTGAGATGAAGAGAGGTGGGAGAAGTCTCGTGTGGAGCATAAAAACCAGCATAAACCAGTTGGGCTGAATGACTTGTTTCTTTGCTGTATATTCAATGTAAAACTCCTCGGCACTGCTCTGCTCGTTCGCTGATAGGACAGCGCGATTGGACATAAGCTCATACTTGTTATAGGTCCCATGGTCCGGACCAACATTCCTCCCTCAACCAACACCAAAGAAAGATAGATGTACCCATCTCATGGCTCTGTGTGGGACCTTGCTCTGCACAAAATGGCTGCACCCTCACCTGCAAAACAACAGCAACTGCACAATAAAGTAATTCATTGTATCTGAAGCACTTTGGGATGTTTCTGAGAGGTTTGATAAGGCGCTATATAAATGCAAGTTACTTCTCTTTTATCTGTGAGATGACCAGTTGTAGAACCATTACTGACAGACTGGAAGATGGTTGTGGTTGTTGGAGGCCAATTATCTCAGCCCCAGGACATCACTGCAGGAGTTCCTCAGGGCAATGTCCCCAGGCTCAACCATCTTCAGCTGCTTCATCAATGACCTTCCCTCCATTATAAGGTTAGAAGTCGGGATGTTCGCTGATGATTGCACAGTGTTCAGTTCCATTTGTAATTCCTCAGATAATGAATCAATCTGTGCCCACATGCAGCAAGACCTGGACAACATTCAGGTTTGGGCTGCTAAGTGGTAAATAACATTCACAGCACAGAAGTGCCAGGTAATGAATGACCTCCTGACTCACCACCTGATTCTCCACTTGCCTGGATGAGTGTAGCTGCAACAACACCCAAGAAGCTCAACACCATCCAGGACAAGTCTGCTTGATTGGCATTTTATCTACTGTAAGATTCTCAAAATTCACAGATCCCCCAAAGCTAGAAGAAAACACTAAGGAAAATGACTTTGGACTCTTTCTAACAAGCTTCAGGATGATAAAATACGCATTGGGCCTAACAGAGGGAAAGTCAAGGTCGGAAACCAAGATTTGGCATTTTAAAAGGCATGTTGGGCCTATAAAGGGAGAAAAGGCTGCAACAGGGAATGGGATCAACCTCTGTAAAGACAGTTTGGGTATTGGAGCAAATCAAATTGTCTGGGGAACTGGGTAACCTCACTCAGCCCCTATCAGACATTAACATCCTAACAATCGACCCACGGAGGAGCAGTCCCCACCCACAACACAGGACCCATCCAAAACATGCATAATGCAAATCACCTCGCCAACCTACATAGAAATCTCTGGCTCAGGCAGGAGACTCGAAACCTGAGTATAGCTATGACAATTAATTAGGAGCTCAACAGCTCATTGAATAATCAGTACAGCATCCCAAAACCATTTTACACATTTCTAATCAAGTTACCATTAACGAGCCCGCCCAAATCAAACAATAAACTGGGACTGATTTGGCATGCAGATTAGAAGACCCCTCCAAGTATAATTGAAGGCCTGTTTTTCTCAAGAGGACAGTTCTCTCTAGAAGCAACACACAAGAAGAAACCGGAGCATCGAGACGGGGCAGCATTCTACCATACACCCAAGTTCAACAGCTTCAGTGACCCAGGACATCATCGGACACATCACGGCAACAAGAGCCTTATGAAACTACCAACAAAATATTACCACCAACCAACCTGGTAATATCGAGCCACCGCGACCAAAGAAAAACAACTCAGGAGAAAACTGAAGATTCGAAAGTTTTCCACTCTGCAATCTATTCCTGACTTACCCCCGGGTAAGATTTTTACTTAAAAAGGAACTCCAAACCCTATCTCTACAGAAGAAAAGTGGGTACTCACCCCATAAATCCAAAACGCACCCTACCACATCAGCGGACTCGCGAAGACTGACCAGCAGTCAAAGTCCTCTACCACATCCGGGGTACGGCAGACACCGACCAACACAGCCAGTGAACCCCGAAACTGTGAACCAGCTCAACTGTCAAGGATTTGTTTGCTGAGCATTATCCCTGGTCCTCTAGGGTTCAATTTAGCTGGGAAGTGGGATTAGGAGGGGTGAGGTATTTTCTACTGTATTTCCCTCATATGTATTAAAATGTTCCCCATTTTTATTAGAGTATAAGATTGTTATGTTGTATTTTCTTTCTTGAATAAAGATCAAAGTTTCTTGCACCAAAACCAGTTGTCTGCTGCACTTTTGTCATCCCCTCCCCCCTCCACAATAAGTCCAAAGTCTAGAATCAAGGGAGTGGGAGTGATTCGAACCGCTCATAAGTCAGTGATGAGGCTGACCCACACACCACCCCCTACATAATGGCGACCACGGCAGGACCTTGGCAAAAGGGATGTGATACAGTGGACACTGTTTTTGAGGAAAAAACTAAGATGGAAGAGAGGATTTCCTCTTGTGTGTTCAAGAGAGTAAATATCACTAAGAAATGGGTGCTCAGTCTGTTGCGCGCTGAGCGTCCGATAGACGCTGCAGCCAAATGGACTGAGTGCAAGGACCATAAGAAATCTGTGGAGAAAGCAATCTGGTTGCTTCCAGCGACAGATCCAGCTTTTGGATAAACGCGTTGACAGCAGAGCTACAGTAATCAGTTCAACAATCTCACGCAAGGGCTCTAGCAGGGGAAAGGTTATTGGCAGAACTAAACGCACAAAATGGGAAAAATGCAGCTAGTGGAAACACACAGAAACAGACAGGAATACTTTCAGTGTCAGGTCATCGAAGCCAAAAATAATGAACTGGTGTTACGGGAAGAGAACGCCCGCCTCGCCAGGCAAGTAAGAGAGCAGTAGAAGAGGTTGAGAGACGTCCAGGCAGCTTACAAAATAACAAGCACTAGGGGGTTTGAGGCGGGAGATCAGGGCCCCTGTAAGAAACAAATCGACAGTTTGAACCTTGCTCTGTCCAGGGCCAAAGGCATGTTATGCCTAATAAGCCCAGGTGCGGCCCAAGTAGACCTGGGAGAGCAAAGGGAAACTGTTTGGACACCACCTGTGGCGCCGGGGAACGACCCGGTTGGACAGCAGGAGGGACGGACGATTTCTGAGGCCGGCAGGGAGTGCACACCACCACCACCTGTGGCGCTGAGTTTTAACTCGGTTTGGCAGCAGGGATAGGTGGGCGAGCTAATGCAAGAAGGGTCGGAGCCGGGGCCGATGTGCCCGATCCGGCAGCAAAAGTTTGGCCCGCCCAGCGGTGGTGGGGGTCAAGGACCCCTTGAAAGCCAATTCGTGGCTCCCCACAGCACCCAACAGCTTAGGGCTATGGTAAGCCACCTGAGTAAGCCCACTCAAAAAGGGGACCCCTTGATCCACTTCATAGAAGTGCATCAGGCAGTGGGCATTAACGAGTGCGATGACTCCGAAATGGCAAAGATGCTACTTTTCTCCCTGGATAGCAAACTCTACCAGTCCCTCTCTGCAGAGAGCAGAAAGGGGCAGGGCAGATACGCTGTTATCCGGGAGGAAGTTCTGAAGGCCATGGGCATGAATGATGGAAGTCCCTTCTCCCGCGTGGAGAGGGCTGCACAACTCACAGGGGAGACCCCACAGGCTTTCGCAGACAGGCTGTGGCCTGTGTACATGAGTGCCTGTAGTGGGGTTCTCGACCGGGCTCACCTGAGCCAGGACGAGCTGGCCCACTGGCGCCGAAGCCTGGTGGCAAACAGCTTGCCACGGATCAGATTCAAGGCTGAGCTTTGGTTTGACCCGAAGGACCCCCGTGTCACCGAGGAGACAGTGGTCAGACAACTGATCCTGGCTTACCGGAACGGTAGAGGGACAGAAGAGCACCCGCCTAAAGGAGAAGTACATGAAGTAAAGCCTAGTCAGAATAAAAAAGAGTGGCACCAGGAAGGAGGTAACCCTTCCGATACGAAGCACAACTGCTTCGGGTGCAGGAAGAATGGGCATTGGAGAAGGGGCTGTAGGAATCCGTGGAAGGATAACACAGGATAGAACTCCCCAGCTCCTTCCCAAAAGACTGAGACACCGACCTCTCCCCCCACGTTTGACTCATTCGTAGCTCCGCTCCGAACTTTATTAAATGGCCCAGGGAAGGTAGCCACCACCACTGGTGCTTTAACCCCATCTGCCCCATACAACACAGACCCATGACTAGAACCAGCGCAGCCTGTCTACTTGTGTCCCCTTGAATACAATGCATGGAAGAGACCGTATGTTCAGATGGAGGTGGAGATGGTAAAAGGGACTTATCTGTTAGACACTGGAGCATCGAGCACTATGGTCTATTCAGCTAACCCCGCCACCTCACCTCTGTCTAATGGGGTCCCGTACATCTTAGTGGGGTTTACAGGTAACGAGCAGGCTGGCTCATTCTCCATCCCGCTGTCCATTCGTTAAGGAGCACTCCACATCAAGTGGACCTGTGTCTTAATGAAATGGGAGCAGGAAGGGAAGGGGATCCTGGGGGCTGACTTTATCATAGGCCACAGGATTCTAGTGGATCTTAGGAACCACTGTCTATGGGGAGCATGTACCGGCAAAGAAAGTGAAGTGGCAGTTATCCCAGAGAAACAGGGCAAGGGGACCTTGTGCACCGTGAAACCAAAGGAGGGTTACGACCTCGAACTGATGGTCAGTAACACTCCGATGGAATACCAGGCATTTGTGCGAGCACACCTCGCTGCATTTGCCACTCACAAACACGATTGTGGGAGGGTAAACAGGGTCGAGGTTAGTGTGAACGAGGACCCCATGACCCGACCACAAAAGCAATACAATTTCCCCAGGGAGGCGGAGGCAGACATGGAAACGGCCATGGCTTCTTTAGTCAAACAGGGGGTATTGAGACCGATAGCCACCCAAGTAAACTCTCCACTGTGGCCGGTTAGAAAACCGGACAACTTCTGGAGGGCCACAGTGGACTATCAGGTACTCAACCGTAACATCCCCGCCTGTGCACCCACGGTCGCAGCCATCGCCGACCTCATTGGAAGTATCCCAGCATCCGCGACCACCTTCACGGTGCTGGATATTTCCAACGGTTTTGGTCCATCCCTTTATGGAGAGAGGACCAGTACAAGTTCGCCTTCACATTTAAAGGCCAACAATACACCTGGAACTGCCTACCTCAGGGTTTCCACAACAGCCCTAGCATTTTCCATCAATGCATGGCTAATTGTTTAAAGAGCTTCAGCCGGCCCCGGCAGTTGGTACAGTACATGGATGACCTACTCCCATTCACCGATGTGGGAGAGGAGCATGGTCCACTACTGGCTGAACTGCTGGAGCTTCTCAGGCAAGAAGGCTTCAAAGTAAAACCGAAGAAAGCACAGATCGGCCAGCAGGAAGTAAAATTCCTGGGGCTGACTGTGCACGCTGGGGAAAGGGCCATCGATAAAGCTAGAAGGGAAGCAGTACAGGAGTTACCAGCCCCCAACACAGTTACAGGAGTGGGATCTTTTCTAGGGTTAACCGGATACTGCAGAGATTTCATTGAGGATTACGCAGCCACAGAAGCCCCTCTGCTCCGACTGTGGAGTGGGTCTGGGACTAGGGTTGCGAGGCAGCATTTGTGAAACTCAAGAAAGATCTGCAGACCGCGCCAGCTCTAGGGGCTATTGATGGGGAGAAAGAGTTTTTCTTGGAGGTAGCAGCCAGCGGGGACAGTCTGAGTGCAGTGCTGCTCCAAGAGCGGCACGGCCAGCTGAGACCGGTGGTTTACTCCTCTCGGATACGCGCCGATGTGGAGAAGGGCTATTCCAACTGTGAGAGGCACCTCCTCGCCACTCACTGGGCTGTGAAAAGATCATTGATCTTCACAGGAACATCTCCTATCACACTCCTCACACATCACACGCCCACCCAGATGCTCCTGGATGGGAGAATCAAAGGCGGGACAGTGAGCAGTGCCCGCATTGCTCGCTGGACTCTACTTCTCTCCCAGATGGACCTAAAAGTGAAAGGTCTCTGCGAGCTGAAGCTCGCGGCCAACATGATTTACCCAGGGACAGCCCGCCAGTGTTCCATAGAAGGGGTATGGGAAGTTAACATAGGTTTTCGGGCCGGGATGCACCCCGCGGGCCGCGAAATCTATGTGGACGGTTCAAGCACAATATCTGCTGGTGAGCGACTTACCGGGTGTGGAGTTTATGACCCAGAGGCGGACATTGCCCTGGTAATTAAATTCCCCAGCACCATGAGCGCCCAGCATGCTGAACTATCTGTGGTAGTGTACGTGGTCATACACCCCGAGAAATTCCCTACCCCGTACACGATTTGCTCGGACAGTATGTTCACATACAATTAGTGTACGGAATACCTGGCTAACTGGTCCCGTCGCGGATATACCTCCGCTGACGGAGACCCCTGGCAATTAAGCCTCTGCTGGAGAAAATCATGGCGGCCGTGGGGGAGGAAGGAAAGGTCTATATACAAAAAGTAAAAGCCCATTCCTCCACTGAACCCCGTGGCAAGGGAAATCAGCAAGCCGACGCACTGGCAAAAGAAGGTGCTCGTACGGGCACTTTTTGGGATCCATACGGGTTAAGTCCCATCGCAGCGATCAGGGGCAGGGGCAGGGGCAAGGGAGTTCAGGGGTAGCATTGGCACAGGACCTGAAAATGGTTCAAACCCAAGATCCCATCCTCAAAACCGTCCTGAACGCACTCACTAAAGGGGAAAAGGTAGAGGGCCCATACAGCACAGCAGCCATCACCGTTAAGGAAGGCATGCTGTTCAGGGGGGAGCAGTGGGTATTGCCGCAGCAGCACCAAAGGAAATTCCTCCAACTGGCCCATGAGGGTCCAGGAGCGGGGCATCCCGGACCTGAGACCACCTGGCAACGGGTGGAACAGGCAGGATGGTGGCCAGGACTCAGGGAAGATGTCCACGAATTTTGTGCCGGCTGTCTGGTGTGTGCTGCTAACAACCCTGACCCCCGGAAAAGGAAGGTATCTATGGGACACATCAGGAGGATAAAGGGACAATGGCAGTCGATCCAGGTCGATTACATCGGGCCACTACCCACCGCCCAGGGAGGCTACAAGTACTGCCTAGTCCTGGTGGATGTGTTCTCAAAGTGGGTGGAAGCTTTTCCATGCCGAACTGCTGCCACATTGGGTATGGCTAGGATCCTGGTCAGGTAAGTGTTCTCACGATGGGGACTACCGCAGTATGTGGAGTCCAACCAAGGGAGTCACTTTACCGGGCAGGTCATGCAAGAGACCCTCATGGTACTTGGCATTGAAGGGAAATGGCACATCGCCTACAACCTGCAGTCATCGGGTCCTGTGGAGCATTTAAACCGTACCATTAAAGAAAGGCTGCGGAAGGAGACGGGAGACTCACCCATGAAGTGGGTAGAAGTCTTACCGTTGGTCCTAATGGGGATCCAAGCCAGCCAGTCAAAAAGAGCGGGGTTTTCCCCACACAAGCTCATGACAAACAGATCAACGGAGGATGCAATCACAACTGCTCTACACTCGGCACTGAATCACCTAGATGGTAAGGAGACCTACATCAGAATGTTGTTTATAGACTACAGCTCAGCATTCAACACTATCGTCCCCAACAAGCTGGCCACCAAACTCCAAACTCTTGGCCTGAACACTTCCCTCTGCAACTGGACCCTGGACTTCCTAACAAACAGACCCCAGTCTGTCAAATTAGGTAACCACACCTCCCCCCCCTGACCCTGAACACGGGGGCCCCACAAGGATGTGTGCTGAGCCCCCTCCTCTACTCCCTCTTCACCCATGACTGTGTGGCTGTTAATGGTTCCAACACCATCATCAAGTTTGCAGATGACACCACGGTAGTAGGCCAGATCACCAACAACGATGAGTCAGCCTACAGGGAGGAGGTCCAGCATCTCGTGAAGTGGTGCGCCGACAACAACCTGGCCCTTAACACCAAGAAAACAAAGGAAATAATCGTGGACTTCAGGAATCCAAAGGTGGAAGTCACACCCCCATCCACATCAATGGGGCGGAGGTGGAAAGGGTGGCCAGCTTTAAGTTCCTCGGAGTCCACATCACGGAAGACCTCTCCTGGCTCCTCAACACCTCCTCTCTGGTGAAGAAGGCCCAGCAGCGCCTATATTTCTTGAGGAGGCTGAAGGGATGTAATCTGTCACCCCTGATCCTCTCTAACATCTACCGCTGCACTATAGAGAGCATCCTGACAAACTGTATCACGGTATGGTACGGCAGCTGTAGCTCCCATGACCGGAAAGCCCTGCAGCGGGTAGTCAAAACTGCCCAACGCATTACGGGCACCCGGCTGCCGACCATAGAACATATATATCAGAAACGCTGCCTACGGAGGGCACGGTCCATCATCAAAGACCCTACCCACCCCAGCCACAGTCTGTTCGCCCTCCTACCATCTGGAAGACGCTACAGATGCATTCGCACCCGTACAACCAGATTTAGGAACAGCTTCTTTCCCAGGGCTGTCATCCTACTGAACTCCACAAATAAACACTAAAGCCTGCACATCTGCCGATGCACTTTATTATGGTCATATTTATGCTAATATATATGTACAAATGTATGTTGAAATGTTTAAGTGTCCTAATCCAAATTGTACACTCTCGGGAGCCGCAAGCCTACATTTCGTTGTACTGCACTTGTGCACTAACAATGACAATAAAAGTTGATTTGATTTGATTTGACTGGTAGGATTATGCGGACCCCCACCCATGTGCTAGCCCCGCTGCTCATGGAAGGTCAGCTCAGAGAGGTGAACCGGGACAGCTTCGTCAGGAATCTGTTTGAACACCTTAAACAGGTTCACTGGCAGGCTGCTAGCAACATGGGAAAACAGCATCGGAGTAACCGATTGCTGCTAGAACCCAACAAGTACCACGAGTGGGAGATAGGGGACCAGGTCATGGTTAGGAATTTTGCTCGGGTAGGGAGCTTTGAACCATTGTACATGGGGCCATACAACATTGTCGACAAGGCAAGCCCCATGGTCTACGCCATAAAGATGCCCCGCCGCACGAAGTGGTTTCACATTAACCAGTGTAAACTGTTCAACCCCGAGAAAGGGGAATGGCCAGCAAGGGTGAACCGTCCTAAGGACAGGGATCCTCAGCCAGCAGCTGTAGCAGACTCACAGACTGCACCGGTGGGGGCAGTGGCTTGTATTACTGGAGGGGCTATCCCACCAATTATTTGGGACTCGGACGCACCCCCGGTAGCCGGAGTCCTAAGAAGGTCTCCTCGCACACCACAGACAAAACTACCGTGGTCACCAGTGCATCAGTTTCAATGGTTCAGCCCCGGAAGGGTCGCAACCCGTAAAAGAATGCCCAAGGTCAGGGATCATTCTAGGAATAGGGATCCCCAGCCTGCAGCCTCCAATGGTGAAGGACTCACAGGAGAGGTAGCGGTGGGCAAAGAGAACGAGAGGGGTCCCCAGCCTGCGGTCTCAGGCTGCGCGGAACCCACAGGACAGGACAGGGACTCAGCAGCCACACTGAAGGGGGTAGTGTGCTGTAGTATAGGAGGGGACACGCCCTCAATCATCTGGGATTCAGGGAAACCCCCAGTTGCTTTAAGGTCTCTCTGGGTCCTGCGGTACAGGCCACCTTACGCCCAGATATACAAGCTGCCCAGAAGCCGCACAAGACAGAGGCCGAACAGGAATTAGCCTGGCCGCCCGAAGACAGGCGACGGTTGTACATAGCGTTTCTGATGTATTTAGGTGTGTTTTTACAGTTTTGGTAGCTTTAGGTTTTATTATTTAATTATTTTTGAAGTAAGTTTAAGTTTCAAAACTCGATCACTTTGTCAAGCCAGAGAACCTTCTCGGGACATGGCTATCTGTTTTGTGTGTCCCTACAGAGAGGAAATCGGCATGAGAAAGGTTCTGCTCCTGCTCGCCCTGGTGAGCATCGGTGACCAAGGTGACGTGAAGGACTCCCACATTTATGGGTGCTCGGGAGAGAGAGCACCGATTGTTACCGCAGGGGGTGGCGAACCGGGTGTGGAGGAGCTCGCTATTTATTTCCATGAGGGAAGGTGGCCAGGGTGGCCGGGGTCTAACTCTACACAATACTCCAGCCAGACCGGGTTCACCTACGGGGAGGCCTCCATCCCGTGCCCCAGGGTACAGGTCGTTGCTACACGGATCAGTGTCACTGAGGGGAAACGTGTGTGTTTTACATGCAAAGGACGGATTCCCGTGGATAGGTGGTGGTGGCTCAGGAAGCTGAGCAGGGACATAGGGGACCGTACAGCCGACTGGGAATGACTGGGGAATGATACCTACTGAATGATCACGGGGACCCAAGGGAGAGTGAGTGTGTGTTGGGATAAGTGGTGGGAGTCGGAACAGGGAATTTACATCTGCATGTGGGGATCAGAGAGAGCCTGCCCCACAGGCATATCCATCATCTTCTCCAGACAATGGCAAGATACCGGGAAGGGGATGGGGTGGGATTCTAGCCTGCATGCGTGCGTGCTCCCACACTCCCCGATCCCAGTCAACGCCACCGAACTCGTAGTACACACCCAAAAGCCCCTGCCCACGACCCTGACAGCACGGACAGTAATAGAGAGGTGTCCTACCACCACCAAGAGACCAGGGAATGGGTTTGTGCTAGTGACGACCGAAAAGGTACTAAGCCTGGGGTACACTATGCAGTAGCTTCAGTTATCCTAAGCCTTACTGAAGTACACTTACCTGAATGATGACCTATGGAGACAGAACAGCTATACCAGGCCCTACTAAAAGAAATGTTCAGGAAATTCTACGAATTCGACTTTGCCAACATATACAAAGCAGAGCTATAGACATTACATGCTGAGTACGCTATGGGCGCGGGGAGACAAAGAAGGGGAACCTGGAACGATATTTTCACTACCTACAATACAGGATCCTCTGTAATAAATAGCTGGACAATATAGAACTGCAAACACAAATAAATGGTCTAAAAACCCAACTACGAAAGATCCTAACGGAAGAAAACACAGTGGTAGGCTCAGAGCTACACGAGGATCAAGCTATGACAGTCCATTTAAAGGAAATTATTGCTGAGCGAGAAAGACATGCAAAAACAATAAATGCACTCATATGGGAGGATAGGAATGCTTCGGATCAGGCTGCACAGAATGAGGTGTGTGTATTATACGAGGCATGGTTGCTGGGCAAGGGCCGGAGCAACCTGGAGGATTTAAAACAAAGTTTAGTCCCCTCCTGGATCAGCAACAAGCACCTCGCAGCCCTCCAGCCGTTTAGTAATTCGTTGAGCCCATGTCAGCTCCGCCTAGCCTCTGAAGCCTACCCTGTCCCAGTAGATTGCGGGCATTCCAATCACACTATCATGGGGATAGTAGTGAGGACACCGGTCATGGGTGGGACAACCCGACCCGTACCGGTATACAGGGTGGAGAACATTGGGATCATTCAAGGGGGTGCACACGTCCGTTTCACAGCGGTCCCACCTTATGTCACACTATGACAGGTACTGACCTCTCCGGGTGCCGGAGCCGGGGTGCACACATAATACTGTGTCCCCAGCACTTGAATGCCTATTCGAGACCACAGTGCGGGTTTAAAACTGCTGGCGCACAACCTATAAACTGTACCATGGAGGTAATGGAACAAGCCATTGTTGTAGGAAAAATGATTCCTCGGAAACTAGACTTTGAGTAAGAGAGACAACTTTATTAAATGACAGAGCTCTGGGAGAAGCGTCTGCAACCACGCGGTCTGCGAGAGCACCTTCTCCCCAATTGTAGTACGTGCCGAGCTTATATACAATTCCAAGAAGTTGGTTTTAGATCATTTACATTCATCCAATCAATTTGTTTATTAGCGCATATCGTTATTTCCCACAAGTCAGGAGTTTACACACTTGTTTTGCCAATTCTGCCTCTTCAGGTCTTCGTTCCGTCTTGTTCCCCGGCGGAATGTGATTAGTTCGATAATAGGATACAAGTGATTAGTTCGATAATAGGATACCAGTGAACCTTGTTAGTCCTCAGTGATCCAATTAGTCCCAGTCAGGACACGAGACGAACTTTGTTCCAGCCATGCGTAAGCGTGGCATGTCTCACTGTGCAGTGATTCAATTAGTCCCAGTCAGCGAATTTGTTGTTTGTGTCTTTTCCAGCAAAATCTTGCCCAGCAATCTTGTCCAGCAAAATTTTATTCTAACAATCCCTCCTCTTGGTCCTGGAGCACGATTCATTTGCTCCCAGATGACCATCCTCGGTCCCCCTTTCGTCGGTGCTTACAGCCACTGGCTTATGTCCGGGGGTTCGGTTGTTCCTTCGACAGTGTCGTATTGGTGTTCTTCGTCCCTTGGTAGCAGGTTGGTGTGTTCCTCCTCGATAGAGGCGATCGGCATCACGGTTTTCATAGCAGTTTGGCAACACAACTTTATAAGGCTCAGCGCACAACACATCAACATACAAATTACAACTATTATTATTATCCCTTGCATCATCCATGCTCCCCACCCGGTTTTCTCTAGTAACCAATCAAGCCACCCTGTGCTTGTGGGTTGATGGAGCTTCTTTATTTCTTCTTGGATATGATTTGCTCGGCTCGTGATATTCTCGGAGCTATCTGGGACATATGTACAGCAGTCTGTCCCGATCAGGGCACAGGTGCCTCCTTGCGCCTCCAACAGATAATCTAGGGCTATCCTATTCTGTAAGGCGGTGGTCCGGATCACCACCATTTCGGCACTCATTTCTCTCAGGGACTCAGCCGTATCGTTGGCTATTTGTTCGAGCACTGCTGCCATGTTTATGGATTCCCTTGCTATTTTTCCTGTTCTGTACCAGGGGAATGCTATAGCCCAGAATCTTTCGGTTTCCGTAATAGCTCTCTTAACACGCTTGGCTGGTTGCCATAACGACTGGTACCCATAGTGGTGGGTTAGGGAGGATAAATAATGGATGTATGGTACTACGTATCCTATATAGCATGACCCAGTCCAGTTTCGTGGAAGCCACGGATACGCCTTATATCCGCAAATGAAATAGGTATTATTGTAGGCCTCAAATTTGTTCCAAAGTTGGTACATGATCCCAGGTATTCCTTCCAGGGTAGATTGCTAGTCCGGTTTAGCACTTCGGATAAATTAAACATTCCCACGTAGGGCCATTCTAGGGCACCTGGTGGTTTAGTACTGGTTTTGGTTAAAGTGTAATTATACTTGCACTTACTCCATCCAACCACTAACCCTATCTCGTCATAGTTTACCAAGCAGACTTCCCCCTCTGCATTGTTTAGTTTTCCCCCTGTGCTGACTAATAGCTCTTCTGGATACCTTCGATTATCGTACTGGGGATGAAACCATCCTTTAAAGTTCGTGGGGTTATACCCTGTCTGTTTCCACTCATGTTCCAGCTGATCTGGATTCAAGCTATTTTGGGTTTGTATGGTATCCTCCTTATTCCAGGTGGTATTAGAGTATAATAACCACCCTACCATCTCCTCTACCTTAAAGGGGATAGGCCTTAATGGGATTCCTCCCCCCGTATGGGTTGGCACATGGGCGCACACCCAGCAGGAGCTTTGGCCCATTTTTTTCGCATAGACATATGACATATACAGAAAGGTATTTACATGCAATCCTCTCTCTTTACGTAAATGGGGTACCGCACTTCCCGTGACAATATGAAACAATGCCATTACCCATAATACTCTAAACATGATTAATATAACACTACAGTCCAGTCTTTACAGGAATTTTATGACAAAGGGTATACAGATCACCTGTAAAACAGATTCAGAAAGTAGCCAGTCAGTTGTCTTTATATACTTTCAATTGTGTCCAATGCTTCCATACTCCTTTACCCCTTATGTCTAGACAGGCACAGGTATCCCCACTGATTATGATTTCATATGGCCCACTCCCTTTTGGGGCGAACCCTGGTTTGCTGGGCAGAGTTTTCACTATGACTTTACTACCCGCTGAGGGAACATAAGCCGTCATTGTGAGCTCTTGTGCCCGATACTTGTCCTCCTGATTATCACGGACATTCTTTCGCATCTCCTTTAATTGAGTGCTAAGTTCCAGAACGTACCGTTTTAGTCTATCTTTTAAAGGGCCTACATCGGCCCCACCTGTTATGATGCCTTCTGGCAATTGCATTGCCCTTCCTGTCATCAGTTCATAAGGGGTCAAGCCTGTCGTTTGGTTTTCAGTGGCTCGCAGCTTCATTAGGATAATGGGCAATACTTCAGTCCAGGTTTTCCCTGACGTCTGCATTGCCTTTGCCAATGCATTTTTAAGGGTTCGGTTCATTCATTCCACCATGCCCGAACTTTGAGGGTGGTGTGGGATGTGGAATTTTTGTTTAATTCCCATTAATTGGCATACCATTTTTATGACACTCCCGGTAAAGTGGGTACCTTGATCAGAGTCCATTTGAATTGGTATTCCCCACCTGGGGATTACTTCTTCAGCTAAGACTCTGGCAACCGTCAAAGCGGTGCAATTTCGCGTGGGGAAAGCCTCTACCCAGTGGGTGAATTGGTCTATGACCACGAGGCCGTATGTTTTGCCGTGTGACGGTGGAAGGGGGCCTGTGAAGTCTATTTGTATATGCTCCCAGGGCCCTCATGGCCTTGGTTGATGTCCCATTTTGACTTTTATGGGTCACCCGGGGTTATACTGCGCACAGGTGATACATCGATGGCAGTATCTCGCGATATCTCTTCCCATCCCCTTCCACCACCATTCTTTGCTGAGGCTTCCCATCATCGCTTCTCTCCCTGAGTGTACAAGCCCATGGTGGAGTTCTAATAGCGTATTTTGAATGCACTTGGGGGCCATTACCCTGTTATCCTTTCGCCAGACATTATCGCTTCCCCGCTTTGCGCCTTGTTCTTCCCACGTACCTTTTTTGACGTCGGGGGTGTCCTCATGGAGTTCATCAATACTTATCTCGTCCTCGGAGCTGCTCACAGCGGCTATTGGTACTTCTTCGATCCTTTCTTGCTCTAGCGCCCTTTGTGCTGCTTAGTCCGCAGCCTGGTTCCCCTGGTGATTTAACCAGTCCGGGCTGGTCCGGTCCGGTTCCCTCCGATGTGCCTTAATCTTAATTACTGCTACCTGTTGGGGTTTGTTGATAGCTTCTAGGAGGGCTTCTATCCTCAGCTGGTGTTTTATGGGATTGCCTCCCGTAGTAATGAATCCCCTCCTACCCCATGCAGTCATATAATCGTGGACCACCCCAAAGGCATACCTACTATCTGTGTAAATGTTCACGATTTTATTCTCTGACAACTCTAGTGCCCTGGTGAGAGCCACTAGCTCTGCTACTTGGGCTGATAGGCCTCCATCAATCCGTCCTGACTCTACGGTTTTTAATTCGCCATTAACCACCGCCCACCCCGTTCAGGGCAGCCCATCTATATACTTGCGTAAACCATCTACGTACAACGTCTCTTCCGCTGTCGCTAAAGGGGTGTCTTTTATCCTATCTTCTTCCAGGTTCATATCTACGTCCCCACAGTTGTGGGGCTCCCCAGTTCCCTGTATTCCTTCTGCCGGGTTCTCCCCTGTGTCTCTAACAATGGTTACTGCTTTACTCGGAGGGAGGAGGACGGCCTTCCACTTGGCACGTCTCATGTTCGAGACGGATCTTAATTTCCCGGTATTCAGCATCTCTACCAGAGTGTGTTTAGTGTGCAATATAATGTTTCCTGTCATTACTATCGGCTCACTAACCTTTACTGCCCAAGCCGCACAATCCAATGCAGCTATGCACCGGGAGAGCCCTGTGACTACCGGTCCCTCCGCTGTGGAATAGTAGGCGACGGGCCTTCTTTTATCCCCATGATCCAGTGTAACTACTGCTGTGTAAAACCCTTCTTCATTGTTGCAATGTATGTGGAAGTCCTTACTCATATCTGGCAGTCCTAGCCCTGGGGCTGATACTAGCTCAGACTTTAGTTGAGAATAAGCTTCCTCTTGTTCCGGTCCCCAATCTATTGGTTCCAACGCGGGTTTACCCCCTTTCACTAATCTTTGTATAGGTTCTGCTAATTTAGCGAACCCCGGGATAAAATTTCGACTGTAATTAAAGAGCCCCAGTACCTTCCTGACTCCGCATACTGTTACGGGTCTCGGCATGCCCTGGACAGCGTGTTTCCTGTCCTGTGGCATTTCTTTAAGTCCTTGGGAGATTAGATGTCCCAGGTATAGGACCTGAGTTTTTCCTATCTGTGCTTTTTTAGGGCTTACCTTGAGGCCAGCCGTCTCTAGGGCCCTTAGTACTAAATATAGGGTTGCCAGTTGGTCTGCCTTCGTTTCCGAGGCTATTAGTATGTCGTCGACGTACTGCAAAATAGTGCTTCCTTTAGGTACTTCTATCTGTTTTAGGATATCACTCATGACGTGGTGAAAAATAGCTGGGCTATTATGGAATCCCTGTGGCAATCGGGTCCACGTATATTGTTTACCCCCTACTGTGAATGCAAATTTCTCTTGTGATTCCGGATCTAATGGGAGTGCCCAGAATCCGTTAGCTATGTCTAAAACGGTGAATATCTTCTGTTCAGGGGATAGCCCATTCAAAATTGTTGAGGGGCTGGCAACGATGGGGTGTAATTTAGGAGTGACCCCGTTGAGGGCCGTATAGTCTATAGTCAACCTATAGCTCCCATCAGGTTTCTCTACTGGCCATGTGGGGGAATTAGTAGTGCTCGTGGTTTCCCTCAGGATACCCCTTTCTACAAGCCCCTTCACTATGTCCACGACTGCCTTCCTGGCCTCCGCCTTTATTGGGTACTGGCGGTGGGATTAGCCAATGTCCCGCCCCGACTCACAGGAGCCATCTCGACTATTTCAACGTCCCCCTCGCCTGCAGGGGCTGTTGGTTCTGCACTGTAATATGGGGGAAGGGAGGTGGTGTCTAGACAAGTCCCCATTCGCCCCCCCTCGTATACCTTACACTCTAATTCCTTTATAATCTTTGCTTGACATTTCGCCTCTGTCTCTAGTTCCGTAACCATCTGTACTTTGTCTTGTGCAACTTTCTTTATTACGTTTACTTGTTCAATGAGTCCTGCTAGTTGGTGTACTAATAACACTCCTGCCTTCTTGGTTTTATCCTTTGTCTGTTTAGTCAACCAGCTTCTCTGGAGTTCTAAAGTCTGTGACACATCCCACCCATCTTTCTGCATCTTCTTAATTAATGACTGTCGGTTTGTCATATAAGAATATGTGAGGGAGCCCGAAGGTCCCCTCTTAACTTCCTCACCTGACATCGCCGCTGCTTCACCGATCGTTCCTTCGTGCCTGGAGATCTGTTCCTCAGAGAGCCCCCCTATTCTTTCCTTCCGAGAATACCCGAGCTTCTTGTCGCACTCTATGCCAGCGTTCTCAGAGGTCCGGGTTTGTCTTTCTCTCAAAACTGCCCGGACGTGTAACGCTTGCTTGTTGGACGGGGTTTCTACCCCTCCCCGGTGTCTGTTTACCTGATCAGGGTCCTACAACACCGACACTAATAATCTCCTAGTTCACTTAGCAACATGATATAATGCAGAAAAATGTTAACCATACTCGACTAGTATCACGACTTTAGAACACCTTGGAGTCTCGAGTCTCGGCACCTACTTTATGGTCCTGGCCTTCGCGTGGGGCATTTGCCCTCTTAACAACCGGCCTGAGGCTAGGTGTCTGAGACAAGTGTCCTCCTGATCCGAGGTTTTTCTTAGTTACTTAGTTACTATTACACAAATACAAATACACACATACAAATCAAGTAGTGTCTCTTACCCACTCAGTCTGTGTCCCAGATTCGTTTTGGTGCCGCTTCGCCATTCAGTCACCTTGTCGAGCGTCTCTGATTTATGGGCAGTCAAAAATCTGACTACTCACCCTGGTCACTGATTCGAACGACTGTTCAGCTCCATGGCACCCTGCTCGCAGCGCCAATTTGTTGTAGGAAAAATGATTCCTCGAAAACTAGACTTTGAGTAAGAGAGACAACTTTATTAAATGACAGAGCTCTGGGAGAAGTGTCTGCAACCACGCGGTCTGCGAGAGCACCTTCTCCCCGATTGTAGTACGTGCCGAGCTTATATACAATTCCAAGAAGTTGGTTTTAGATCATTTACATTCATCCAATCAATTTGTTTATTAGCGCACTAGCTGGGGGGAGCCCGGCTTTGCCAGGGCTGTTTTGGGCTGGGCGGTTTAAATCGAGTGCAAGGCTTTGGTGCCGGGCAACATTTTAAATCGAGTCCCAGGCTTTTGAGCCCTGTCTCTGTCCCTTTGTGAATCTGCTGCCGGGCAACATTTCTACCTTTTAATACCTTGAAAGATGAAAGTGAAAGTACTTATAAAACGTTTTTGGTAAATCTTATGTTATTTTTAAAAGAGATACTAACTTTCAAAGTAGTTTGAGCTGGAAGCTGAAGTCATGGCACTGAAACAATGGCTGCCAGATCCCCGAGATGAAAACGATTAGTCCTGCCCACATACACACACACCGATTGGCCAACCATCAGGGGACCGTACTGTAGGATTGGTCAATCGTGATGGCACAGGATTGGTCGAACCTTGACGTCAGTCAATCAATGCTAGCAGATAATGAGTTTAATTTTGAAGGTTTTTTGCATAAGGCGCGAACAATTTTCGTCCGACCGAAAAGTAAATATGCTTACCAGCGTCCCGGAAGTGTAAGCTTTCTTCGGAGGTAACGCGCGCGTAGGTATGCGGTCTAACTTTCGAGCGCATAGCCGGACAGACGCACACCCGAGGACAGACAGACAGAAGGGCAGACAGAAGGACAGACAGAAGGACAGACAGATCGACTCCTTTATACATATAGATATCGTTATTTTCCTCCAGTCAGGAGTTTACACACTTGTGTTGCCAATTCTGCCTCTTCAGGTCTTCGTTCCGTCTTGTTCCCCGGCGGAATGTGATTCGTTCGATAATAGGATACAAGTGATTAGTTCGATGATAGGATACCAGTGAACCTTGTTAGTCCTCAGTGATCCAATTAGTCCCAGTCAGGACACGAGACAAACTTTGTTCCAGCCATGCGTAAGCGTGGCATGTCTCACTGTGCAGTGATTCAATTAGTCCCAGTTAACGAATTTGTTGTTTGTGTCTTTTCCAGCAAAATCTTGTCCAGCAATCTTGTCCAGCAAAATGTTATTCTAACACCATGTTCCCCCACAGGTAGCATACACAGCGGGTGGGGCATATTGTGTCACCACAAGTGCGCCCCACTACCAGCATGGACAGCACATCTGGTGTCCCGTGAGTGACAGCAGTTTCTGCTTTAAACCCGAGGCAGAAGTTCAAGTGGCCTAGGAACGGATTGTCCCCATTCCTGAACCCTCCACTGTTCACCTCACTGTAACTGAAAACATAACCAACCTACAAGACTATGTTACATACTTTGGCTATGAAATTCCCCCTCTACCCAAACATCTTACCGCCCTACTCAAAGCCGTAGAAGTATCACAAGAACATTTCTATACTCCAGAACAAAAAACAGTCGAGATAGGGGGCAAGTTTTCGGATATCATAGTTCCACCCTGGTGGGATATTTTCGAAAATATAGAGGTCCCTTCTTGGATCAGAATGGCTTCCCATATTTTAGTGGTCTGCCAGCTCGGTATAGTTTTCTACTTACTATGCACAAAGTGCAAGGGGAGGGGCAGAAAGCTCTGATCCCGACATGAGAGGGTATTGGACAAGCCTTAATCGTCATGGTAATAAAGTTTGTGACCGCGTATTATTTTACTATTGTAAAGTCCGCGCCTCAATAATACACGGACTTCGGGAGAACAGTTTAACAGGTACTTTACTGAACAAGAGGCAGATTGAAACTGAAACTACAGAAGCCTGCTAGGGCCTTTTATACAGGGGTGGTCACTGCCGGTACTGCAGTCTAAGACCAGTTATTCCCTTAAAGGTACATACACAACAATTCCTCCCCTTTTAGATAAACAGTACATAACATTCATTTAACAACTAAATAATAACTAATTACAATTACAATTTTCTCAGTAATATATACATCAACTGGAATAGTCATTTATAAGTTCAGTCTTTGAGGAGGCTTCCTGATCCAGACTGGATAGCGCCTTTCTCGAGTATCCTGTTCTGGTGGTGGAGTCAATTCTGGCTCATTGTCATTGGTTGGTTCGTCAGCTTCCAATACCCCTGCTTCTGAGGTAGACGCAATCTGTACTTCGGGCTCATTACCAGGTGCACATGCTTGTGGTACAGATTTGGCTTGTTCCTGTGACTCTAGAATCTGGCCAGCATGGCGTCTCACGATGCTCTCTCCAACGTCCACTGTGTACATTAGTGGTCCCTGCTGTGTGCATATCGTGCCTGGCTGCCATTTTTCTGTTCGGTAGTCGCGGGCCAAGACTGGTTGCCCTATCTTGAAGCTCCTGGTTGCCTTCTCATTTATGTGCTGGAACTGCTTATCCTCAACATCTCGTCTTATGTTTGGTTTGAGCAAATCCAAGCGACATCTTAGTCTCCGGTTGAAAAACAGTACGGCTGGAGTTTGGTTGGTTACTGCATGTGTCACATTCCGGTAAGCAAACAGGAAGTTATCCACCTTGTGTTGCAGTGGTATGTCGTCATTATACATTGCCTTTATGGCCTTTTTAAAGGTCTGAACAAACCTCTCAGCCAATCCATTTGTGGCTGGATGATATGGGGCAGATGTGTAATGTTTCACCCCATTATTCTTCAGGAACCTCCGGAAATCCTCAGACACAAACTGTGGGCCACTGTCGCAACAGATCTGTTCTGGCAACCCATTCCTGGTGAAGATGGTCCTTAGCACTGCAATAGTTTTCTCCGTGGTGGTGGAGGCCATTTTAATGACCTCTGGCCATTTCGAATGGGCGTCCACAGCGATTAGAAACATTGAGTCCATAAATGGACCAGCGAAATCAAATGTGTACCCGTTGCCATGGAGATGAGGGCCACTCCCATGGATGTAGCGGGGCCTGTGGTGGAGCGTTTTGGACCTTCCGGCATCCTGTGCATCTCTTGGTCATATCCTCGATTTCTTTATCGATTCCCGGCCACCACACAAACGCCCTGGCAAGGCTCATCATTTTTACCCCTCCCAGATGACCCTCGTGAAGCTCATTGAGTACTCTATCTCTCAACTTGGGTGGAATTACCACTCGGGATCCACACATCAAGGTTCGCCGGCACACTGACAGCTGTTCCCTCCTTGGCGAGAATGCTGGCAACAGTGAGTCGCCATATGCTGGCCATCCCTTCACCATCAAATCATAGACCTGAGAGAGTGTCGGGTCATTTCAGGTTTCCTTCTCAATACTTGCGTTTGTAACAGGCAAACATTCGACTATGGTCGCATGGAATATCTCCACAGGGTCCACTGCAGGTGCTTCTTCCGCCGTAGGCAACGGTAGGCGCGACAGCCCATCAACGTTTCCATGTTGTTTCGTACCTTTGTACTCTATGTCATATTGATGTGCCTCTAGAAAAAGTGACCATCTTTGCAGCCATTGCGCCGTCATCACCGGAACGCCCTTCTTTGGGTTAAAAATTGAGACCAGGGGTTGATGATCAGTCAGTAGGGTGAATTTCTGCCCGTGCAGATAGTGACTGAACTTCTTCACCCCCCACACCAGGCTGAGGGCCTCCCTGTCAATTTGGGCGTAGTTACACTCGGCTGAGGTTAGCGAGCGCGATGCAAAGGCTATTGGCCTCTCTGAACCGTCACGGAATTTGTGTGACAGCACCGCTCCAATGCCGTAAGGTGACGCATCACATGCCAACCGAATCGGTAGTGTTGGGTTGTAGTGGGCCAATACTTCTTTTGAAGTGATTTGGCATTTACATTCCTGAAAGGCACGCTTACACTCATCACTCCATTTCCATGTTACACCAGTTTGAAGGAGGGCGTTCAGTGGGTGCAGAATTGTAGATAAATTCGGCAAGAACTTATGGTAGTAGTTCACCAACCCGAGGGACGACCTCAGTTGCGACACATTTTCTGGTGCTGGAGCCTTGACTACAGCCTCAATCTTGTCCGGCGACTTATGCAACCCTTCCTCATCAATCATGTGGCCACAATACGAGATTTGTCTCCTGAAGAACTCGCATTTGGGACGGTTGGCTCGTAGCCCATATTCCTGCAATCTCATGAGCACCTGTTCCAGGTTGGCAAGGTGTTCATTGTCATTTTCGCCCGTAACCAGGATGTCGTCCAAATAACACTGGGTCCCCGGGATCCCTTGCAGGACTTGTTCCATTGCCCTCTGCCACATAGCCAGGGCCGATGCAACCCCAAATACCAGTCGATTGTACTGGTAAAGGCCTTTGTGAGTGTTTATCGTGAGATATTTCCTAGATGCTTCTTCCACCTCCATTTGTAGATACGCTTGAGCCAGGTCAATCTTTGTAAAACGTTTCCCTCCAGATAGTGAGGCGAAAATATCTTCTATCCGCGGAAGCGGATACTATACTGTGTGCAGGACTGGGTTCACAGTCACCTTGAAGTCCCCACAGATGCGAACCTTCCTTGGCTCCCCAGGCGTGCTGCTCAATGCTTTCTTCATTTCAGGAACGATGGGTGTGGGCCACTCGCTCCAGTCCACCTTAGACAGCACCCCCGAACACTCTAGACTCTCCAGTTCAGCTTCCACAGCTGGGCGTATCACGTATGGCACCGGTCTGGCCTTGAAAAATTTTGGGGTTGCGTTATCCTCAATCTTTATGGTTGCCTTTACTCCTTTTAGAGTCCCAAGTCCTTGTTGGAACACTTCTTCCGCGTCAGATAGAATTTGTGACAGACGTCCAGGTGCGACATCATCATCCTTTTTTTCAGTCACAGTTAGTGCCAGAATGGAATGCCAATCCAATTGTAGTCTTCGGATCCATTCACGTCCCAATAATGGTGGTCCTCCATCTCGTAGTATACACATGTATAGTTTCTGTGTTTCCTTTCAGTTATATTCAGCTGGCACCCTTATTTTTCCTCTGGGGTAGACCTTTTGCCCCGTGTATGTCTTCAATACAATGGACGTGTCCTTTAAGGGTATGTGTGAGAATAGCCACTCATAGTCTCGTCGATTCATGACAGTTAGGGCTGATCCTGTGTCCAATTCCATCTTCACTGGAGACCCTGCTATCATGAGGGTGACCCAAATGGTTCGGTGATCTTCTTTTGCGATCACGTTGTGTAACTTTAAACAACTTAGTCGCCTGCTCCCGGAGTCCTTATCACTCTCCTGATCTTCTGAACTACTATCTGTCAGTTTCTTTACTTTCCTGTACTGATCCTTAGTAGTTCTTGTCGTGTTGGTCTTCTTTCCCGACCTGCAGACTCTTGCTATATGTCCCATTTCCCCGCATTGCCTGCATATTTTGTCTTTAAACCAGCAGTCCTTCTGCTCATGGGTTGTTCTGCCGCAGCGATAGCACTGTTCGGCTCCATATGCCATTTCGTTAGCGCTGTATTCTTATGGTTTCTGTTGTATTTCCGCAGCTCCCTGTGCTGCTGCTTCGTAGGATACTGCCACGCTGAAAGCCTGTTCTAGCGTCAGGTCCTTTTTTGAAAGTAGTCGTTTCTGGGTTCCTTCACTCTGGAGCCCGCAGACAAACTTATCCCGTAAGGTATCTGCCAGTCCTGCTCCGAACTGGCAGTGCTTCGATAACTTGCGTAGTTCCATAGGATAGTTAGCATTGCTCACATCTTTGTGCTGGTTTCTTTTATGGAACTTGAATCTTTCTGCTATCAGCAGTAGTGTAGGGCTTAGGTGTTCCTGTAAGATATGAACAATCTCCTCAAAACTTTTCTCCATTGGTTTAGCTGGGGTAATTAAATTCCGCAATAGGCCGTACGTACTCGCACCCATCAGATTTAATAATACCGACACCCTCTTTCCATCAGCCACCTCATTTGCCTTGCAGTACACTTCAATTCTTTCTACATACGTGGTCCAGTCTTCTACCTCGTTGTCGAAAGCAGTGATACTGCCACTTTTAGGCATCTTGGGCGATTTAAAATGGTGCCTCCCGCGCTTTTGTTTCTTCCCCAATGGAATAAAATGGCGCCTCCCGCGCTTTTGCTTCTTCCCCAACAGGATAACATGGCGCCTCCCACGCTTTTGCTTCTTCCCCTTACTGCCACGCTGCTCCTAGCGTTCTACGGGATAATGGCGGCGACCCGCAGCTTCAGCACATCTCGCTTTCCTTCCCCCCCGTTTAGTTTCTCTCCGCTGTCCTGTTCTCGAGCACCGACCGCGCCCTGTGCGCTCCACCCTCTCTCTCTTGTTTTCTTTTCCCGGCGACGCTGCGCGGCCTGATTTGTAGAGCCACTCGATCGAGCTTGAGCCCGCCGCAGTCCGGAAGGGTCAGCGCACTACCTGCTACCAGCACGATTCGCTGGAACCACAGTCTCTCCCGCAATTCTCCAAACACCGATGGATTCTTTGGGCGGTTGCCCTCGGTCGACACCCGCTGCTCAGACTATGACCTTCCAGGACCTTCCTTTCAGGCGAGATCCCCGTGAGATGATGTCACACTGCAGGTGAGTTCGAACTTACTCGTCGCCACTGTAAAGTCCGCGCCTCAATAATACACGGACTTCGGGAGAACAGTTTAACAGGTACTTTACTGAACAAGAGGCAGCTTGAAACTGAAACTACAGAAGCCTGCTAGGGCCTTTTATACAGGGGTGGTCACTGCCGATACTGCAGTCTAAGACCAGTTATTCCCTTAAAGGTACATACACAACAACTATGTATGTACCTTATTTTCCGAGTGGTGCAGGGATGTTGGACCCCCTCCGTGCTTGGATATGAATGTAACTGAATTTTACCCGTGTATGCATCTGAACACTACATTTAAAGGAGAATGTATGCTTTGGGCCTTAGATAGGTAAACTACAGGGTGAAGGTTGGCTCTCGGGGATCAAGAATTTTGCTCATTTAGTGTGACACTCCAGCAAGTAAAGTATCACAGGGGGGACTGTAAGATCCTCAAAATTCACAGACCCCCAAAGCTAGAAGAAAACCCTAAGGAAAATGACTTTGGACTCTTTCTAACAAGCTTCAGGATGATAAAATATGCATTGGGCCTAACATTCAAGGTTGGAAACCAAGATTTGGTATTTTAAAAGGCATGTTGGGCCTGTAAAGGGAGAAAATGCTGCAACAGGGAATGGGATCAACCTCTGTAAAGACACTTTGGGTATTGGAGTAAATCACATTGTCTGGGGAACTGTGTAACCTCACTCAGCCCCTATCAGACATTAACATCCTAACAATCGATCCACGGAGGAGCAGTCCCCACCCACAACACAGGACCCATCCAAAACATGCATAATGCAAATCACCTCGCCAACCTACATAGAAACCTTGGGCTCAGACAGGAGACTTGAAACCTGAGAATAGCTATGACAATTAACTAGGAGCTCAACAACTCATTGTATAATCAGTACAGCATCCCAAAACCATTTTACACATTTCTAATCAAGTTACCATTAACGAGCCCGCCCAAATCAAACAATAAACCGGGACTGATTTGGCACGCAGATTAGAAGGCCCCTCCAAGAATAATTGAAGGCCTGTTTTTCTCAAGAGGACAGTTCTCTCTAGAAGCAACACACAAGAAGAAACATCGAGACGGGGCAGCATTCTACCGTACAGCCAAGTTCAACAGTTTCAGTGACCCAGGACATCATCGGACACATCGCAGCAACAAGAGCCTTACGAAACTACCAACAAAATATTACCACCAACCAACCTGGTAATATCGAGCCACCGCGACGAAAGAAATACAACTCAGGAGAAAACCGAAGATTCGAAAGTTTTCCACTCCACAATCTATTCCTGACTTACCCCCGGGTAAGATTTTTACTTAATAAGGAACTCCAAACCCTATCTCTACAGAAGAAAAGTGGGTACTCACCCCATAAATCCAAAATGCACCCTACCGCATCAGTGGACTCGCGAAGACTGACTTGCAGTCGAAGTCCTTTACCGCGTCCAGGGTATGACAGACATCGACCAACACATCCAGCGAACCCCAAAACCATGAACCAGCTCAACTGTCAAGGATTCGTTTTGTGAGCATTATCCCTGGTCCTCTAGAGTTCAACTTAGCTGGGAAGTGGGATTGGGAGGGGTGAGGTATTTTCTACTGCATTTCCCTCGTATGTATTAAAATGTTCCCCATTTTTTTTGGAATATAAGTTTGTTATGTTGTATTTTCTTTCTTGAATAAAGATCAAAGTTTCTTGCACCAAATCCAGTTGTCTGCTGCACTTTTGTCACCCCCCCCCAAATAAGCCCATGGTCTAGACTCAAGGGAGTGGGAGCAATTCGAACTGCTCATAAGTCAGTGGTGAGGCTGACCCACATACCACCCCCTACACTACGAGCCTAAACATCCACTCCCTCCACCATCAATACACTGTGGCTGCAGTGTGTACCATCTACAAGATGCACTGCAGCAACTCGCCAAGGCTTCTTCGGCAGCACCTGCCAAACCCACGACCTCTACCACCTAGAAGGACAAGGGCAGCAGGTGCATTGGAACACCTCCACCTCGAAGTTCCCCTCCAAGTCACACACCATCCTGACTTGGACATATATCGTCGTTCTTTCATTGTTGCTGAGTCAAAATCCTGGAACTCCCTCCCTAACAGCACTGTGGGAGCACCTTCACCCCACGGACTGCAGTGGTTCAAGAAGAAAGCTCATCACCATCTTCTCAAGGGCAATTAGGGATGGGCAATAAATACTGGGCTTTTCAGTAATGCACACATAGTGAGAATTAATGGCCCAGAAATTCGGGTCTCTACGGGTGAGTACGCGTTGGGTACTCACCCGTAAGCCCGATGGAAGTGCCGGTTTCGTGCATGCACTGCGCATGCGCGGGAAACCGGCACTTCCATTCCTCTGAATGAAGGGGTTCAGAGGTTGAACGCATGCGCAGGGGAGTCTGTGCGTGCGCTTTGAACTTACGTTTTTTTTACAGGTTTTTCCATGAGGGTAAGTCTTTAGAATTTAGAAATTTAAAAAGCAGGTGTAAGGCCTGTTTTTTACAAGGTAAGTGGTCAATTAATTAAAATTAAAACATTTTTTCCACAGGTTTATTATTTTTAAATACTTTAAAGCAAGGTAAGTTTATTTTTAGCCCGGTTAGAAAAAAAAAAAAAATTTTCAAAAATTTAAATTATTGTTTAAAATAGTTATTTAATGTAATTTATAATTTATTTTAAAAATGTGATTAAAAAAAAAATTATTTGAAGGTTCACTGCTATTTTGGGGCTGTTGTAGGAGTGCTTGAACTCCTAACGAAAGTACTGAGACTGAAACTAACAGTTAACCAAACGTGGTTTAATGCACTAGTAAAAGTTACAAACATAAATGCAGGAGAAACTCTATACAGGTCTGTACACCAACTGGTTCCATGAGGACAGAGAGGGGACACCTCTCCCCTCTGATGTCATGACGCCATCATGTTTCCCACCGTTGGGAACGTCACGTGACCTGCATGATGACGTCATCGCGCTGGATCGCCATTTTACCGAACCCGCGTTGTTTATACAGAGCAAACACTTAAAGGTAACAAGCCCCTGTTAAAGGCAATTATATACATTACTGCAAGAGTCTCTTGGTGGCTTTGCCACATATGCCCCCCCAGAATTGTCTTTAATAAGGAAAGTCAATCACAGAGGAGGTCGGACAAGCCTGTTTGAACGACTCCTAAATTCCCGGAGAGGAAAACGCTGAGCAGCTGGTGAGCTGGAGGGGATAGCGGCCTGGTCAGGTGTGGCAGCAGCCGACGGTCGACCCCTACGCGGCGGCTGAGCGGGCTCGACTGGCTGTTCAAGGTCCAAGTGCGCGGGCTTGAGGCGATCGACGGAGATGTGGTCCGGCCTGCCCCCGAGGTCGACCAAAAAAGTCTTAGCCCCTGTCTGTAAAACACGGAAAGGACCCGTATACGAAGGCTGGAGCGGGCTGCGATGGGTGTCTTGATGAACGAACACGAATTTGGCCTTCATCAACTCCACTGGAATGTGGGAGGCAGGAAAACCGTGTTGCGACGTCGGAACTGGCCGGAAGCACTGGGCCGCTTCCCGGTGGGCTTCCCGCTGAGTGGCTGCGGACCACGGCTGTGTAGGGGACGGCAGGAATTTGCCTGGTACCCGGAGCGGCTGGCCGTAAACCATTTCCATGGCCGAAGCCTGCAGGTCCTCCTTTGGCACCGTGCGCAACCCCAGCATAACCCAAGGCAGTTTATCGACCCATGCCGCGTCCAGGAGGCTGGCCCTGAGCGACGCTTTCAATGAACGATGAAAACGCTCACACAGCCCATTCGCCTGCGGGTGGTAGGCCGTGGTGCGATGGAGTTTGGTGCCTAAGGCTGAGGCCACCACGTTCCAAAGCTCAGATGAGAATTGTGGACCGCGGTCGGATGAAATATCCATCGGAACCCCAAAGCGTGCTACCCATGATGAGATAAAGGCTTGAGCGACATCCGCAGAGGTGGTAGACGTCAGGGGAACCACCTCTGGCCATCTCATGGTGCGATCTACCATCGTCAGAAGATGTGTGAAACCCCGCGACGGCGGGAGTGGCCCCACAAGGTCGACGTGGACGTGGTCGAACCGACGTTCCGGTACCTCCAAAGGGGCCCTGACGTGTCGTTGTACTTTGGCTCATTGACAAACCACACGTGTTTGCCCAGTCGCGGATGTCCTTGCGCATCCCTCTCCAGACGAATTTGGATGCTAGCAACTTCTGTGATGCCCTCACACCAGGATGTGAAAGTCCGTGTATGGCGTCGAAATCTTTCCGACGCCAGGTGGACGGAACAATCGGACGGGGTCTCCCAAGGAGACGTCACGAGTAAAGTGGTGCCCGCCGAATGGAACGGCACATCCTTCGGTTGAAGGCTGGCGGAGTCAGAACGAAAGGCTTGAGTGTCCGGGTCGGCAGCTTGGTCGGCCGCCATTCTCGCATAATCGATCCCCAACTGCACGGCTTGGACGGTGGCGTGGGAAAGGCAATCCGCTACCACGTTGTCCTTGCCAGCCACGTGCCGGATGTCGGTGGTAGATTCAGAAATAAATGTAAGCTGTCGCTGCTGCCGAGCCGACCACGGTTCAGCAGTCTTGGCCATCGCGAATGTCAGCGGTTTGTGTTCGACAAACGCAGTGAAGTGGCACCCTTCGAGCAGAAAACGAAAATGGCGAATGGCCAAAAACAACGCCAACGGCTCCCTGTCAAAGGTACTGTACTGGCGTTCGTGCCGTCACAGCTGGCGGCTAAAAAACGCCAGTTGTTGCCACATGCCGTCGACCCATTGCTCTTGGACGGCCCCTATGGCGTAGTCCGACGCGTCAGTCATGAGAGCGATGGTGGCTCCTGGCAGGGGGTGTGCCAACATTGTCGCATTTGCGAGGGCGGTCTTCGTGTCACTGAAAGCGCGGTCCATTTCCGGCGTCCAAACTATGGGCTCCTTTCCCGGCTTCCCTCTGAGGGCCTCGTAGAGCGGCCACATGAACTGTGCAGCCCTGGGAACAAAACAATGGTAAAAATTTACCATACCCAGGAACTCCTGGAGTGCCTTCACGGACTGCGGCCGCGGGAATGCGGCGATCACCTCCACCTTAGCCCGAAGCGGCATTGCCCCCTCTGAAGTGATGCGGTGGCCTAAGAAGTCGATTTGCTGCAGGTCGAACTGGCATTTGGCTGGGTTGACAATGAGGCCGTGCTGCTGAAGGCGACGAACGAGAATGTGCAGATGCTTGAGATGGTCCTCCTTTGTGGCGCTGGCGATCAGTATGTCATCCAGATAGACAAGCAAAAATTTGAGATCCCACAGCACCGAATCCATTAGGCGTTGGAATGCCTGCGCCGCATTTTTAAGTCCGAAAGGTATGCGGAGGAACTCAAACAGGCCAAAAGGAGTGATGACCACTGTCTTTTGGATGTCCTGGGGATGCACCGGTACCTGATGGTACCCACGGACGAGGTCGACCGCCAAATGTGCGGAGAAATCCTGTATGTGCGGTATGGGGTACCGGTCGGGGGTCGTGACATCATTGAGGCGGCGGTAGTCGCCGCAGGGCCGCCATCCACCCCCAGGCTTAGGGACAATGTGGAGAGGCGAGGACCAGGGACTATTCGACCGGCGAATAATCCCCAACTTTTCCATGGTGGCGAACTCCGCCTTGTAATGATATCAGCAAATAGTGATGTTATTTGCCTGTTTGATTATGATGCCTTACCAGCAGGTTTGCATGTATTGATTACTTATGCCTGACCAGCAGAGGTCATGTGAGAGACAAGCAGTTTGGTTTAGTTTCAGTTTCATTCTAGATGGATCACTAGCATGATGTCTCCTGTAAATGCTGTATAAAGAGTTGAACAGACTTTAGATTAAAAGACATTCTCTTTCATAAATGTCTCGTCATTCAACCCACAAAGAAATCAATACATGGTGTCAGAAGTGATTGAAAGAGATGAAGAGGAAAAATCTGAAGTTAGCAACTCGACGAGATAGTGGCAAGTAAGCTACCCAGTGAAATCAGCTCTCCACATATTAGCAAGCCAAAAGAGAAAATCATTGCTTACCTTGGAGAATAGCTAACAAAGTGAAAAAATGGAAGGATTACACCCACCGGCGAAGCTTCAGTTAACAGGTAATGTGGCTGAAAATTGGAGGAGGTTCAAACAACGTTTGGAGTTGTATTTAGCGGCAATCAGAGCTGACGAGAAAAGTAATAAAAAGAAATCGTCACTGTTCTTACATGTCGTGGGTGATGAAGCGCCGGAGGTGTATAATAACTTCACATTCGCTGCTGATGGAGACAAAATGAAGCTAGATAAAATAATGGAACAGTTTGAGGCCTACTGCATACCTAAACGTAACGTGACATTTGAGAGGCACAGATTTTTCACATGTGTACAGAAAACGGGAGAGACTATTGATCAGTATGTGGCTGAACTGAGAAACCGAAGCAAAACATGTGAATTTGGGGGACTGACAGACTCGCTGATAAAAGACAGACTGGTGTGTGGTATTCCGGATAATGGTCTAAGGGAAAGACTGCTAAGAGAGCAAGATCTAGACCTGGGAAAAGCCATAGCACTGTGTAGGGCTACAGAGACTGTGAAGTCGCAAGCAAAAGAGCTGTTCAGTGATAGTAGCTGCAACGTGGATGCAGTGAGTAAGAACGGACACAAACCGTTTAACAAAAAGAGCGCCAATGTGAAAAAAGAGGCGTGGCCAGTGAACAAAAATGAAAGGGGCAATCGAAAGACATGTAGTCGATGCGGTACACAGCATCCACCAAAAAAGTGTCCAGCATATGGTAAAAAATGCAATAGTTGCAACAAAAACAACCATTATGCCCGTTGCTGCAAGAACCAAGTGCAACAAAACAAGGTCCATGCAGTAGATGAAAGCGACATAGAGGAGTTCTATGTAGATGTTGTGTCTGAAAACAAAAAAGAAGAAAGAGACTGGATGTTGACACTAAAAGTGAATGACATACACATTCCATTTAAATTGGATACTGGAGCACAAGTTAATGTGATATCAGAGACTGATTTTAAGAAAATTAGACCCAGACCAAAGATACATGGAATCAAAGTGAAAGTGACAGGATACTCAGGTACTGATATACCAGTGAAAGGAAGATGCATTGTCAAAGTAACACACAAGGACAGAGAGCACACGCTAGCATTAATCATGGTGCCAAAGGATGTGCAAGCCATACTAGGTTTAAAAGCCTGTGAGAGACTGAACCTGGTAAAGAGAGTCCTCGTTGTGGAAAGCGAAGGAGAGACAGTCTATGATGAACTGAATGTTGCGTACACACCGGGTAAGCTGATGTATACAGCAGACACGTTGTCCAGAGCTGTTGACCCAGGAGAGCCCGCAAACACAGTGAAAAGACTGATGTACAAGGCAAAAGACAGTGGAACTGACTTCTACCAGAGCATGCTTGTATACCGCACAATGCCGCTCGAGTGTGGTATGTCACCAGCCCAACTCCTTATGGGACGTATGCTAAGGTCAAACCTACCCATCCCGGAGAACCTCCTGAAAACAAAAGAGGGGGAGAAAGTGAGGAAGTTCAAAGAACAACAGAAAGAAAAGCAAAAGTACTACTATGACAGAGGAACACAAAACCTACCTGAACTCCACACTGGTGACCAAGTAAGGTTCAAAGACAAAACAAACATATGGACTCAGAAGGGAACTGTCCTGAGTGAAGTTCAACCAAGATCATACACCATTCAGACAGATGAGGGTGCTGTTCTGAGAAGAAATCGTCGAGATCTTCTCATGGGACCAGCCACAGCAAGTCAGAAGACTGATACTGTTGAACAACCTGATCACACAGCTGAGAAACCATCATCTGAGGCAACAACTCAGATTCAAGGACAATCAATCAGAAAATCCTCAAGGCACGTGAAGCCTCCTGAGAGACTCATTGAGCTAATTTAAGGACTATTGTTATAGAAGGAAGTAATGTTATCTTATTCTTTCTTCAAGTTCTAGTGTAGTTACATATTTCATGTGAACACACAAAGCAAGGTTAAAAAACCTTGATCATGATAATGATAATGTAAGTTCATTAAGTGTTACCATTAAAATGCAGATTAATACAAAGAAAACATGTTGTTAGTTAAAAGTAAAATACTTTTGTTTTAAGAAAGGGAGATGTAATGATATCAGCAAATAGTGATGTTATTTGCCTGTTTGATTATGATGCCTTACCAGCAGGTTTGCATGTATTGATTACTTATGCCTGACCAGCGGAGGTCATGTGAGAGACAAGCAGTGGAGTTTGGTTTCAGTTTCATTCTAGATGCATCACTAGCATGATGTCTCCTGTAAATGCTGTATAAAGAGTTGAACAGACTTTAGATTAAAAGACATTCTCTTTCATAAATGTCTCGTCATTGAACCCACAAAGAAATCAATACACGCCTTAGCCGCTGCGAGCTTGCTGGGCTCTAGCCGCCGTGCCCTGGCGTAGACGGGAGAGCCGGTCATCGTTATATGGTGCTCCACCCTATGTTTGGCGGTCGAAGCCAAGAAGGTGAGCTTAATCAGCTCTGGAAAGTCCCCGAGGAGGCGGGAGAAAACGTCGGGGGGTGGCCGAGCGCAGGAGACCGAGTGCTGTGCGACCATGCTGCGCACACAGGGAATACAGTCGAACGTGGCGGCGTGAATGAGCCGACGATTTTTAAAATCAACCAACAGGCCGTTGGCGCATAAAAAGTCGACGCCTAGGAGTGCCTGTGAAATTTTGGCGGTGACGAAGTCCCATATAAAGCGTTGGCCACTGAAGCAGACCTGGGCCCGCCATGTCCCGCAAGTACGAATCACACCCCCGTTGGCAGCTTGGAGGGGAGAACCACGCCTGCCGGACCGAAGGTCGAGGACTGACGCGGGAAGGATGCTGCACTGTGCCCCTGTGTCGCACAAAAAACGACGGCCCGAGATGGAGTCGGTTAAATAAAGTAGTTTCCCGGAATCGCCGATCGCCATCGTGGCCGCGGGGCACACCCCGGAGTCGGTGTTCTTGACGCGCAGTTGCTTGTTCGGTGTTTTGGGCACGGAACTGCAAGGCAGACGGCAGCTTCTGGCCTTCACGCCAAACCGAGCATGGTAATAACAGAAACCAGTTGTTGGAGGCGTCGAGGCAGGGCCCTTTGGGGCGGGGCGTCTCGCGACGGCGCAGTGTTGTTGTCGGACCGCGTATATTTTATCCGCCTCTTCAGCGAGCGCTATGCAATCCCCGGCGTCCGATCTGGCGAGGGCCGCCTGCATCTGTTCAGGCAGTTGACTGAGGAACAGTTCGCAGAACAGGAAACATTGTGGTTCAGACCCCAGGAGTGTGAGCATCAACTCCGAAGGTTTGGAGTCTCCTAACCCGGGCAGCGTGAGTAGGCGGCGTGCGCGCTCTCCCTTCGTAAGGCCGAATACCTGCATTAGCCGTGCCTTAATGGCGACATACTTGTCGGTGGCCGGGGGGTTCTCCAGTAGGCTGATGATCCTCAACGCCGTCGAGCTGTCGAGTGCGGAGACCACGTAAAGATAACGGGTCTGATCCTGCACGACATTGCGGAGCTCGAGCTGCGCCTCCGCTTGTACAAACCAGGAGGCCGCCTGTTTTTCCCAAAATGGGGGGAGATTCAAAGCCACTGCGTTGCCTTCCATCATGGCCCTGCGTTCCGTTTCCACCGCGAAGAATGTCCGCGAGGATTCGGGGTCACCAATGTAGGGGTGCTTGAACACCTAACGAAAGTACTGAGACTGAAACTAGCAGTTAACCAAACGTGGTTTAATGCACTAGTAAAAGTTACAAACAAAAACGCAGGAGAAACTCTATACAGGTCTGTACACCAACTGGTTCCACGAGGACAGAGGGGGGACACCTCTCCCCTCTGACGTCATGACGTCATCACGTTTCCCGCCGTTGGGAACGTCACGTGACCTGCGTGATGACATCATCGCGCTGGATCGCCATTTTACCGAACCTGCGCTGTTTATACAGAGCAAACACTTAAAGGTAACAAGCCCCTGTTAAAGGCAATTATATACATTACTGCAAGAGTCTCTTGGTGGCTTTGCCACACCGTAGTATTTATAAGTCTTGACAGCTCTTCCTGTCAAGACTTATGAATGGGCTTTTCCCTCCTCCGATTGGCTGCCCATGGCCCACATGATCCCAGGGGACGCATCGAACTAACTGCGCCCCTGGGACACGCAAGCACTGCGCGCCGGCAGCTGGGCCAGGCCCCAGATCGGAATTCCACGGGGCCCTACAGCTCAGCTGCCGGCACGCAAGGTAAGTGCAGGTCGGGGGCTTGCACCCGCGGGAAGCCCCCGACCCGAATTTCTGGGCCAATATATTTTAAAGTGTTATATAATGTAATATGTTTGCATGTTATGTAACTGTAATGGGGTACTGAATATTACGAGAACAGACATTGTGATATGAAGATCTTTGATTCAGTTTCACTGTAGTAATTTGCTGTTTCACACGTTCAGGCTTGCCTTTATAAACAAAGAACAATCTATCCCTAATTATTCTAATGTTGTATTATATACTGACAGCTATATTAAAAAAAACACATCCACAAGCACACCAGAACAGAATGGGACCATTTGTTCATTAAGACCTGGAGAAGGAGCAATAGCAGAAGGGCGGGCCAAGTGTGTGATATCTTCTTGCAGTAATGCACACGTTGTAAAGTGTAAAATGCTTCTTTCACATCAGTTCACACATGGAAGAAGGAATTTTAACTGGGAGTGGGATTTGGGCGGGTTGGGGAGGCCGGGTGAGTGGCAAACGTGCCTGACATTGGCAGCATGAGGCCTGGGCAATGTCAACTCTCTGCGCCTCATCTACAGGCTGCCTTGAAACGACGGAGAGCGGCAGCTGGCCGGTGGGTGGGAGCGGAAGTTTGGCCGGTAATAGTCCACTGGCCGGCACTGATGGAAGGCTTGCTGGCAAGAATGTAAGTCACCGGTAAGGGGCCTCACGGGAAGGAAGGCGTGTGGCCGGGGGGAAGCCTGGGCACTCCCGCTCCTCCTGGCCCATAAGGCAAGTAAACAAAAACTTACTGTAAACGGCCTATTCTGGTCCTGAATCCTCTTCCCGCTGTCTCCACCTGGTGGGAAAGCACCAGATACTTCCTCCATCAGCCAAGAGTTAAAATTGGATCACTTTTTGTACTCTGACCTTTGCTCTCATCCCTTCTTTTCCTTATCATTACATTACTCTTAAATACACCTGAACCCTTCCTCTCCCCTAAAAACATCTGTAATGCGTCTTGCTCATTGCCAATGCTTCTGCTTGTAGCCAGTGTCAGGACTCTGCCACGCAGCGTACTCTACCTCCATCGTCTTTCAGATGAGATATGAAACTGAGGCCCCATCTCCCCTCTCAGGTGGACGTAAAAGATCCCATGCCACTATTTCGGTGAAGAGCAGGGCAGTTCACTCAATATTCTGACCAACATTTTTCCCTCACCCAACACCTAAAACAGATTACCTGCTCATTATATCATTGCTGTTTGTGGGAGCTTTCTGTGCGCATATCGGCTGCTGTGTTTCTACATTTCAACAGAGACTACACTTCAAATGTACTTCATTGGCTGAAAAGTGCTTTGGGACGTCCTGATGTCATGAAAGATGCTATAGAAATGCAAGTCTTTCTTTTTTCTTTTTGTGCTCCCATTAAGCATTATTGGGAATGTGCTTCATTCCCAATTCTGATTGCTCCTGGCCTAGGCTTGTACTTGGTTCGGGACCAGGGCCTATTCTCAGGGCCTGGGCCTGTGTCCTGGACTGCTTTCAGCTCCACATCCCAGCACTTCCCAGCTCCTGTTTTACCCCCCTCAGCAGTTCCTCCTCAGCGCTCCACCAACTTAGACTGCCTCCAGTGTGCACTCCAGCCTACCCCAATCCTCCCACGCCTCACATGTCCATCATTTAACCACACTCAATTCTCCCCAGTTCATGATCCATCATACTCCTAGGCCTCCTGGCATCTCCAATTCTCCTAGAAGATAGGAGCAGGAGTAGGCCATTCGGCCCCTCGAGCCTATTCCGCCATTTAATGAGATCATGGCTGATCAGGACTCTGCCACGCAGCGTACTCTACCTCCATTGTCTTTCAGATGAGATGTTAAACCGAGGCCCCATCTCCTCTCTCAGGTGCCTTGAATGCACCCATCAGGGGTTCCTCCAGAACCCTGACACTGCAAAAGTCCACTCAAGCTCCAGATCATAATCCCAATAAGTGGCCCCATCACTCCCAAAGATCCACGCCGCCCCCTACCTCCCCCCACCCCCCACACCCATAACCATGATTATTCCCTAGACCTATTTGAAATGAACTCAGACAATCCAATTCCTGATGGGCGTGGACCCACGACGTAGAATTGCTCCTCACTCGTCACAGGCCTAACTTGTGCACAGTGCCATTGTGGCGCAAATGACAGAAAATAGGTCGGCTGACATATTCCCATTATTTGCATATCATTACAATATGCTTGCCCATGGGCGAGCGATATGCCTGCCTACCCCCCCCGCCCCACCCCCGTCGTGTCTGACGGGGAATTCCACAGACTCAAAAATGAGCCGGAACCCAGTGGGATGGGGCCCGAATAATTGCCCTCCCCCCGCCCCCGCCAGCCTCCATTATGCTGAAATATCAGTGCAGGAAGGGTAGAAAATCCAAGCCAGTCAGTCAGCTGTCAGCCGTGGATCAGTGGGTAGCATTCACGCCTCTGAGCCAGAACGTTAGGCTGCCACGTTTCCTACATTGCAACAGTGACGACACTTCATAATTACTTCATTGGCTGTAAAGGGGTTTGGGGCATCCTGAGGTCGTGAAAGGAGCTATATAAATGCAAGTCTTTCTTTTGAAGAAGCCCATTGTGTTGCCTTTAAAGGAAAGGGAAGAAAGTACTTTAGGGTAAGCTCTGGTATTCAGCAATCGGTGAGGTTTAATATCACCAATTTATATCCGATTAGCACATTTTTAGTGCGAGTACAATTTTATATTTTTATTTCTTGAGAACAAATGTTAATTCACTGTGCAATGGGAACCCTGGGGATTTCACACAATATTCAGCATGCTCATTAAAAACTAAATCTATATAATTTTTTCCTTCGCAGCCTTGACTGGAACTGTTCCTTTTTTTTTAATAAGCTGGCTGATCCGCAGTGGTGTCCTTCACAGGTTGTCTGAGATCTTGGACATAGTGGTGAGGTGGAGCTGCTAACCTGGCCTGTCCCTTTAAGGCCGCTGCTCACGTATCACCCCCCCTCCCCGCCCCCACCCCAGTGAGGAAACGAGGTAATTGTAGCTGCTTTGTAAATTCCCGAGGTCGACTGAAGGTCATTGAATTGTTTGTCGATTTCTGGCTTCAGGTTAATATCGATTATTTAAGATGATTTTGCGTCAAAGTGTGACATCCGATTTGTGACAGACATGCTGGAGGCCTCATTATAATATAAACATTTCTTCTTTGCCACGTCACATTTCACTGTCACGCTTCATTAAAGACATATTTGTCCTCAACAAATTTCTTGCAGTTGAGTGCAATGAACTTAGTCAAAAAAAAAGAGAAAGAAATCTAGTCACTTGGAATTTACAGAGGAACTCTTCCCCATCCCCCCCCCCGCCCCCCCACGGCTCCACTGACAGGGAGTCCCTTCCCCATCACTTATACCGCCCATGCTTAGGGCAGGCAACCATTTATACTGGATAATTTCCCATAACCATTTACTTCACCACAGCAGTAAATTAGAAAGGCGCTGCTTACAATGTAATTCAATCAGATCTTCACAACTTGTGAAAGGCGAATGCATTAATGACTGAATCCTAGATAATAGAATCATCGAACCTTACAGCACAGGAGGAGGCCATTCGGCCTTCGTGCCTGTGCCGGCTCTTTGCAAGAGCTCTCCAATTATTCTCACACCCTGCAAATTTTTCCTTTTCAAGTATTTATCCAATTCTCTTTTGAAAGTCACTATTGAATCTGCTTCCACCGCCCTTTCAGGCAGCGCATTCCAGACCATAATGACTCGCTGTGTTAAAAAAAAATTCTCCTCATCTCCCCCCCCAAACGATTGTCTTGCCAATTATCTTAATTACTTCATCCCCTGTACTTACCATTCTCTGCTGATTTCAGGCAAATTGAAGTGTTTATTAACTGTGTTTAAGTTTGTACTGCTAACAATTCACCTGGAATGCAGAAGCTGAGTGTGTCAGTACTGCAGTGCAGTCAGACATTGGCGCTTCTGTATTGGGAGCCCTGGTGAAATAGTTGCCGAGTGACGGGATTACAAGCATTTACTCATTGTAGGGCTCAAGATTCAATGTGCTGAATCCCCTTTTTAGGATGTTGATGACTCCTGTTGTGTATGTAACCTGTTCCACCTTAAGAGAGCTTAAGCCTGTTCCACCTTAAGAGATGTACTACTTTCTCAGGCTGCTGTAGACGTAATACCGGGGGTGAACACACCGGTATATAAGCACTGTGCAGTAATCTTGTATTCAGTGTAGTCCCTACCTCCAACCAGTAAAGACCTGTTTTATTGTTACTGATTAAGTCTGAGTATTAATTACTTGAACAACTCACAGACTTAACACTGGCGACGAGTCAGGTTCTTACCCTGCGGCAGTTATTCCACGGTGGCTTCGTCCACAGACAGGACGTTGAAGAGAGGTTTCAAATCTCACCACCCCACTGGAAGCGACAGGCATTAGGACCCTGAAGCCTCCATCAGCGACTGAAAACTGGAGGACAGAAGACATCCTGCAGCTTCTTTTTCAACCTCGGTGGTGGGTAAGCCAAGCAGCATTGGCTGCAAAGACAGGGCTGGGGGAAGTCGGAGGTAGAAGGGCCATCGATCGAAATCCCTGATAAGGGCTGCACTCGGGCTGAAAGGCGCAGCGTCGGCAGACACTGAAGGCGCGAGAGCCGCGGTGAAAAGTGCGGGCCACCGATCGCGGCGGAGATAAGGGCCGCACTCGGGGCTGAAGGGAGACGGCGTCGGGGGACGGGTGAAGACCGCCAAGCGCGGGAAAACCACCATTTTGTGGGCAGAGGACGACGGCAAGAGCGGGAAGCCGCCATCTTGGATAGCAGTAAAAAAAAAAAAATCTGAGAAATTGCAAATCTGATAAAGTACTACAATGCCTAAACACGGGAATATTAGCAACTTTGATAGTGACATCGAAGATTGGGCCATATATGTTGAAAGAGTTAAAAATTATTGTAAGGCCAATAAAATTCGTGAGGCTGATAAAGCACTAACATTATTAAATTTAATGGGTGCGAAGACATACGGGCAATTGAAACACCTGTTATCACCAGATGAACTGGCGGATAAGACGTTCGATGAGATTGTTACTGTCCTGAAAGATCATCTAAACCCCACGCCGCTGATGCTAGCGGAACGATTTAAATTTTACGACAGAAGGCAGCTACAGCATGAAAGCAATGCTGAATATTTGCTGGAATTGCGTAAATTAGCGAAATATTGCCAGTTTGGAACGGGACTGACAGATGCACTACGAGACAAATTTGTGTGTGGTTTATTTAAACAGGATACACAAAAGCGACTGCTCGAGGAGAATGAGCTGACGCTTGAGAAGGCGGTCACTATGGCAGCAGCACACGAAGCCGCAGCGAGAGGCACGGCAGTAATGCAGCTACGGTCACCGGAGCTCAGTGCACACAAATTGGGTGTGAGTTCTGGCAAATGTTATCGTTGTGGAAAGACAACGCATGATCAGAACCAGTGTTGGTTTAAAAACCAAGAATGTAGAACTTGTGGTAGGCTTGGACATATAGCTAGAGTATGCAGGTCAGGGAAGAAGACCAGCAACAAGAAGTCACCGCAAGGAAAATACGCAGAAGTACACAAGGTGGCCGAACAGGAGTCCGATTCAGACGCTAGCAGTAATGAACTGGCTGGCTTAAGCAGTATTGAACTGGCTAGCTTAAGGGTACTCAACGTTGGTAAGGGTGCAGACCTCCAGACAATTTGGGTTACTCTTCAGATAGAAGGAGTCCAAGTAAAAATGGAATTGGACACTGGATCGGCATTGTCGGTCATGAATAAGAAAGATTACAGAAGGTTATTCCAACATATTCCCCTACAGGATACGGAGATTATATTGACAACCTACATGGGGCAGAGAGTGTACCCCATCGGGACAATAAAGGTTGCAGTGGCCAACAAGGGCGAAGGAAGTCAAATAATGGACTTATATGTGCTACCGGAGGGAGGTCCACCACTACTAGGCCGGGAGTGGTTTAGAAACATAAATATGGACTGGCATTCGCTAAAAGCCATAAAGAGTGAGAACTCAGTGCAGATAATCAGCCCAGACTCTAGAACTGATGATGGTAAGACCAACCCATGTGCAAAAGACAAAGTTTCAGCACAGAATTCCACTGAGCAACAACAACATAGTTTAACAGAGAATTCTGAGTCTGTCAAGTCTACTGATATGCACATTCTTGAGGGACACTGGGCTCGAACTCAACTCCATTTCAAACTACAACAGCAATTAGAACAAATGATTCGCCGTTTTGAGCAAGAGATGAATGAAATAAAAAAGTTCTTTGTTACAGAGTGGGAGAATCTGGAAAGGCAACAGAAGCAACTGATGGAGAAAATGGAGCAGGAGCACACCAACCATCTGCGCGAGGAGGCCGAACGAATCAAAGCTGATTCAGGTTCTGAAGGTGCGTGCCATAATCTGGTGTCAGAAGAGTTAACGGTCAGCCAACTCCTTCATATGCTGAGGGACAAGACTCTGAAATGGGAAAAACTTGAACACGAGCTGCGATCTTCAAAGGAAAAGGGTTCGGAGCTCTCAAAAGTCATTGAGATGGCTGATGTGACGACACAGACTGAAACGACTGCAACAGAGCAGCCATTGGATGCCAAAAGTACGCTGACTTATGTCAATGCAGAACAACAGACCGCTGAAACAGCTGCTCCGGTAGAGGGATTGCATAGTCCGATCAATCAACCTCCAAAGGAAGTTGAAGTATTAAAATCACAAATGAGGTCACTAGTAAACGACTTGCTGAAAGCCCAGAAAAAGCTGGATGCAGAGGTACACATAAAGAAGTCTCTTCAGGAAAGATGTCTGGATTTGGAACAAGAGCTGGCTAACGTCCAGCTGGGTATGGAGGAAATAGACGACCCTCTCGCTGACCTGTCGGACGACTCCGAATATTACTATGTCCTGTCCTGCCCAACTTGTAACTTCGACTCCCACCATACAGAAATCATGGAGGAGCACCGAAAATCTACGGAACATCAGGAGAAGGTGGCTCTACTACGAAAAAAGGAGGAAGAGAAGGAGGAACTGCGCATGCAGCTGGCAGCTGTGGCAGCTGACAATGGAGCCCAGAGAGTCTCCAAGAAGCAGAAAAGGAAAAGTAAAAACAGAAGATGACCCATCTGAACCAGTATCACCTCTACCAGATCACACACGTGGTCCCTCCGAACGGAGCCAAATCAGTTCGGAAGTTCAAGCTGTTAAATCCATGAAAGGACTATTGAATGAGTAACGTGAACCGACTACACCACAGAGATTGAATCTGTGAACTGTTTTCCGCAGAGACTGAATCTGTGATATGTTACGTTAAACATGAAGTTATATATGTATATATGTTATTACGTTATGTTAAATGGGGGGGTGACTATAAAGCTAAGAAGGGAGGAGTGTTGTGTATGTAACCTGTTCCACCTTAAGAGAGCTTAAGCCTGTTCCACCTTAAGAGATGTACTACTTTCTCAGGCTGCTGTAGACGTAATACCGGGGGTGAACACACCGGTATATAAGCACTGTGCAGTAATGTTATATTCAGTGTAGTCCCTACCTCCAACCAGTAAAGACCTGTTTTATTGTTACTGATTAAGTCTGAGTATTAATTACTTGAACAACTCACGGACTTAACAACTCCTACACGAACAAGGTCGAGCCGGAATATTGTGCCATGATGCAATTTTGGGCCAGGCATTAGAGCGCTACTAACACTGCCTTTATTCAATGTGCCCGTGCCAGCATTTTGCAAGCTTATCCCACTGCCATGCTTTCTCCCCATAGTGAGAAAATCATGGTAACACCAATGCACCCACTATAAGAGGCGGGGACTGTACCCTACTAGCAGAGGAGTCAGAATGTCTGTAGTCCATAACTTAAAAAATAACTTTAGAAATCACACTGAAAATAAAAGCCAGACATTTTATCCTGGGTTCTGACTTGAAGAACATTAAAGTCTAATTGACCTCACCCTCCATTGTTCCCACACCAAACAATTAAACTCTGATTGACCTCACCCTCCATTGTTCCCACACCAAACAATTAAACTCTGATTGACCTCACCCTCAATTGTTCCCACACCAAACAATTAAACTCTGATTGACCTCACCCTCAACTGTTCCCACACCAAACAATTAAACTCTGAATGACCTCACCCTCCATTGTTCGCTCACCAAACAATTAAACTCTGATTGACCTCACCCTCCATTGTTCCCACACCAAACATTTAAACTCTTTGGTAGAGAAATTCATTATTGCCCAGGAATGGGTGGTAACATTTGAAAAGTTTGAGAATTAATGCTTCAGACTGCACACAAAATTCAGTCTCATTGCACAAAGAAAGGATTGGAGCGCTAAATTAAGCATTAATGGCCTAGCTCAGTGGCGTTAAAATTAAACCTCAGTCTCACCATTGCTGGCTGTGCAGCTGTCTTAGCCAGCAGCAGCAGGTCAAGAAGAAGGAGCCAGATGACTCAAGCAGCCGTAATGATGGCAGATCCACGCCCCAGGGAGAGAGCCCACAGATTCTGTGACCATGCATTGGAGGCGTTGGAGTGGAAAGACGGAGAGCGATGCTCTACCCGGCAAGTGGCAGGAGGCCCTCGCCAAAATTCGTCAGCTCCATGTGAAGTGAGGTGGCCCAGCATGTCTCGGGCAGCACTGTGATCCCCAGGACCCACACACAGTGCAGGAAGAAAATTAACGACCTCACTCGGGTGGTCAGGGTGAGTCAATTCTTCAACAAATGCTACATAAACCTCAGTCTGCACGCACTGGCCAAAGCACCACACCTCCAGCACTCACCCACCAACAATCTCTACCTACCAACATTCATACCCACGTCTCACACACAATGACAGCTATTCAACTATAGCAGGCACATCACCCAGACACATTGCTCCACACTCACTCACATGCTTCCTTTCTCTTGCAGGCCAAGGTGGCTCACAACAGGAGGAAGCAGGAGCGCACAGGTGGGGGACAAGCCGACACCCAACGACTGCCTGAGCTGGAGACTCGAGTGCTGCAAATTATTGGGCCCAGGTGGTGGGCGATGTTGACCCCCTTGGGGACAACAATGGTATTGTTCACTACTACTCCTTCTTCTCACATCCCATTTCCCCCTCACCCCACAAGGCTTTCGCACTTTCCAGCTAATAATGCTGCATGCATGCATTTCTCCCTTCCTGCCCCCTCTCTTCACCTTAACCCGAATCTTGTGCCTTTATGCTTTTAGATATTGAGCAAACACTTGAGCAGCCTGTCCCTGAGGGCACCATTGAGAGTGAGGCGGGAGAAGAGGAGGAGGAAGAACCCACCGCGTCACTGCATGTCTCACCCGCAGGCACCAGCTCAGATACTGGCACTGCATGTTCTTTAGAGGCTAGTATAGTAGTGGGGTCTGCACAGGGTGATGCACCGGGGACGAGCGGGCTGCAGCAAGGCCAGGGGGAAAGGGTAGCTCGGGGGCCAGCTCCCCGGAGGGCGAGTTCGCGCGCGAGTTCTGCGGCACAGGACTCTGTTGAGGACCTCGATGGGGAGGCCTTTAGAAGAAGGGTGATGGGCATGATAGCTGCAATGGCAAGGTTGCCCGAGAGACTCTCGGCAATGATAAGGAGCATGGAGGAGTCCTCCTCCAACATTGCACAGAGCTCTGTGTACACCATGGAGCCCATCATTTCCAGTCTGCAAAGGATGGTAGACTCCCAGATAGACCGTGGCACACCAGACCTGATGACACATGTGATGGGCAATCTGGCAGCTTCCATTGCAGCACAGGCGGAAGTGACGCAACGTCGGTGGCATTGCTTGGTGGCATTCAACCTCAGACTGCTCTCGTGCAGTCTCAGCTTGATGCAAGCTCTGACTGCTGCCATCGTGGCTGGGTCTACCACTGGGGCTTTCACAGTGTCGCAGCAGTCCAGCAATCTGTGCTGCAACAGATTTCTAGGGTTGTTGAGGTGCTGCCCCGGGGGAGTGGCAGTGGATCAGTGGGTCAGGAAGCTGCTGCTCTATCTCAGGATGACAGCATTCCTGCTCCCACCATTGTCGCTGCCTGTCATCCAGCCAGCCCAGACTGCTGCCGCCCATGCTGAGGTGGTGCAGTCTACAGCTGGACCTTCCAGGTCCAGAGCTGGTCGAGGGTGTCCTGCAAGGCCATCTGAAGTCTCCTGCACAAACATTCAGCAGCCTTCCACCAGCCCTGCTGCAGCCACTAGTGGGCCAATACTTCGTAGGAGCACTAGAGTAGGCAAAGGCACAGTAACGAGGGGCACTAAGGGATTGCACAAGGGTGAATAGGTAATATTGTTGTTGTAAATATATGTTCATTGATTATTGATAAATCTATTCATTCAGTTTGGATTATTTTGTGGTGTCTCTCATTTCAGCTTTGTGCTGTGATATGGCCTGCGACAGGGATGGAATGATGGGGATGTGGTGAGCAATGGGATCTGGGGTTAATTTATTTGAACCGCAGTCTGATGAGGCGGTCACGGACAGCCCTTTCAGAAGGCCGATTGAGTGGCTGCCTCCTCCCTCGCTCCTGTTCCTCCTCCTCCTCCTTCTCCTCTTCCTGAGGTAGTCCCGCAATCCCTGGTGGCAAGGGCTGGGCCCTCATGATGGCCAAGTTGTGGAGCATGCAGCAGACCACGACGAAATGGGACACCTGCTCAGCCGAGCACTGGAGGGCTCCTCCCGAGCGGTCAAGGCAGCGGAACCATTGCTTAAGCTCCCCGATAGCCTACTTGATGATGTTCCTGGTGGTGGCATGGCTCTCATTATATGAGTGCTGGGCAGGACTGTTGGGGTTGCGGAGGGGAGTCATGAGCCAGGTGGAGAGCGGATAGCCCTTGTCTCCGACCAGCCAGCCACGAGCTTGACGTGGTGGCTGGAAGAGTGCTGGCACACTGGTCTGGCACAGGATGAAGGCATCATGGCTGCTGCCAGGATAGCGGGCATTCACATTGAGGATTTGCTGTGTGTGGTCGCACACCAACTGCACATTAAGCGAGTGGTAGCCTTTGCGGTTATGGAAGGTCTCAGGATTGTTATGCGGTGCCCGCAAAGCCACGTGGGTGCAGTCAATGGTGCCCTGCATCATGGGGAAGCCCATTATCCAGGCAAAGCCACATGCACGCTCGTCCTGCTTCTCTCTGGTGATGGGGAAGGAAATGTAATCCCTTATCCTACTGTAGAGAGCCTCTGTGACCTCCCGGATGCAGCGATGGACAGCAAGCTGCGAGATGTTAGCTGTTGCAGACTGGAAGGATCCAATGGTGAAGAAATTGAGGGCAACGGTGACCTTGACTGCCACTGAGAGAGCCGTGGTCACCCTGATCTGAGGCTCGAGGTCTGGTTGCTGGAGATGGCAGAGATCGGTGACCACATCCTTGCTGAAGCGGAGCCTTCTAATACACTGCTCCTCATTTAATTGGAGATAGGAGAAGTGTTCTCGGAATACCCTCGGAGAGTAACGCCTCCTGTTGAGCCCTCATGGCCCTTCTCCTCCCTCTGGCTACATGTTACAATCTTTTTCACGGCCTCCGTTCCCTCCACAGTAGATCCTGGAGGGCGAGGCTGACTGCCAGTAGAGCCCCCATTAATGTAACCAAGTGTAGCACTTTGATATGTTGTGAGAATAAATATAACTAATTGTTAGTAGTCACAACACTCATAATACTATACAACCTTTAAATGACTGAATTAAACAGTTGCACAATGTAAAACTGACAAGGAAGCAATGAAACAGCACTAGCCTGACAGCTGCGACTTATTGGCCCAGAAACTCGGGTTGGGGGCTTCCCACGGGTGCAAGCCCCCGACCTGCACTTACCTTGCGCGCCAGCAGTTGAGCTGTAGGGCCCCGTGGAATTCTGCTCCGGGGCCTGGCCCAGCTGCCGGTGCACTGTGCTTGCGTGTCCCAGGGGCGTAGTTAGTGCGATCACGTGAGCCATGGGCAGCCAATCGGAGGAGGGAAAAGCCCATTCATAAGATTGACAGGGAGACCTGTCAAAACTTATAAATACAATGGGCCCCAAAATAGCAGTAAACCTACAAATAATTTTTCTTTAAAGTCACACTTTTTAAATAAACTATAAATTACATTAAATAACTATTTTAAACAATAATTTAAATTTTTGAAAAAAATAATTTTATATTCTAACGGGGCTAAAAATAAACTTACCTTGCTTTAAAGTATTTAAAAATAATAAACCTGTGGAAAAAATGTTTTAATTTTAATTAATTGACCACTTACCTTGCAAAAAGCAGGCCTTACACCTGCTTTTTAAATGTGTAAATCCTGCAGGCTTACCCTCCCGGGAAAACCTGTAAAAAAAAACGAAGTTCAAAGCGCACGCACAGCCTCCCCCGTGCACGCGTTCGACCTCTGAACCCCTTCGTTCAGAGGATCGGAAGTGCTGGTTTCTTGCGCATGCGCAGTGCATGCAGAAAACCGGCACTTCCATTCAGCCTACGGGTGAGTACCCAGTGCGTACTCACCCATGGAGACCCAAATTTCTGGGCCAATACTAATGATCCCGTTAAGTCGCAACCCTGGAGCCGGCATCCACCTGCTTCACGCCTCCTCTCCCTGTCGCTGTCGGGACAAGGTGCTAAGGCAGGGGGTGACAATGAATTTTGCAGATCAGGCACCCAGTGAGCGTTTCACTACCTGCCTGGCAGTAACTTGTAGCGCCAGCGCTACGGGAGGGGCCGGATTTGACGTGTGTCGCTGGATTCGCCTCACTCCGGCGCTACTGCATCAGTGCCCTATTAGAGCCCCCGCCAGGTGCTAACTGGAGGCGCTAACCAACTGAATTTTTCCCCCTTTGCCTTTCACAGTTCCTTTACCAAGCATTTAGACACTGATTAACCTGAGGCTGTGTTTACTTAATATTTAGCCTTTTTTTGTCTTAAAGGGATATATATCCACCTGAGCAGCAGAATAATACACACCTGACTTATAAAACAGTGGGGAAGAAATTCGCTATAGCCACGTTTGGGGCACAAAAACTTTAAAAGTTGAAAAATTAGCACCAGGCTCTAATCATTCTCGCCTCCCGCGAAATTCAGTTTTAGCGCTCCAAGAGAGAAGTGGAGTGCTAAATCAAGCGCTAACCACTTCTTTTAGGGCGCTAAAGTCCGAGAGCGGGGCGGTAGCGGCAGAGCACTGAACAATTTCGAGCGCATTGTAAACGGCACTCTGTCATCACAGAGGCTGCTTCCCTCACTTAAAGGGAAGGGCCAATGATGCTGCACAAGCTAGTTTTCCTCAGTTCTGCATTGCAAGGCGACGTGGGCAACTGCCATTACAGCCCCAAACACTGTCACAGAGTGGAGAGCTTGGACATCTTGCACCAATGAAACATTAAAAACTTTGTGCAGGCACCAGACTGGTGCAAATAATAAAGGTTGCGCAAGCTGAAAAGCATTCCCTTTAATTATTGCTCCCAAAGCGGCCAGCCGAGTTCACAACACCTCCTCTTGCTGGCGTTGTCGGCGCGAGGCGATAAAGCGGGGGGGCGAGAGTCAATTTTCCATCCAGGTCGATAACGGGGCGCTGCGCACTTTATGATGTCATGATCTGCGAGGTGCTAGAGGCCCAGGCGCTAAGAGTTAATGGCAGCGCTAAACCGGCACTGAAGTTCGTGAGCGTCGTTGCATTCACCACGCCCAGGCGCTAACCCCTTAGCGCCCTGTTAGTGCCCCCACCAGGCACTAATGGGAGGTGCTACCATACCGAATTTTGTGGCCAGTATATCAATTGGCTTACCTTGAGCAATACCACAGGTGATCCACTAACATCTATCTATATCGTTTGAAAAAAAATTCATGCAGCAGTTCCTGTCTGCACAACCTGACTTCCTGTTATCATGTTTTTGTTCCACTTTTTGTGTCAACTTTTTACCATTATAAATTCCCATGTTACGTAGAATGACATCGAATTCACAGCTCAGAATCAGGCTACTCAGCCCAACTGGCCTATTTCTGTGTTTATGCTCCACACAAGCCTCCTTCCATCCCTTTTCATCTAATCCTATCAGCATATACTTCCATTCCTTTCTCCATCATGCACTTATCTAGCTTCCCCTTAAAGGCATCGATGCTATTCGCCTCAACTACTCCATGTGGTAGTGAGTTCCACATTCTCACCACTCTCTGTGTAAAGAAGTTTCTCCTGAATTCTTTATTGGATTTATTAGTGACCATCTTATATTTATTGCCTCTAGGTTTGGACTCCCCCACAAATGGAAACAACTTCTCTACGTCAACCCTATCAAACCACTTCATCATTTTAAAGACCTCTATTAGGTCACATTTATAATGGGATTAATGCAAACGTGTCAAGCAGTCTTCTGTTCTCTTGCTGTGCTTTACATTCCTCTTGGTCTTTTCTCCCTTCCACCTCTGTTCTACCTTCCTCCACCATCCCCTGGAATCTAAACCTGCTCTGCTCCCTAATCCTTCTAATGCTGCTCTTCCTTCCTTCCCCCCCTAACGTAGTCCTGAACCCTGCTCTACTTACCCCTCCCTCTGACCTGTAACCTGTCTCTACCTTCTCCTCTTCCACACTCTGCTCTATCTTCCCTCTTCCACCCTCACCCCACTCTACCTTTACTAAGAAATTGAGTAGAGAGGTTAGAAGACATATTATTTTTGCACAGAGAATTGTTGAAGCATGGAATACTTTGCCACAGGGAGTGGTTGAGGCAGAGACCATTGCATCCCTTAAGGAAAAGTTGGATGAATATTTGGAGTGAATATTTGGGGGGGAAGAGAGAGAGCGACTGGGGGGGAAGAGAGAGAGTGACTGGGGGGAGAGAGAGAGCGAGAGAGACTGGGGAGAGAGACAGAGCGAGAGAGACTGGGGGGAGAGCGAGAGAGACTGGGGGGGAGAGAGAGCGAGAGAGACTGGGGGAGAGAGAGAGCGAGAGAGATTGGGGGGAGAGAGAGAGAGACTGGGGGGGGAGAGAGAGTGGGGGGAGAGAGAGAGCGAGAGAGACTGGGGAGAGAGAGAGCGAGAGAGACTGGGGGGAGAGAGAGAGCGAGAGAGACTGGGGGGAGAGAGAGAGCGAGAGAGACTGGGGGGAGAGAGAGAGAGGCTGGGGGGGGAGAGAGAGCGAGAGCGAGTGGGGGGGAAAGAGAGAGCGCGACTGGGGGGGAAGAGAGCTCCCCCTCTCCCCCCCCTCTCCCTCACTCCCCACCTCTCCCTCACACTCCCCCCCTCTCCCTCACACTCCCCCCCTCACACTCCCTCCCCCCTCTCCCTCACACTCCCCCCCTCACACTCCCCCCCGTGTAATCACTGTCTCCCCCCCGTGTAATCACTGTCTCCCCCCGTGTAATCACTGTCTCCCCCCCGTGTAATCAGCCTCCCCCCCGTGTAATCACTGTCTCCCCCCGTGTAATCACTGTCTCCCCCGTGTAATCACTGTCTCCCCCCGTGTAATCACTGTCTCCCCCCCGTGAAATCACTGTCTCGCCCCGTGTAACCACTGTCTCCCCCCCCGTGTAATCACTGTCTCCCCCCGTGTAATCACTGTCTCCCCCCGTGTAATCACTGTCTCCCCCCCGTGTAATCACTGTCTCCCCCCCATGTAATCACTGTCTCCCCCCGTGTAATCACTGTCTCCCCCCGTGTAATGACTGTCTCCCCCCCATGTAATCACTGTCTCCCCCCATGTAATCACTGTCTCCCCCCGTGTAATGACTGTCTCCCGTGTAATCAATGTCTCCCCCCCATGTAATCACTGTCTCCCCCCGTGTAATCACTGTCTCCCCCCATGTAATCACTGTCTCCCCCCGTGTAATCACTGTCTCCCCCTGTGTAATCACTGTCTCCCCCCGTGTAATCACTGTCTCCCCCCCGTGTAGTCACTGTCTCCCCCCGTGCAATCACTGTCTCCCCCCGTGTAATGACAGTCTCCCGTGCAATCAATGACTCCCCCCCATGTAATCACTGTCTCCCCCCGTGTAATCACTGTCTCCCCCATGTAATCACTGTCTCCCCCCGTGTAATCACTGTCTCCCCCCGTGTAATCACTGTCTCCCCCCCGTGTACTCACTGTCTCCCCCCCCGTGAAATCACTGTCTCCCCCCGTGTAATCACTGTCTCCCCCCCCCGTGTAATCACTGTCTCCCCCCCCCGTGTAATCACTGTCTCCCCCCACCCCCCCCCCGTGTAATCACTGTCTCCCCCCACCGCCCCCCCCACGACCCCGTCTCCATCAAGGGCACCGATCTTGCTCCCCCACCAGCTGGGAACAGCTAACTCAGCACAGACGAGGAATGCTGAGCGGCGGCCGGCGCCGGGAGCGGGCTCTCGCGGGCGGCGCATGCGCGGTCAGTGCGGGCGGCGCATGCGCGGTCAGTGCGGGCGGCGCGAGGCGGCCTGGCAGCCGTTAGCGAGCGGGAAACTTCGGGCGGCGCGCCCGCGCTACGGCCCCGACACCGTGAAACCTGAGAGGGGGAAGTAGAGAGAGAGAGAGCGCGAAGAGGAGAAGGAGAGAGAGAGAGAGGGAAGAGGAGAGAGAGAAGGAGAGGGAGAGCGGGAAGAGGAGAAGGAGAGAGGGGAGAGAGAGAGAGAGAAATTATTTGATTTTTAAAAACGCCGGTTTGGGGACGGCGGCGGTTAGGGGATCACTTCATTTCCTACTGTTGCTAAACACAATTTAAAACTCAAATAAATTGTTATTTAATTCCCTAACACATAATTTAAATATTTACCTTAGTTCCCTAACACACAGAAAGTGTGGGGAAAAAAAATCGTGAAAAATCAAGATGGCGGCCACTCACCTCGGTTCAGAAGGATAAGGCCCGCCCACATACGCACCGATTGGTCGACCGGTCAGGTCACCGAAACCTAGGATTGGTCAATCGTCGAGTCACTCGACACTCAACTGTAGGACGGCACGCGCCAGGAACCCGCCGTACGATTGGTCGACCTCGACGTCACACGGTCGCTAATGAGATGCTAATGAGCGGAACGCTGAACGTTTTTCGGATACCGCGGGCAGGATTTTTGTCCGGCTGAAACGTAACCAGGTGAGTGGCCGCCATCTTGATTTTTCACGATTTTTTCCCCACACTTTCTGTGTGTTAGGGAACTAAGGTAAATATTTGAATTATGTGTTAGGGAATTAAATAACAATTTATTTGAGTTCTAAATTGTGTTTAGCAACAGTAGGAAATGAAGTGATCCCCTAACCGCCGTCCCCAAACCGGCGTTTTTAAAAATCAAAATTTTTCTCTCTCTCTCTCTCCCCTCTCTCCTTCTCCTCTTCCCTCTCTCCCTCTCCTTCTCTCTCTCCTCTTCCCTCTCTCTCTCTCTCCTTCTCCTCTTCCCTCTCTCTCTCTCTTTACTTCCCCCTCTCAGGTTTCACGGTGTCGGGGCCGTAGCGTGGGCGGGCCGCCCGAAGTTTCCCGCTCGCTAACGACCGCCAGGCCGCCTCGCGCCGCCCGCACTGACCGCGCATGCGCCACCCGCACTGACCGCGCATGCGCCGCCCGCACTGAACGTGCATGCGCCGCCCGCAAGAGCCCGCTCCCGGCGCCGGCCGCCGCTCAGCATTCCTCGTCTGTGCTGAGTTAGCTGTTCCCAGCTGGTGGGGGAGCAAGATCGGTGTCCTTGATGGGGACGGGGTCATGGGGGTGGGGGGAGACAGTGATTACATGGGGGGGGGGAGACAGTGATTACACGGGGGGTGGGGAGACAGTGATTACACGGGGGGAGACAGTGATTTCACGGGGGGGGGAGACAGTGATTACACGGGGGGGAGACAGTGATTACATGGGGGAGACAGTGATTACATGGGGGGGAGACGTTGATTACACGGGAGACAGTGATTACACAGGGGGAGACAGTGATTACACGGGGGGCAGACAGTGATTACACGGGGGGGAGACAGTGATTACACAGCGGGGGGGGTGTGAGGGAGGGGAGTGTGAGGGAGAGGGGGCAGGGAGTGTGAGGGGGGAGTGTGAGGGAGGGGGGGGAGTGTGAGGGAGAGGGGGGGAGTGAGGGGGGGGGAGAGTGAGGGAGAGGGAGAGCTCTCTTCCCCCCCAGTCGCGCTCTCTCTTTCCCCCCACTCGCTCTCGCTCTCTCTCCCCCCCCAGTCTCTCTCTCTCTCCCCCCAGTCTCTCTCGCTCTCTCTCTCCCCCCAGTCTCTCTCGCTCTCTCTCTCCCCCCAGTCTCTCTTGCTCTCTCTCCCCAGTCTCTCTCGCTCTCTCTCTCCCCCACTCTCTCTCGCTCTCTCTCCCCCCCCAGTCTCTCTCTCTCTCTCCCCCAGTCTCTCTCGCTCTCTCTCTCCCCCAGTCTCTCTCGCTCTCCTCTCCCACCAGTCTCTCTCGCTCTCCCCCAGTCTCTCTCGCTCTCTCTCTCCCCCCAGTCTCTCTCGCTCTCTCTCTCCCCCCAGTCTCTCTTGCTCTCTCTCCCCAGTCTCTCTCGCTCTCTCTCTCCCCCACTCTCTCTCGCTCTCTCTCCCCCCCCAGTCTCTCTCTCTCTCCCCCAGTCTCTCTCGCTCTCTCTCTCCCCCAGTCTCTCTCGCTCTCTCTCTCCCACCAGTCTCTCTCGCTCTCCCCCAGTCTCTCTCGCTCTCTCTCTCTCCCCAGTCTCTCTCGCTCTCTCTCTCCCCCCAGTCGCTCTCTCTCTTCCCCCCCAGTCGCTCTCTCTCTTCCCCCCCAGTCGCTCTCTCTCTTCCCCCCCAGTCGCTCTCTCTCTTCCCCCCCAGTCGCTCTCTCTCTTCCCCCCACTCGCTCTCTCTCTTCCCCCCCAGTCGCTCTCTCTCTTCCCCCCCAGTCGCTCTCTCTCTTCCCCCCCAGTCGCGCTCTCTCTTCCCCCCCCAGTCGCGCTCTCTCTTCCCCCCCCAGTTGCTCTCTCTCTCTCTTCCCCCCCTCCCCCAGTCGCTCTCTCTCTCTCTCCCCCCCACCCCCCAGTCGCTCTCTCTCTCTCTCTTCCCACAACAACATGCCCTCGAAAAAGCCTCGGCAACGCCGGGCTCACCCCAGCTAGTATATCTATGTAAACCTTTCAGGTTGTAATTACATTCACCCCTGGCCCCGCCCACCCCCTGGGGTGGCACTGCAGCACCGCCACTGGCAGGAGAGTGTAATTACATTGGTAGTTTCCATTATAATTGTGGACGTGAGAATTTAAAATTGAAATATAAAAATAAAGACAGAATGTGTGATTTTAAGATGGGGATTGAATTATGTCTCCACATTGGTCCAATCATCCCCTGCCCTCTAATTCCACTTCGTGACTTCCCATGTGTAACACCATTGGAGATGGGCTGGTAATATACAGTTCCCATCGCTTATCGTGAACACGTTGGTGTTGAGGCGACTTGTGGTGGACAGTATTGTTCAGGATTTTTCTGGGCAAGCTGATTTCATCAGTGAGGCTTTCCAGTTTAGCTTCCAGCTCTACCTTGTTCATGTAGGAGTTTTCAATAGCCTAAAGAGGTGAGGGACATAGCACTTTGACAAATGATGGAGAAAAAGACAATTAAATCTTGCAACCTGAGCAGTGGCCGGTAAATACATGGTTTAATTAGCTAAACAGGGTAAATGTAATCCTGTCACTCAGCCACTACCTCACCAGGCTCCCGATAAAAAGAGTGCCAATGTCTGACTGCACTACAGTATATGGCTCAATGGTAGCATTCTTGCCTGAGTCAGAAGGTTGTGCTTTCAAATATAAAGATAAATGGGTTTGCTCTAATAGCCATTAAAGAGACGTGGTTGCATAGTAACCAAGGTTGGAAATTAAACATTACAGGGCACTTGATGTTTTGAAAAGACAGACAAAATGTAAAAGTAGCCCTGATAATAAAGGATGATAAAGGAGAGTACTGAGGAAGGATCTTGGCTCAGATGAACAGTAAGTAGCATCAGTATGGATGGAGATAAGAAATAACAAGGGGCAGGAAACACTGATGAGAGTAGTTTATAGGCTTCCTAACAGTAGTCATACTGTTATACAGAATAATCAACAAATAAGAGGAGATTGTATCAAAGGTAATACAATAATCGTGGGGGGCTTTAATCTTCATATAGACTGGACAAATGAAATTGGCATAAGTAATTTGGAGGACGAGTTCATGGAATGCATTCAAGACAGTATCCTAGAACAACATGTCATGGAAGCAATCAGGGAGCAGGCTATTTTAGATCTTGCCTTGTGTAATGAGACATTAGTAACTTCATAGTAAGGGATCCTTTGGGGGCGAGTGATCACAATATGATGGAATTTCACATTGAGTTCGAGAGTGACATAATTAAGTCCGAAACGAGAGTCTTAAACTTAAATAAAGCCATTTACATAGGTATGAGGGGCGAGTTGGCTAAAGTAGATTGGGAAATGAGATTAAAAGGTATGCAGTTAGATAAGCAATGGTGAACATTTAAAGAAATATTTCATAATTATCAACGAACATACATTCCATTGAGAAATAAAAACTCCCCAGGAAAAGCGATTCATCTATGGCTAACTAAAGAAGTTAAGGATAGTATTTGATTAAAAGAAGAGGCTTACAATGTTGCCAAGAAGAGTAGTAAGCCTGAGGAGAGTTTTAGAAACCAGCAAAGGATGACCAAAAAAATGATCAAGAGAGAGAAAACAGAATGTGAGAGTAAACTAGCAAGAAATATAAAACCAGTTGTAAGAGCTTCTACAAGTATGTAAAAAGGAAGAGAGTAGCAAAAGTAAGCATTGGTCCCTTAGAGGCTGAGACAGGAGAAATTATAATGGGGAATAAGGAAATGGAAGAGACGTTAAACAAATATTTTGTATCTGTTGTCACATTAGAAGGCACCAAAAACATGCCAGAAGTAGTGGGGATCCAAGGATCTAATGAGAGTGAGGATCTTAAAGTAATTAATATCAGTAGAGAAAAAGTACTTGGGAAACCAATGGGACTAAAAGCCGACAAATCCCCTGGACCTGATGGACTGCATCCTAGCGTTCTAAAAGAGGTGGCTACAGAGATAGTGGATGCATTGGTTGTGATCTTCCAAAATTCCCTAGATTTTGGAATGGTCCCAGTGGATTGGAAGGTAGCAGATGTAACCCCACTTTCAAGAAAGGAGGGAGAAAGAAAACAGGGAACTACAGGCCAGTTAGCCTGACATCCGTAGTCGGGAAAATGCTGGAAACCATTATTAAGAAAGTGATAAAAGGGCACTTAGAAAATTATATTGGCCCAGAAATTCGCATGCGTGGGAAACCGGAACTTCCGTTCCCTTAAAGGAAGGGGTTCACAGGTCGAACGCATGCGCTGGAGAGGCAGCACGTACACCTGGAACTTCTGTTATTTTTCCAGGCTTTTCTGGGAGGGTAACTCTCCAGCAGCTACGCTTATAAAAAGCAGGCGCAAGGCCTGCTTTTAACAAGGTAAGTGGTGAATTAAGTAAAATTAAAACATTTTTTCCACAGGTTTATTATTTTTAAATACTTTAAAGAAAGGTAAGTTTATTTTTAGCCCCGTTAGAAACTGTAATTAATTTTTTCAAAAATTTAAATTATTTTTTAAATAGTTATTTTATGTAATTTATAGTTATTTTAAAAATGGTTTTTTTTAAATGTATTTGAAGTTTTAGTTATGTTTTGGGGCTGAATTGTATTCATAGATTTGACAGGTCTTTCTGTCAAATCTATGAATACAGATTCCCTGCTACCATTGGCTCTCCATGGCCCACGTGATCCCAGGGGACGCTTCGAACTAACTGCGTCCCTGGGATATGCAAGCACTGCACGCCGGCCGTTGGAGCAGGCCCAGGATCGGAATCCCACGCGGGCTCACAGCACAACGGCTGGCACGCTAGTTAAGTGCAGGTCGGAGGCTTGCATCCGCGGGAAGCCTCCGACCCGAATTTCTGGGCTAATATGATTAGGCAGAGTCAACATGGTTTTATGAAAGGGAAATCGTGTTTGACAAATCTATTGATTTTTTGAGGATGTCACTTGCAGGGTAGTCTAAGGGGAACCAGTGTATGTGATATATTTGGATTTTCAAAAGGTATTCGATAAGGTGCCACACAAAAAGTTGTTACGCAAGATAAAGGTTCATGGGGCTGGGGGTAATATATTAGCATGGATAGAGGATTGGTTAAATGACAGAAAACATAGAGTAGGGATAAACGGGTCATTTTCAGATTGGCAGGCTGTAACTAGTGGGGTGCCACAAGGATCAGTGCTTGGGCCTCAGCTATTTACAATCTATATCAATGACTTAGATGAAGGGACCAAGCGTAATGTATCCAAGTTTGCTGACAATACAAAGCTAGCTGGGAAAGTAAGCTGTGAGGAGGTCACAAAGAGCCTGCAAAGGGATATAGACAGGTTAAGTGAGTGGGCAAGAAAATTACAGATGGAGTATAATGTGGGGAAATGTGAGATTATTCAATTTGGTAGGAAGAATAGATCACAAAAATACTTTTTTAAATGGTGAAAAACGATGAAATGTTGGTGTTCAGCGGGATTTGGGTGTCAGTGTACATGAAACACAACTAGTTAACATGCAGGTACAGCAAGCAATTAGGAAGGCAAATAGTATGTTGGCCTTTATTGCAAGGGGGTTGGAGTAAGGAAGTCTTGCTACAATTGTACAGGGCTTTGGTGAGACTACACCTGGAGTACTGTGCAGTTTTGTTCTCCTTACCTAAGGAAGGATATACTTGCCTTACAGGCGATGCAACGAAGGTTCACTAGATTGATCCCTGAGATGAGAGGGTTGTCCTATGAAGAGAGATTGAGTAGCTTGGGCCTATACTCTCTGGAATTTAGAAAAACGAGAGGCTGTTTCCCATGGCCGGAGAGTCTAGAACTAGGGGACATAGTCTCAGAATAAGGGGTCGGCTATTTAGGACTGCGATGAGGAGAAATTTCTTCACTCAGAGTGTTGTGAAGCTTTGGAATTCTCTACCACAGAGGGCTGTGGATTCTCAGTCTTTGTGTATGTTCAAGGCTGAGATCGATAGATTTTTGGACTCTAGGGGAATCAAGGGATATGGAGATCGGGCGGGAAAGTGGAGTTGAGATCGATGATCAGCCATGATCTTATTGAATGGCGGAGCAGGCTCGAGGGGCCGTATGGCCTACTCCTGCTCCTATTTCTTATATTCATATATTCTTATAATCCCACTCCAGAGACTTCAGCATATAATCCAGGTTGACACTCCCAGTGCAATACTGAGGGAGTGCTGCACTTTGGAAGAGATGTCTTTCAGATGAGACGTTAAATCGAGGCCCTATCTCCATGTTCAGGTGGATGTTAAAGATCCCGTGGCACTATTCAAAGAAGAGCAGGGGAGTTCTCCCCGGTGTCGTGGCCAATATTTATCCCTCAACCAATATCACTAAAATAGATTATCTGGTCATTATCACATTGCTGTTTGTGGGACCTTGTGCAAATTTACTGCCACGTTACCTTCCTTAAGACAGTGACTGCACTAAAAAAAGTACTTAATTGGCTGTAAAGTGCTTTGGGACATCTTGAGGTCATGAAAAGTCTTTCTTTCTTTTGCTGACGCACTCAGCTCTTACATTCCAGGTGAACAGTTCGCAGTACAAGCGGAAAGACATTGAATAAACACTTCAATTCGCTGAAAATCAGCAGCGCTTTTAAAACAGTAAATAGAGAGAATTCAGTAATTAATCTAATCACACCTTAACGAGGTACGAAGAGCTTATCGAACTGCCTGAAATAGCTTGCATGCTTAATAAGTGATGCCTTTGTAAATGACTCCTATGGTAATGGCAAATAGTTATGGTTAATTACCTGGTATAAACGATTGCCCACCATTAACATGGGTGGCTTAAGTGGTGGGGACAGTGTTAAAATACCACTGCGAAGATCAACCCTTCATAGCCAGCTGTAGAATTTTAAAAACCTTAAAGAAAGGGGCAGAGACCATGGTCACAAGGAACAGACTCCCAAATAAAGCAGTCAATTAATCTTACAAAAAAAGTTGGCTTGGAATGGATCTGAGGGTTTATAAAGATGGGGACAGTTGGTGACGATCGAATGCTTGCGGAATGTGATGGTTCCTGAACTAAAATTTCACATCAAAGGAGGCAACAGGTGATGGATGAATAATAGAGGGTGACTGGCAGTTCTCTACATCAGCTGGATTTGCCTTTGGAAGGTTGCAAGATAAAGCTTTGCTGAGCCTGTACTGAGGAGATGAAATGGGTTGTGCTGTGTTGCTCTGGTCTGTGAAATGAATAGGTTTAGAGGCCAAGTGGCCTATTTGAATTCGTGCTTTTTCATGTGTTCCTATGATAAATGATTCATCCATCATCTATTCTCCATACACCCTTCAGACAAAAGAAATGAACAGGTAGCATTAGACAGACGAAACCCTCGGCGGAATCAGCACTTCAGAGGTTTGAAGAGTAGCCTGGGGAAGGAAAAGGTTTGAGCTTCTTGGGGATACTGAAATGAGTACAGTGGGATAATCTCGACAGTGATTTCTGTCTGTCTGGTTGATTTGTAAATCCAAGCTCTTTGATCTATACAAACTGTTTCCATTTTATCTCTAATCCCCTGGACTGCCAGGTATTTTGTTAGCTCCTTTCCACAAGCTCCCTCAGAACCAGACTTGCCTTCAATGAAACAGATGCTGATTACCTCTCGCTTTGCACAATGCGACGAGGCATCCAGAATAATTTTTTTCCTGAGCCTCTGATTTAGATTATGTTTTTACAATAGAAGAAAAGAGCGTTCAGCAGTGAAATGTTGGCCTTTGCTGGCATTGTGTTCTTCAAACCGCTCGTCATTTAAGAGACAAAGAAAGAACGTGCATTTATATAGCGCCCGTAGTGACCTTGGGACGTCCCAAAGCACTTTACAGCCTATTAAGTACTTTTGAGGTATTGTAATGTAGGAAACGCGGCAGCCAATTTGCGCACAGCAAGATCCACAAACAGCAATGAGCTAAATGAGCAGATCGTCTGTTTTAGATGTTGGTTGCTCTTCTTTGAAATAGTGCGTGGGATCTTTTATGTCCACCAGGGAGGAGAGGCGGTGCCTCAGTTTAAAAGACAGCTTCTCCGACAGTGCAGCACCGCCTCAATGCTGCACTGATGTCCAGCCAGGATTATGGACTCAAGGGCTGGATTTTGCCAATGGGGAGCTTTTGGAAGTGCGGCTTCCACTTGTCGGGTTTCAGTCCCGCCTCCATCAACTTCTGGCCGACCCACGCTATTTTCCTCTGATTGACCTTGTTAAGCCTGCCCAGCGGGCTTAGCAGGCCAATTAAGGGAAAGCTGGTTACAGAGAATGTCAACGTATGACGTTTCATCTGTCAAAAATGTTTGACAGATGAATTGTCATTGTTTGACAGCTCTGTGAAACTGTCAAATACTGACATTCTCTGTAGTTTGATGAGTTCTTGAATTCAAGACTCATCAAACCTCTTTATTTAGCAGAAATTAGATGATTGCTGCATTGGAGAATGCAACGGCCATCTGTCATCTCTGCCGCGGAGGTGCGAGATTCTCCGCATACCCACCGATTGAAGCCTGCAGGAAGAAACAAAGGTAAGTAAACTTTTACTAACACTTTCCACTTACCTCACATGCTCACCTCTCCACACTTGCACCCATCACTTACCTTCACAGCACACTTTTGGACCTCTCTGAACCCCACAGACCCACTGCTCGCCTCAGTGACCCTGGCGGGGTTCGGAGCATTCGGGAAGCCCGCACTTGTGTGGGCAAAATGGAGATAATCCTCTTATCTGCCTGTTAACTACCCATTAAGAGGCAGATAAGTAGCACTAATCCCCTTCCTGCCTCCAAGGAGACAGGACCTGGCGCAGGTCGGCTACCCGCCTCCTTGAAAGATGGCACAGAGGTGGGTTGGGCACCTGTCCCCAGATTCTGCCATTATTCCCGGCAGTCCCACCTCCATACCCACCTCCCCAGGGCTGGCAAGATCACACCCCAAGTTTCTGGAGTGAGACTTGAACCCACAACTTCTGACTCAGTGGCAAGAGTGTTACCACTGAGCCACAGCAGACACGTTTCCCATTAAGCACATGTCAGCTTATTTAAACCTCTCTAGATTAGGTGCAGTTGTAGAATTTGACCCTCTCGCCTACCTTCATCCGACCTTTCCCCAATTTGCTCTCTGCCAAAGGTGCTAACCTGCAGTTCCACAGGTATCAGCAGCTCTCCATTCTTCATGTGCCAGCCAAGGTAGCAAGGTATTCTACCACAGTGGCAGCACAGCTCAGCCCAATCCTGTCCTCAGTTGTGGGTAATTTTGACTTTGGGCGACAGTGTAAAATGGACAATTTTGGATCAGCTGCCTGTTATACATCTATAAACATAGGAACAGGAGGAGGCCATTCAACCCTCGAGCCTGATCCGCCATTCAGTTAGATCATGGCTGATCTGTAGCTTCACTCTATCTACTCGTCATGGTTCCATAACCCTTAAAACTCTTACCCAGCAAAAATCCATCAATCTCAATTTTGAAATTTTCAAGTGACCCCCGGCCTCAACAGCTTTTTGGGGGAGAGTGTTCCAGATTTCCGCTACACTTTGTGTGAAGAGATGCTTCCTGATATCACCCCTGAACAGCCTAGCTCTAATTTTGAGGTTATACACCCTTGTTCTGGACTCACTCACCAGAGGAAATAGTTTCTCTCTATCTAACCTATCGAATCCTTTAATCATCTAAAACGCATCAGTTAGATCAGCCCTTAATCATCTATATTCAAGGTAATACAAGCCTAGTCTTTGCAACCTGTCCTCATAATTTAACCCTTTGTCAGGGGTGGGGTGTGTGTGGTCAGCTTCACCTCTGACTCCCTGAGCGGTTTGAATCGCTCCCACTCCCTTGGTTCTAGACTTTGGACTTATTTGGGGGTTGAAATGAAATTGCAACAGACACCTGAGTTGGTCAAAAGAATTGAGATTTTTATTTTGAGACAGGAAAATATACAATACAATAAAATCTTATACTCTAAAAGGGGGGGAACACTTCGGAATATACGAGGGAGAATTACAATAGACAAAAATACCTTACCCTCCCAATCCCACTATGCTAACTAGGTTGAATTCCAGAGGACCAGGAAATGCTCACCAAATGACTTTCTTGACAGATTGTAGAGGTTCGCGATTTCGGGGTTCTCTTTAGTTGTGGCGGTTAGGGCCTGCCATACCCCGGACGTGGTGGAAGACTGCACCTGCATTGGGTTTTCAGTCTTCGCCTGTCCACTGATGCGGTTGGATGTGTAGTTGGATTTATCAGGTGAGTACCCAATTTCCTTTGGTTAGGTATAGTTTTTAGAGTCTTTTATATCAAATCTTACCCAGGGGTAAGTCAGACTAGCTTGTAGAGTGGAAACAAGTTTGTGGATTTTCGACTTCTTGTTGGTTGGTTTCTTGTTGGTCGCGGTGGCCCAATATTACCTAGTTGGTGGTAATATTGTTAGTTGTTGGTTTCTTGAGGCCTTTGGTTGCCGCGATTTCCTTTTCCTTCCGTTTTGTTCTTCTTTCCTCAAGTCTCCAATCCTCCAACTGAGTACGGTGATGATGATATCTTTTCTGAACCATACTTTCTCTCTCCTGTACTGAACTTGAACCTTCTGGAGCTGTGCACTGCCTCTCGAACACAACGGGATCTCCGATCTTCTCTGATCTGCTCTCCCTGCCCAAGCAGGCCTCAGTTAGACTGTTTTGAGGCCTGGTTTATCTGACCACCAAATCTCCTCTGGTCCTTTGTTAATTTTGGCAGGCTCGTTAATTTTAATATGTTTAAATTCTCATCGAGTTTCGGGGATGGTCCCGTCTAATTTTAATTGGCTTTTAACTGGTTTCGGGATCACCTTGAAATCAGTTTAAAAAGGTGCAAAGTGTTTTGGAAATTGTTCTGAGTGGTTTTAAACTGTTGTTTGATTGTCTTTTCCTGCTGGGGCCAGGTTCTCTTTTGTTGACTGTTGGTATGTATTGTATTATTCATGTTCTTGGTGGCCCTTTGAGTTTTGGCAGGAACAGTCATTTCCGTGGGCTTATTGTCTTTATGTAGAATGACTGGGATGGCCCAGAACATTCCCAGACAATCTGGCCTTTCCAATACTCCAACTGTCTGTCTCACCCATTCCTTTCGTGGCAGCTTTTTCCACAGGCCTGGACATGCCTTTTAAACTAGTCAAATCTTCCTAGGGTTTTGATTTTAGGTCCCTTTTGGCCCAATATTATTTCAAACAGTCCAATGTCTCTTCTTTTCTTACTTTGGGGGAATTTGTATAATTTTGCGAGCCTTACACACCCCCCTGTGATACTTTAAACACTATAGTATCATGCAGTCGTGAGCACATTTTTCTGATCCTCGGTAGCCAACCTTCCCCTGTATTATTTAAACTAAAACCCAAAAGAAAACACTCTCCCATTCCCTTTAGGTGTAGTGTTTAACAGATACATACAAGGTACGAAAAATTCAATTACATTCACATCCAAGCACGGAGGAGGTCCAACACCCCTGCACCACTTGGAAAAAATATTACATTCACATAGGAAAAATAATGGCACACACACTCATCAGACTTTATTTTGAATAACGGTCAAGGTTTGTTTTATACCTGGTCATAGACTTTATTTTTGTCCCATGCTCCCTCATGTTGAGAGCGGAGCATCTGGTTCCTTCCTTTGCACCTTGTACTCAACAGGTATAAAACTATGTCGAGCTGGCAAACTACTAAAAGTTGTGAAGCCAGTCGAATCCAAAAAGGGACCTCTATAGTTTCAAAAATGTCCCACCAGGGTGGAACGACAATATCCAAGATTTTGGCCCCTATCTCGACTGTCTTCTGCTCTAATGTATAGAAATGTTTCTGTGAGATGACCACTGCTTTTAATAGGGCAGTAAGATGTTCTGGTAGAGGGGGAATCTCATAGCCAAAATGTGTTACATAATTCTGCAGGTTGGTAATGTTTTCCCTGACAGTGAGGTGAATAGTTGAGGGTTCAGAGATGGGTACAATCCGTTCCTGGGCCACTTGAACTTCTGCCTCGGGTTTAAAACAGAAACTGCTGTCACTCACCGGACACCAGATGTGCTGTCCATGCCGGTAGTGGGGCGCACTTGTGGTGACACAATATGTCCCACCCGCTATGAATGCTACCTGTGGGGAAACATGGCCTTGTGCCATTACCTCCATGGTACAGTTCACAGATTGTGCGCCAGCAGCTTTAAACCTGCACTGTGGTCTCAAATAGGCTTTCAAGTGCTGGGGACACAGTATTATGTGTGCTCCCCGGCTCCGGCACCCGGAGAGGTCTGTACCTGTCATAGCGTGCTCCCACTTTATGACATAAGGTGGGACCTATGCAAAATGGACGTGTGCACCCCCTTGAATGATCCCAATGTTCTCCACCCTGTATACCGGTGCGGGTCAGGCTGTCCCACCCGTGACCGGCATCCTCACTACTATCCCCATGATAGTGTGATTGGAACGTCCACAATCCAGTGGGACAGGGTAGGTTTCAGAGGCTAGGTGGAGCTGACACGGGCTCAGCGAATTACTAAATGGGTGGAGGGCTGCGAGGTGCTTGTTGCTAATCCAGGAGTGGACTAAATCTTGTTTCAAATCCTCCAGGTTGCTACGGCCCTCGCCCAGCAACCATGCCCCAAATAGCACGCACACCTCATTCTGTGCAGCTTGATCGAAGCATTTCTGTCCTCCCGTATAAGTGCATTTACTGTTTTGGCGTGTCTCTCCAGCTCAGCTGTTATGTTCAGGATGTAAACTGTACAGTTTCGCTTTGTCTACACTGGCAAAGTCGAATTCATAACATTTTCTAAATTTTCCTTCAGCAGGGCTTAGTACAACTGTTCTGTCTCCTTAGGACACCACTCAGGTAAGTGCACCTCGATCAGGTTCAGGATCACTGAGGCCACTGCATAGTGTACCCCCTGGTGCAGCAACTTATCGGTTGGCACTAGGACTAACCCATTCCCTGGTCCCTTGGTGGTGGTAGGACACCTCTGGACTATAGTCCGTGATGTCGTGGTCGTCGGCAGGGGCTTTCGGGGGCGGGTCACGAGTTCGGTGGCATTGACTGGAATCGGGGAGTGTGGGATCCTGCATGCATGCAGGCTGGAATCCCACTCCATCCCCTCCCTGGCATCTTGCCATTGCCGGTGGAAAATGATGGATATGCCTGTGGGGCAGACTTTCTCTGACCCCCACATACAAACATAAATCCCCTGATCCGGCTCCCACCACTTGTCCCAGCACACACTCACTCCCCCTCGGATCCCTGTAATCATCCGATGGGTGTTGTTCCCCACTCGTTCCCAATCGACTGTGGGGTTTCCTATATCCTTGCTCAGCTTTCCGAGCCAGCCCCACCTATCCAAAGGAATCTGTCCCTTACATGTCAAACACACACGTTTCCCCTCGATGACACTGACCCTTGTAGTAACGATCTTTACCCTGGGGCATGGGATGGAGGCCTCCCCGTACGTGAACCCGGTCTGGCTGGAGTACTGAGTGGAGTTAGACACCAGCCACCCTGGCCACCTTCCCTCATGGAAGTAGATGGCGAGTTCCTCCACACCCTGTTCGCCACCCCCGCGGTAACAATCGGTGCTCTCTCTCCCGAGCACCCATAGATGTGAGAGTTCTCCACATCTCCTCGGTCACCAATGCTCACCCCTACCAGGGCGAGCAGGAGCAGAAACTTCCTCATCCCGATTTCCTTTCTGTAGGGACACACAAACAAAATAGCCATGTCCCGAGAAGGTTCTCTGGCCTGACACAGTTATCAAAATTCAAAACTTAAACTTATACTAAACCAAAATTAGACTACTAAGAATTCCAAACTACCAAACTGTAAAAACACACTTAAAATACTTCAGAAAGCTATATACATCCGCCACCCGTCTCCGGACGGCCAGGCTAATTCCTGTTAGGCCTCTGCCTTTTGTGGAATCTGGGCAGCTTGTACGCCTGGGCGTAAGGTGACCTGTGCCACCAGACTCGGAGAGTCCTCCTTAAAACACCTGGGAGTTTCCCTGTTTCCCAGTTATTGGGGGAGTGTGCCCTCCTGTGCTGCAGCACACTACCCCTTTCTGTGTGGCTATCCTGTCCTGTGGGTTCTCCGCAGCCTGATGCCGCAGGCTGGGGACGCTTCGCTCGCTCTCTGCCCAACGCTACCTCTCCTGTGAGTCCCTTACCTTTGGAGGCTGTAGGCTGGGGATCTGTATCCCTAGACTTGTTCCTGACCTTGGTTTTTCCCTTTCTGTTAAGGGTTCTCCTGGGGCTGGACCGTTTAAAATGATACTCGGGTGACCATGGTGGTTTAGGCTGTGGTATGCGAGGAGACCTTCTTAAGGCTCCGGCTATTGGGGGTGTACCTGAGTCCCACTTAATTGGTGGGAGGGCCTCTCCAGTGAAGGATTCGAAAATTTCATACATCTCTTCCGCCCCCCCCGAAGATTTATTTGGTTTTTTAAAAGAAACCCTGGTCAGACTGAGTTTTAAAATCCAGGGCACAACAAAATGGCTGCGGTCAGACCTCGTGACCGAAAGCCTGTCAGTTTCAATTCGGACCCTGGCAAGCTAACAGCTTGTGCATTTCAATGTCTGCAGCAAGGAGGTCATGAAACCAGACAAGACTTTTGCATATGTGTTGGGGACAAACCCAATTACAATCAGACCTACGCATAATGGCCATCAAGGTGTTTGCTCAAACAATCAAAATAATCAGCGGGGCCATCGAGACGGGGCTGGCCCCCATCAAAGAACCTGTTGGACAAAGGAGAGCAGTTGCAGAACCGGCAGGAACGGATTACCGGCCATCCAAGTCGATGGGCCAAGATCGATACCTTTTGTTTAATTCCAGCCCGCTCAAATCAGACAAACGAATGAGCTGATTGAGCGTAGAGATAAGGGCTACCGAGGGGGGTATAACTAGACTCTCGAGAAGCCATTCGCTCTCTCTCACCTTGCCTCCTGGGCCCTGCCTCGCCATCAACCAAGGAAGAAGACCATCGAAGGAGAGCCCGTCCAGAGAGGTAGGATACCCTGTCAGAGACCTTTTAATTACTGGGGTATCTCTACCTGGACGGTGAAGTCTGTGCAATAGTGGGACCACGTGACATTGGCAGGCAACAGGGCAAAGGGGCAAGGCTTTTCTTTCAACATCTCAGACCAGTGAGCATTCTACTTCTGACCCATCGCAAGATAATCTAGCTAGGTGTAGAGGGTGGGAGTTAAGGGGATTGCTGAATTGTCATTTTAGCCATTTTCCCTCGATGTGCCGTTTCTCCTCCCCTGTTAAGTGTAAGTGTACTGCATTCATATCATCCTTTTGTATAGTATTGTTATCTTATTTTCTCTGTTAATAAATTTTGGTTTTTCTTTGTACCAAACCACTGGTCTGCTCGTTTGTCTATATCGCTATCTGACAATAAGTCCGGGGATCAGAGCTAAGGGGTGAGCGATTCGAACCACTCAGAGATAAGGCAGCCGGAGACATAACTGACTGGCCAAAGCAAGTAGCAAAACCCCCTACACCAGTTACACACGTCACTGCCCCCACCATTGCGGTGTGTGAGTATGTCAGTGCTGCAGGCTGCTGCTCTCTAGCTTTTGTGCGGTTAACACTTGCTGGCCGTTCTCCACTCTCAGCCTTGAACAGCTTGCATTGATTAATGTGGAACCACTTTGTGCGGCGGGGCGTTTTTATGGCATAGACCATGGGGCTTGCCTTGTCCACAATGCTGTACGGCCCCATATACAATGGTTTGAAACTTCCCAACTGGGCAAAGTTCCTTACCATGACCTGATCCCCTATCTCCCACTCGTGGTGCCTGTTGGGTTCTAGCAGCAATCGGTTACTCCGATGCTGTTTTCCCATGTTGCTAGCAGCCTGCCAGTGAATCTGTTTAAGTTGTTCAAACAGATTCCTGACAAAACTATCGCGGTTCACCTCTCTGAGCTGGCCTAGCACCGGGGCTAGCACATGGGTGGGGGTCCGCATAACCCTGCCAATCATCAGCTCATGTGGGGAATACCCCGTGCTTTTTGACTGGCTGGCTCGGATCCCCATTAGGACCAACGGTAAGACTTCTACCCACTTCTTGGGGGAGTCTCCCATCTCCTTGCGCAGCTTTTCTTTTATGGTACGGTTTAAATGCTCTACAGGACCTGATGACTGTAGGTTGTAGGCAACGTGCCATTTCCCTTCAATGCCGAGTACCATGAGGGTCTCTTGCATGACTTGTCCGGTAAAGTGACTCCCTTGGTCAGACTCCACATACTGTGGGAGTCCCCATCGTGAGAACACTTCCCTGACCAGGATCTTGGCTGTACCCAATGTGGTAGCTGTGCGGCAGGGAAAAACTTCCACCCACTTTGAGAACACATCCACCAGGACTAGGCAATACTTGTAGCCTCCCTGGGCGGTGGGTAGGGGCCTGATGTAATCGATCTGGATTGACTGCCATGGTCCCTCTACCCTCCCGGTGTGTCCCAAAGATACCTTCCTTTTCTGTGGGTCAGGGTTATTGGCAGCACACAACAGACAGCTGGCACAGAACTTGCAGACCTGTTCCCTCAGTCCTGGCCACCATCCTGCCTGTTCCACCCGCTGCCAGGTGGCCTCAGGCCCAGGAAGCCCCGCTCCTGGATCCTCATGGGCCAGTTGGAGGAATTCCCTTTGGTGCTGCTGCGACACTACCCATTGCACCCCCCCCCCGCCCGTACAGCATGCCTTCCTTGACGGTGATGGCTGCCGTACCGTATGGACCCTCTACTTTATCCCCTTTTGTGAGCGCGTTCAAGACGGCTCTGAGGATGGGATCCCATACCTGGGCCTGCTTTAGGTCCGGGACCAAGGCTACCCCTTGTGTACCTCCCTTGTCCCGGATTGCGGCTACCGAACCTGTCTGGTAGGGGTGCCAAATCTCTCCTTCCCTAGCTCCCTGCTTGGCCAATTCATCACAGCCCTTTGATTTCCCTCCCTCATGGGTTCTGCCTTCGAATGGGCCTTAACCTTATGGATATACACCTTCCCTTCCTCCCCTACGGCTGTCATGATTTTCTCCAGCAGAGGCTTGATTGCCAGCGGTCTCCCGTCGGCGGAGGTGTATCCCCAACGGGACCAGATGGCCAGGTATTCCATACACGAATTGTACGTGAACATGCTGTCCGAGCAAATCGTGTATGGGGTAGTCAATTTCTCTGGGTGTGTAACCACGTACACTACCGCGGACAGTTCAGCCTGCTGGGTGCTCATGGTGCTGGGGAGTTTAATTGCCAGGGCAATGTCTGCCCCTGGGTCATAAACTCCACACCCTGTGAGTCGCTTCCCAGCAGATACTGTGCTGGAACCGTCCACATAGATTTCGCGGCCTGTGAGGTGTATCCCGGCCCGAAAACCTATGTTGACTTCCCATACTCCTTCAATGGAACACCGGTGGGCCGTCCCTGGATAAATCATGTTGGCTGCGAGCTTGGGCTCGCAGAGACCTTTCACCCTTAGGTCTATCTGGGAGAGAAGCACGGTCCAGCGAGCAATGCGGGCACTGCTCACTGTCCCATCTTTAATTCTCCCATCTAGGAGCATCTGGGTGGGCGTGTGATGGGTGAGGAGGGTGATGGGCAAAGTGCCTGTGAAGATCAATGATCTTTTCACAGCCCAGTGAGTGGCGAGGAGGTGCCTCTCACAGTTGGAATAGCCCTTTTCCACATCCGTGAGTATCCTGGAGGAGTAAACCACCGGTCTCAGCTGACTGTGTCGCTCCTGGAGCAGCACCGCACTCAGACTGTCCCCGCTGGCTGCTACCTCCAAGAAAAATTCTTTCTCCCCATCAATGGCCCCTAGAGCTGGTGCGGTCTGCAGATTTTGCTTGAGGCTTACAAATGCTGCCTCGCAACCCCCATCCCAAACCCACTCCGCTCCCTTGTGTAGGAGTCGGAGCAGAGGGGCTGCTGTGGCCCCGCAATCCTCAATAAAATCTCTACAGTACCCTGTCAGCCCTAGAAAAGATCTCACTCCTGTCACTGTACTGGGGGCTGGTAACTCCTGCACTGCTTCCCTTCTGGCTTTATCTATGGCCCTTTCCCCTGCTTGTACAGCCAGCCCTAGGAACTTGACTTCCTTGCGGACGATCTGTACCTTCTTGGGGTTTACCTTAAAACCTTCCTGCCTGAGCAACTCCAGCAGTTCAGCCAGCAGTGGACCGTGTTCCTCTCCTTCATCAGTGAATAGGAGCAGGTCCTCCACATACTGGACTAACTGTCGGGGTCGGCTGAAGCCTTTTAAGCAATCTGCCATACACTGGTGGAAGATGCTGGGGCTATTGTGGAACCCCTGTGGTAGGCAGTTCCAGGTGTACTGTTGGCCTTTAAACATGAAGGCGAACTTCCGCAGAGGGATGGACCAAAACCCGTTGGAAATATCCAGCACCGTGAAGGTGGTCGCGGAGGCTGGAATACTTCCAATGAGGTCGGCGATAGCTGCGACCATGGGTGCACAGGCGGGGATGTTTCTATTTAGTACCCGATAGTCCACTGTGGCTCTTCAGGAGTTGTCCGGTTTCCTAACCGGCCACAGCGGAGAGTTTACATGGGTGCCTAGTGGTCTCAATACCCCCTGTTTGACCAGAGAGGTCATGGCCGTTTCCATGTCAGCCTTCGCCTCTTTGGGGAAATTATACTGCTTTTGTGGTCGGGTCATGGGGTCCCCATCTATACTTACTTCGACCCCATTCACCCTCCCACAGTCATGCTTGTGAGTGGCAAATGTGCCGAGGTGTGCTCGCACAAATGCCTGGTACTCCACTGGAGTGTTACTGACCATTTGCTCGAGGTCGTAACCCTCCTTGGGTTTTAGGGTACACAAGGTCCCTTTGCCCTGTTTTTCTGGGATAACTGCCACTTCACTCTCTTTGTCGGTGCATGCTCCCCACAGACAGTGGTTCCTAAGATCCACTAGAATCCTGTGGCCCATGATAAAATCAGCCCCCAGGATCCCTTTCCCTTCCTGCTCCCACTTCATTAGAACACAAGTCCACTTGGTGTGGAGTGCTCCCAAATGAATGGACAGCGGGATAGAGAACGAGCCAACCTGCTCGTTACCTGTGAACCCCACTAAGCTGTATGGGACCCCATTAAACAGAGGTGAGGCGGCGGGGTTATCTGAGTAGACTATGGTGCTCGAAGCTCCCGTGTCCAGCTGATTGGTCCCTTTCACCTTTTCCACTTTGATCTTAACAAGCGGTCTTTTCCATACATCATACTCAAGGGGACACAGATAGACAGGCTGCACTGGCTCCAGTCATAAGTCTGTGTTATGTGGGGCAGATGGAGTTAAAGCACCCGTGGCTGTGGCTACCTTCCCTGGGCCAGCCAACAAAACTCGAAGTGCAGCTACTAACGAATCAACTGTGGGGGGAGAGGTCGGTGTTTCTGTCTTTGGGGCAAGAGCTGGGGAGTTCTTTCCTACACTATCCTTTCAAGGATTTCTACATTCCCTTCTCCAATGCACACTCTTCCCACACCCGAAGCAGTTACACCTCGTATCGGAAGTGTTACCCCCTTCCTGGTGCCATTCCTTCTTACCCTGGCTGGGTTTTAACTTTTGAACCTTCCCTTTAGCTTGTGGTTCTTCCACCCCTCTACCGTTATGGTAAGCCAGGGTCAGTTGTCTGACCACTGTCTCCTCGGTGACTTGGGGGCCCTTTGGGTCGAACCACAGCTCGGCCTTGGCTCTGATCCATGGCAAGCTGTTTGCCAGCAGACTTCGGAGCCAGTGAGCCAGCTCATCCTGGTTCAAGTTAGCCCGGTTGAGATCCCCATTACAGGCACTGCTGTACACAGGCCACAGTCTGTCTACGAAAGCCTGTGGGGTCTCACCTGCTAACCGTGTAGTCTTCTCCAACCGGGAGAACGGACTACAGGTACCATCATTCATCCCCATCGCCTCCAGAACTTGATCCCGGATGGCAGCGTACCCTCCCTGTCCCTTCTTGCACTCAGCAGAGAGGGACTGGTACAGCTTGCCATCTAAGGTGAACAGAAGCAATCATTAATGCCTGCTGCTTGTTCCACTTCCATAAAGTGGACTGAGGGGTCTCCCTTGTGGGTGAGCTTGCTCAGGTGGCTTACCATAGCCCTAAGCTGTTGGGACCCATGGGGAATCACAAATTGGCTTTCAAGGTGCCCCAGGCCCCCACTGTTGTATCCGTATGTTAATGAAGACCCGGAAGCAGGAGTTGATTCAACAAGTGTTTACTGAACAAAGTCTGGAGGGGAACTAAACTATACAAGACGCTATACAGGCTTATATACCCGAGTGGTCACTACCGGTACTACAGTACCCAGGGGCTTCAAAAAAACATAGCTCCTCTTAGAGGTACATACACCACAATTCCTCCCCTTTTAGATAAATAGTACATAATATTTTAAGTAATCATTAATTAACATTTTTACAAGAACAATAATCTACACATTTGCTGAAGTTAATTAATTACAAATTCAGTCTCTCTGGAGGCTTCCTGACTCGGTCCGGATAACGCCTTGGTGGTGTGGTAGGTTTCGGTGGTGTAGTAGGTTCTTTTGGCAAGGTCGATTCGGCTTGAATGCCAGTGTCGGGTTCATCTGGTTCCAGTATCACCGGATCGGGGGTAGATACTATGGGTATCTCTGCTTCATCATTAGGCGTATAAAGTTGTGGTGTAGGTTGTCCCTTTTCGGATGACTCTATGATCTGGTCAGCATGGCGCCTTATTATGCTTTCTCCAATGTCCACGGTATACATCAGTGGTCCTAGTCGTGTGCAAATAGTTCCAGGCTGCCATTTCTCGGTACGGTAGTCCCGGGTCAAAACATGTTGACCTATCTGGAAGGTTCTAGTTGGCCTTTCATTCATGCCTTGAAATTGCCGGTTCTCTACGTCCCTTCTGATGTTTGGCTTGATCAAATCCAGCCGGCATCTTAGTCTTCTATTGAAAAACATCATGGCGGGGGTTTGGTTTGTAACCACATGTGTTGCATTCCTGTATGCAAACAAGAAGTTATCTACCTTATGTTGTAGATTTATGTCTTCATTACCCATGGTCTTTATGGCCTTCTTGAAGGTCTGGACAAACCTTTCAGCTAATCCATTGGTGGCGGGATGGTATGAGGCGGACGTGTAGTGTTTAACCCCATTGTTTTTTAAGAACTTCCTGAATTCTTCGGATACAAATTGCGGTCCATTATCAGAACAGATCTGTTCAGGCAGCCCATTCCTGGCGAATACGGTCCTTAATACTGTGATGGTTTTTTCCGTGGTGGTGGAGGACATCTTTATTACCTCCGGCCACTTGGAGTGTGCATCAACCGCGATTAAGAACATTGAGTCTGTAGTGTATGTGCCTTTAAGAGCCCCATGTGCACTGTAATGCCGGTAATGGCCACTCGGGCTATATAAGCCTGTATATTGTGTTGTATCAGTTAGTTCCCCTCCAGACTTTGTTTTGTAAACACCCATGAAACCAACTCCTGTCTTCAGTGTCTCTATCAACACACAGACACAACAGTGGCGATGAATTGGAAACGGACTTACCTGCAATTCGGCAGCACCTCAAGGACATCGATTCCTCTGGCGTCCAAAGTTGAAGAAAAATCAAGAAAAAGAAAAAGCTGTGGTTTCACCAGCTAGCCAAGCTGGTGGCAGGTACTGCAATAATCCTTCCTGGGCGTCGGGCTGGGGCTCCAGCGGCTGGCTCTACAGCTAGGCCAAGCAGCGAAAGCGGAGGCAAGCAGTAACAGACGGGGAGGGAGCACTCGGGAGACGGCCGGCACTGCAAGCAGGTCGGCATTCAGACCTAGAGAGAGAGTCCGGCGGGAACGAGTCTCCAACTGTAAATAAATAAATAAAAAGAACGGAAACCGCGGGAAACAGCGTTGTCATCGGCAGCAGCAGCGGGGAAGCGTGGGAAGCGCCATATCTTTTCTGCAGAAAAGAAAGAAAAGCACGGGAAGTGCCATTTTTTTTCTAGGATGCCTAAGTCTGGCAATATTGATGCTTTTGATAACGAGATAGAGGATTGGACCACATATGTGGAAAGAGTGGAGGTATATTGCACCGCAACTGGAATAGAAGATGAAAAAAAAGCTTCAGTACTGCTAAATCTAATGGGCGCAAAGACATACGGGCTGTTACGAAATTTAATCACTCCAGCCAAACCAAAGGACAAGAATTTTAAAGAAATTGTTGATACCCTACAGGAGCACTTAAACCCAACACCGCTGCTGATAGTGGAATGATTCAAATTCTTCAAGAGAAATCAACACAAGAATGAAAGTAACGCTGATTACCTCACCGAATTAAGAAAGCTATCAAAACACTGCCAATTCGGGGCAGGACTAGCAGATTATCTTCGAGACAAATTCGTCTGCGGTCTCTTAAGTGAAGAAACACAGAAAAGGCTGCTTTCTGAAAAGGATTTAACACTGGACAAGGCTTTCAGTATGGCTGTATCATACGAAGCAGCCGCAAGAGGAGCTGCAGAGATACAACAAAAGACACAGGACTTCGGCACCCATGAAATGACACAGGGTTTCGAGAGATGTTATCGCTGCGGCAGATCCACCCATGACCAGAGGGACTGCTGGTTCAAGGACAAAGCATGCAGGCAATGCGGAAAGATTGGACACATTGCACGGGTATGCCGATCTGGACAAAAAAAATCCACAGACAGGAAAAAAAAAATGAATAAAGAAAAGTACAGAAAGGTACAAATGATGACGGACAGTAGCTCCGAAGACCAGAAGAGCGATAGCGACTCCGAAAACAAGAGACTAAGCTGTCTCAAATTACATAATGTGATTGCCAAAGATGATTACCAGACCATTTGGGTTACCCTCACGATAGCAGGGTCCCCAGTTAAAATGGAGCTAGATACAGGATCAGCTCTGATCATCATAAATCGACGGGATTGCGAGCGGCTATTTCCGCATATACCTTTAAAAGACACATACATTATCTTGAAAACATATATGGGGCAGAAAGTATATCCCAAAGGAAAAATAACTGTGCCTGTTGTATACAACGGCAAGGAAATACAAAAGTTATATTTATACATTCTACAAGATGGTGGTCCACCGCTGTTGGGACGTGAATGGATCAGAAAAATACGTTTAGACTGGCACTCCAATCAGGCACTGACGGTGACCAGTAAGAAAAAAAATGATGATGACGTCATACCTGAACGATTCAAAGACATCTTGGCCAACGCCAAAGAAGTGTTTCAAGAGAAACTAGGAACCTTGAAAGGCATCACCGCCTCAATAAAAGTGGAAGATGCAGCAATTCCCAAGTTTTTTAAGGCAAGACCGGTGCCATACGCAATTCGTCCAGCAGTTGAGGCAGAGCTGGAGAATTTGGAAAAGGCAGGCGTATTATCCAAAATAGATTGGAGCGAGTGGGTAACACCCATCGTTCCAGTCATGAAGAAAGCATTGAATAATGATAAATCTGAAGAACAGAGAAAAATTCGCATCTGTGGAGACTTCAAGGTGATTGTAAACCCGGTCCTTCACATGGTACAGTATCCTCTTCCGAGGATAGAAGATATTTTCGCCTCACTATCCGGAGGGAAACGTTTCACCAAAATTGACTTGGCACAGGCATATCTACAGATGGAGGTTGAAGAGACCTCTAAAAAATATCTCACGATAAATACATACACAGGTCTGTACCAGTACAATCGACTGGTTTTCGGAGTAGCATCCGCTCCAGCTATCTGGCAAAGAGCTATGGAGCAAGTCCTCCAAGGGATTCCGGGGACTCAATGCTACCTAGACGACATCCTTGTAACAGGAGAAAATGACAACGAGCACCTTGCCAATTTGGAGCAGGTGCTCACTAGGCTGAGAGAACGGGGCCTACGAGCAAATCGCCCCAAGTGCGAATTTTTCCAAAATCAAATATCATATTGTGGCCACATAATTAATAAGGAAGGGTTGCATAAGTCACCTGAAAAAATTGAAGCGGTCATAAAAGCCCCAGCACCTGAAAATGTTTCACAATTAAGGTCGTTCCTGGGATTAATAAATTACTATCATAAATTTTTACCGAACTTATCAACTCTTCTACACCCTCTTAATGAACTGCTACAAACAGGAGTAATTTGGAAATGGAGCGAAGACTGTAAACGTGCCTTCCATAAATGCAAAGACTTAATCACGTCCAAAGAAGTTTTGGCTCATTACAACCCATCACTGCCAATCAGACTGGCGTGCGATGCATCCCCTTACGGCGTAGGAGCAGTATTATCGCATAAATTCCCTGATGGCTCAGAGCGGCCAATAGCTTTTGCGTCACGCTCATTGAACTCAGCTGAGCGTAACTATGCCCAAATCAACAGGGAAGCACTCAGCCTGGTATGGGGAGTGAAGAAATTCAACCATTACCTACACGGACAAAAATTTACCTTGTTGACTGACCATCAACCCCTCATCTCCATATTCAACCCTAAAAAGGGTGTTCCCATTATGACAGCGCAAAGGCTACAGAGGTGGTCCCTTTTTCTAGGGGCACACCAATACAACATAGAATACAAAGGATCAAAACAGCATGGGAGTGCTGACGGGTTATCGCGCCTACCGTTGCCAACGGTAGAAGAAGCACCTACCGTAGGCCCAGTGGAGATTTTCCACTCTACCATAGTCGAATGTCTACCAGTAACAAATTCTGCCATTGAAAGGGAAACTAGAAATGACCCGACTCTCTCACGAGTCTATGATTTAACAGTGAAGGGATGGCCAGCACATGGCGAACCGCTATTGCCAGCATTCTCGCAAAGAAGAGAACAGCTGTCAGTGTGCCGAGGAACCTTGATGTGTGGATCCAGAGTGGTGATTCCACCCAAACTCCAGGATAAAGTTCTAAAGGAGCTTCACGAGGGGCATCTGGGTGGAGTGAAAATGAAGAACCTAGCCAGGGTGTTTGTATGGTGGCCAGGTATCGATGGAGACATCGAAGAAATGACTAAGAGCTGCCTAGGATGCCAGAAGGTCCAAAATGCTCCACCCCAAGCCCCTCTACATCCATGGGAGTGGCCCTCATCTCCCTGGCAAAGGGTACACATCGACTTTGCTGGTCCATTTATGGACTCAATGTTCTTAATCGCGGTTGATGCACACTCCAAGTGGCCGGAGGTAATAAAGATGTCCTCCACCACCATGGAAAAAACCATCACAGTATTAAGGACCATATTTGCCAGGAATGGGCTGCCAGAACAGATCTGTTCTGATAATGGACCGCAATTTGTGTCCGAAGAATTCAGGAAATTCTTAAAAAACAATGGGGTTAAGCACTACACGTCCGCCCCATACCATCCCGCCACCAATGGATTGGCTGAAAGGTTTGTCCAGACCTTCAAGAAGGCCATAAAGGCCATGGGTAATGAAGACATAAAACTTCAGCACAAGGTGGATAACTTCTTGTTCGCATACAGGAATGCAACACATATGGTTACAAACCAAACTCCCGCCATGATGTTCTTCAATAGAAGCCTAAGGTGCCGGCTGGATTTGATCAAGCCCAACATCAGAAGGGACGTGGAGAACCAACAATTTCAAGGCATGAATGAAAGGCCAACTAGAACCTTCCAGATAGGTCAACAAGTTTTGGCCCGGGACTACCGTACCGAGAAATGGCAGCCTGGAACTATCTGCACACGACTAGGACCGCTGATGTATACCGTGGACATCGGAGAAAGCATAATAAGGTGCCATGCTGACCAAATCATAGAGTCATCCGAAAAGAGACAACCTACACCACAACTCTATACGCCTAACGATGAAGTAGAGATACCCATATCTACCTCCGATCCGGTGATACTGGAACCCGATGAACCCGACACTGGCATTCAAGCCGAATCAGCCTTGCCAAAAGAACCTACTACACCACCAGAAACTACTACACCACCGAGGTGTTATCCTGACCGAGTCAGGAAGCCTCCAGAGAGACTGACTTATAATTAATTAACTGCAGCAATGTGTAGATTATTTTTCTTGTAACATGTAATTAATAATTACTTAAAATATTATGTACTGGTTGGCTAAAAGGGGAGGAATTGTAGTGTATGTGCCTTTAAGAGCCCCATGTGTACTGTAATGCCGGTAATGGCCACTCGGGCTATATAAGCCTATATATTGTGTTGTATCAGTTAGTTCCCCTCCAGACTTTGTTTAGTAAACACCTATGAAACCAACTCCTGTCTTCAGTGTCTCTATCAACACACAGACACAACAGAGTCCACAAATGGACCAGCAAAGTCGATATGTGCCCTTTGCAAGGGAGATGAGGGCCACTCCCATGGATGTAGAGGGGCTTGTGGTGGGGCGTTTTGGACCTTCTGGCATCCTAGACAGCTCTTGGTCATTTCTTCGATGTCTCCATCGATACCTGGCCACCACACAAATGCTCTGGCTAAGTTCTTCATTTTCACTCCACCCAGATGCCCCTCGTGAAGCTCCTTTAGCACTTTATCCTGGAGTTTGGGTGGAATCACCACTCTGGATCCACACATCAAGGTTCCTCAGCTTCACTGGCAGCTGTTCTCTTCTTTGCGAGAATGCTGGCAACAGTGGTTCGCCATGTGCTGGCCATCCCTTCACCGTTAAATCGTAGACTCGTGAAAGAGTCGGGTCATTTCTCGTTTCCTTTTCAATGGTAGAATTTCTCACTGGTAGACATTCAACGATGGTCGAGTGGAACATCTCCACTGGGTCCACTGTAGGTGCCTCTTCTACCGTTGGCAACAGTAGGCGCGATAAACCGTCAGCATTCCCATGCTGTTTTGTTCCTTTGTATTCTATGTCATATTGGTGTGCCCCTAGGAAAAGGGACCACCTCTGTAGCCTTTGCGCTGTCATAATGGGAACGCCCTTTTTAGGGTTGAATATGGAGACGAGGGGTTGATGGTCAGTCAACAAGTTAAATTTTTGTCCGTGTAGGTAATGGTTGAATTTCTTCACCCCCCACACCAGGCTGAGTGCCTCCCTGTCGATCTGGGCATAGTTACGCTCAGCTGAGTTCAATGAGCATGACGCAAAAGCTATCGGCCGCTCCGAGCCATCAGGGAATTTATGCGATAATACCGCTCCCATGCCGTAAGGGGATGCATCGCATGCCAGCCTGATTGGCAGTGATGGGTTGTAATGAGCCAACACTTCCTTGGACGTGATCAAGCCTTTGCATTTATGGAAGGCACGTTTACAGTCTTCGCTCCATTTCCAAATTACTCCCGTTTGTAGCAGTGCGTTAAGAGGGTGCAGAACCGTTGACAAGTTCGGTAAAAATTTATGATAGTAATTTATTAATCCCAGGAACGACCTTAATTGTGAGACATTTTCAGGCGCTGGGGCTTTTACGTCCGCTTCAATTTTTTCAGGTGATTTATGCAACCCTTCTTCGTTAATGACATGGCCACAATATGATATTTGTTTCTGGAAAAATTCGCACTTGGAGCGATTTGCTCGTAGGCCCTGTTCTCTCAGCCTCGTGAGCACCTGCTCCAAATTGGCAAGGTGCTCATTGTCATTTTCTCCTGTTACAAGGATGTCGTGTAGGTAGCATTGAGTCCCCGGAATCCCTTGCAGTACTTGCTCCATAGCTCTTTGCCAGATAGCTGGAGCTGATGCTACTCCGAAAACTAGCCGATTGTACTGGTATAGGCCTTTGTGTGTGTTTATCGTGAGATATTTTTTAGAGGTCACCTCAACCTCCATCTGTAGATATGCTTGCCAAGTCAATTTTGGTGAAACGTTTCCCTCCGGATAGTGAGGCAAAAATATCTTCTATCCTCGGAAGAGGATACTGTACCGTATGAAGAACTGGGTTTACAGTCACCTTGAAGTCCCCACAGATGCAAATTTTTCTCTGTTCTTCAGATTTATCATTATTCAATGTTTTCTTCATGACCGGGACGATGGGTGTTGCCCACTCGCTCCAATCTACCTTGGATAACACGCCTGCTTTTTCCAAATTCTCCAGCTCTGCCTCGACTGCTGGACGAATTGCGTATGGCACCAGCCTTGCCTTAAAAAACTTGGGAATTGCCGCATCTTCCACTTTTATTGAGGCGGTGGCGCCTTTCAGGGTTCCTAGTTCCGTTTGAAACACTTCTTTGGCGTTAGCCAAGATTTCTTTTAATCGTCCAGGGATGACGCCATCATCATTTTTTTTCTTACTGGTCACTGTCAGTGCCTGAATGGAGTGCCAGTCCAAACGTATCTTTCTGATCCATTCACGTCCCAACAACGGTGGACCATCATCTTGCAGAACGTATAAATACAACTTCTGTATTTCCTTGCCGTTGTATACAATAGGCACCCTTATTTTCCCTCTGGGGTATACTTTCTGCCCCATATATGTCTTCAAGATAATGGATGTGTCTTTCAAAGGTATATGCGGAAATAGCCGCTCGTAATCCCGTCGACTTATGACGGTCAGAGCTGATCCTGTATCTAGCTCCATTTTAACTGGGGACCCCGCTATTGTGAGGGTAACCCAAATGGTCTGGTAATCTTCTTTGGCAATTACATTATGTAATTTGAGACAGCTTAGTCTCTTGTTTTCGGAGTCGCTATCACTCTTCTGGTCTTCGGAGCTACTGTCCGTCATCATTTGTACCTTCCTGTACTTTTCCTTATTGACCTTTTTACTGTCAGCGGATTTTTTTCCAGATCGGCATACACGTGCAATGTGTCCCATCTTTCTGCATTGCCTGCATGCTTTGTCCTTGAACCAGCAGTCCCTCTGGTCATGGGTGGATCTGCCGCAGCGATAACATCTCTCGAAACCCCGTGTCATTTCATGGGTGCCGAAGTCCTGTGGCTTTTGCTGTATCTCTGCAGCTCCTCTTGCTGCTGCTTCGTATGATACAGCCACACTGAAAGCCTTGTCCAGTGTCAAATCTTTCTCAGAAAGTAGTCTTTTCTGTGTTCCTTCGCTTAGGAGACCACAGACGAATTTGTTTCGTAGAGAATCTGCCAGTCCTGCCCCGAATTGGCAGTGCTTAGACAGCTTTCGTAATTCGGTGAGGTAATCAGCGTTACTTTCATTCTTGTGCTGATTCCTCCTGAAGAATTTGAATCGTTCCGCTATCAGCAGCGGTGTTGGGTTTAAGTGCTCCTGTAGGGTATCAACAATCTCCTTAAAATTCTTGTCCATCGGTTTGGCTGCTGCCAACGCTGTTCTCCGCGGTTTTTATTCACATATATATTTTTAAACAGTTTCTCCGTCACTTGGAGAATCGTTCCTGTCGGACTCTCTGGGACTTGCCCCTCCCTTTGCTTGGTCCGAATGCCGACCTGCTTTGCAGTGCCGCCCGTGTCCTGAGTGCTCCACCCTCTGTCTCTGTTTGCTTCTGCCTTACGACTCGCTGCCTGGCCCCGCTGCAGAGCTACCCGATCGAGCCCCAGCCCGTCGCCCAGGAAGGATCAATGCACTACCTGCCACCAGCCCGTTTAGCTGGTGAAACCACAGTTTAGGAATTGATCTCCTTGAGGTGCTGCCTAATTGCAGGTAAGTTCATTTCTGACTCGTCCCCACTGTTGTATCCGTATGTTAATGAAGACCTGGAAGCAGGAGTTGATTCAACAAGTGTTTACTGAACAAAGTCTGGAGGTGAACTAAACTATACAAGACGCTATACAGGCTTATATACCCGAGTGGTCAATACCGGTACTACAGTACCCAGGGGCTTCAAAAAAACATAGTTCCTCTTAAAGGTACATACACCACACCCACCACCCCCGGGTGGGCCAAACTTTTGCTGCCGAGCCGGGCACATCGGCCCCGGCTCCGAACTTTCCTGCATTTGTTTGCCCACTTCTGCCTGCTGCCAAACCGAGTCAAAACCCGGTGCCACAGGTGGTGGTGATGTGCACTCCTCCCTGTCCTTCCTACAGATTGCTTGTCCCTCCTGCTGCCCAACCGAGTTGTTCCCCGGTGCCACAGGTGACATCTGTACAGTTTCTACTTCTACTTCCAGGTCTACCCGGGCCGCACCCGGGCTCACTAGGCACACAATGCCTTTTGCCCTGGACAGAGCAAGTTTTAAACTGTCTATCTGCTTTTGACAGGGGCCGTGATCTCCCGCTTCAAAATCCCTAGTGCTTGCTACTTTATAAGCTGCCTTTACATCTCTGAACTTTTCCTCCTGTTCCTTTAACTGTCTGGTTAGGCGAGCGTTCTCCTCTTTCAGTACAAGCTCATTGCTTTTTGATTCGGCGACTTGACACCAAAAATACTCATGCCTGTTCCTGTGTTTCTCTACCAGCTGTAACTTCTCTTGACTTTGGGCTTGTAATTCCTGCAATAGTCCTTCCCCTGCTATAGCTCTTGCCTGAGACAGTTTGGCGTCTTCCTGCAGCTCTGCTGTCAACGCTTTAACATGCTGATCTAAAAGCTGGATCTGTCGTAGGGTGCAGACCAACCAGATGGCCTTCTTTACCGACTTCTTATGATCCTTGCTCTCAGTCCATTTGGCTGCAGCATCCATGGGATGCTCAGCATGCAACAGACTGGTCACCCATTTCTTGGTGATATTCACCTTCTCAAAAACGTAAGAGGAAATCCTCTCTTCCATCTTCGTTCTTTCATCAAACACAGGGTCTATTGCATCCCGTTTGCAAAAGTCCTGCCGTGGCCGCCATTTTCTGTCAGGGGTGGTGTGTGTGTGCTCAGCTTCACCTCTGACTCCCTGAGCGGTTTGAATCGCTCCCACTCCCTTGGTTCTAGACTTTGGACTTATTTGGGGGTTGTAATGAAATTGCAACAGATACCTGAGTTGGTCAAAAGAATTGAGATTTTTATTTCGAGACGGGAGAATATACAATACAATAAAATCTTATACTCGAAAAGTGGGGAACACTTCGGAATATGCGAGGAAGAATTACAATAGACAAAAATACCTTACCCTCCCAATCCCACTATCCTAACTAGGTTGAATTCCAGAGGACCAGGAAATGCTCACCAAACGACTTTCTTGACAGATTGTAGAGGTTCGTGATTTTGGGGTTCTCTTTAGTTGTGGCGGTTGGGGCCTGCCATACCCCGGATGTGGTGGAAGACCGCACCTGCATTGGGTTTTCAGTCTTCGCCTGTCCGCTGATGCGATTGGATGTGTAGTTGGATTTATCAGGTGAGTACCCAATTTCCTTTGGTTAGGTATAATTTTTCAGAGTCTTTTATGTCAAATCTTACCCAGGGGTAAGTCAGACTAGCTTGTAGAGTGGAAACAAGTTTGTGGATTTTCGACTTCTTGTTGGTTGGTTTCTTGTTGGTCGCGGTGGCCCAATGTTACCTCGTTGGTGGTAATATTGTTAGTTGTTGGTTTCTTGAGGCCTTTGGTTGCCGCGATTTCCTTTTCCTTCCATTTCGTTCTTCTTTCCTCAAGTCTCTGATCCTCCGACTGAGTACGGTGATGATGATATCTTTTCTGAACCGTACTTTCTCTCTCCTGTACTGAACTTGAACCTTCTGGAGCTGTGTACTGCCTCCCGAACGCAACGTGATCTCCGCACATGGAGCCGAGCCGGCAACAGTGAGGACATCGTGCTCCCACTGCCACTGGATGCCAAAGAGTTGACTTTCTGAACACGGCGCTGTAAAAATAGCTGACGTGTCTCTGTGAGCTCCCACAGCTTTATTGTGGGAGTGATTGGGGAGTAAGCATTCCAATGTACGAGTTACATATGGCAAATAAAGAATCTTGAATCTTGAATCTTGAATCTTGATCTTCTCTGATCTGCTCTCCTTGCCCAAGCAGGCCTCAATTATACTGTTTTGAGGCCTGGCTTACCTGACCGCCAAATCTCCTCTGGTCCTTTGTTAATTTTGGCAGGCTCATTAATTTTAATATGTTTAAATTCTCATCGAGTTTCGGGGATGGTCCCATCTAATTTTAATTGGCTTTTAACTGGTTTTGGGGTCCCCTTTAAATCAGTTTAAAAAGGTACAAAGTGTTTTGGAAATTGTTCTGAGTGGTTTTAAACTGTTGTTTGATTGTCTTTTCCTGCTGGGGCCAGGTTCTCTTTTGTTGACTGTTGGCATGTATTGTATTATTCATGTTCTTGGTGGCCCTGTGAGTTTCGGCGGGAACAGTCTTTTCCGTGGGCTTATTGTCTTTATGTAGAATGACTGGGATGGCCCAGAACATTCCCAGACAATCTGGCCTTTCCAATACTCCAACTGTCTGTCCCAACCATTCATTTTGTGGCAGCTTTTTCCACAGGCCTGAACATGCCTTTTAAACTAGTCAAATCTTCCTGGGGTTTTGATTTTAGGCCCCTTTTGGCCCAATATTATTTCAAACTGTCCAATATCTCTTCTTTTCTTACTTTGGGGGAATTTGTATAATTTTGCAAGCCTTACACCTTTTAGATCCAGTATCATTCTGGTGAATCTGCGCTGCAGCCGCTCCGAGGACAATATATCCTTCCTGAGGTATGAACTCAGTGCTCCAGGTAGGATTGAACCAGAGCTTTATATAACTGAAGCCTAACTTCGACCCCTTTGCATTTCAGTCCCCTTGAGATAAAGGCCAACATCCCATTAACTCTTTGAATTATTTCTGTACCTGCCCACCAGCTTTTCGTGATTTCTGTGCTTGGACCCCTAAATCTCTCGGCTCCTCCACAGTTCCCAGCTTCTCGCTATTGAGAAAATACTCTGATCTATCTAGGTTCAAAGTGGATGACCTCACACTTCCCCACACTGAATTCCTAGAAATTCATTGCCTTTACAATTTGAGCTGTTCTGCTTCGCCCAGTCCGTGTGAAAATTAAAATCTCCCATTGCAACCACATTGTTTTGGTTACATGCTTCCCTGATCGCCATGATTATACATCCCCCCCAGCCCCACTATATCACTACTATCAGGAGGTCTGTAGATAACTCCCACCAGAGTCTTGCTTCCTTTGCTGTTCCTTTATGCCACCCATAGTATTTCCACTGTCTGCTCACCCTCACTGAAATCTCTGCTTTCTAATGCTGTAATTGTGTCTTTTATCAATATTGCTACTCCTCCTTTCCCAAATTCCCTGTCCTTTCTAAAGATCCCACAGTCTGGAATATTTAGATCCCAGTCATGCCCAGATTGTAGCCAGTTCTCGGTAATGGTTACTACATCAAATCCTTTAAGGTGAATTTGTGCTTCTAATTTATTTGCTTTATTTCTTATGCTGCGTGCATTTGTGCGCAGACCCTTGGTAACTGTCCCCACCCTGCCCATATGTCCTGTGGTGTATTTCTGCCACTTTTTGACCTTAATCAGTTTTGGTTGCTGATGTTCTGTGCTTTGTAATACAGGCAATCTAATATGTTTTTATTTTTCATCACACTAGCTTTATTTTTAACAGGTATTTTATTATTAATTCCTATAACCTTTTCTGCTCCCAGAGTATGTTTATTATCTTCATCTCCTTTTCTACTCTGACCTTTGCTCGTAGCCCCACTTTTTCATATCTTTAGATTATTATTATTTCTACCTGAACCTCAACCTCCCTTTATTGGTTTAATGTCCTTCCTACAGACCAATATCCAGATATTCCTCCCCCTTCATTCTGTGTCGGAGTGTTTTTAACTTGTGCTCGAGGTCAACGACTCTGAGCCGGGGTGACTCAAGAGATTAACATTTCCCACAGGTGTGATCATCCAGGACAGTCTCAGTTTCTGCACTTCCCACATTCTGCAGTCTCGACACATCACCTGTGCCACCATTATATCTCCTTTCTTTCCTTTTTTTATTTATTGTACAGTTAACTGATTCACCTTTTACACTTAATTTTGATTATTAGATAGATTTTATTTGATTTCTTTTAGGTACTTTTTATTGCTCAGTATAGTTTGATTAGCCTATTTCTTTTTCATATTGGTGATGGTGGCAGTGCTGGTGATGGTGGCGGTGTTGGTGGCAGTGATGGTGGCAGTGATGGTGGCAGTGATGGTGGCAGTGACGGTTAACGTGACAGTGCTAGTGATGGTGGCGGTGCTGATGATGGTGGCAGTGTTGGTGATGGTGGCAGTGCTGGTGATGGTGGCAGTGATGGTGATGGTGGCAGTGACAGTGATAGTGGCAGTGTTGGTGATGGTGGCAGTGATGGTGATGGTGGCAGTGATGGTGAGGGTGGCAGTGCTGGTGATGGTGGCAGTGATGGTGATGGTGACAGTGATGGTGATGGTGGCAGTGATGGTGGTGGTGACAGTGATAGTGATGGTGGCAGTGATGGTGATGGTGGCAGTGCTGGTGATGATGACAGTGATGGTGGTGGTGATGGTGGCAGTGATGGTGATGATGGCAGTGATAGTGATAGTGGCAGTGATGGTGATGATGGCAGTGCTGGTGATGGTGGCAGTAATGGTTATGATGGCAGTGATGGTGATAGTGGCAGTGATGGTGATGATGGCAGTGCTGGTGATGGTGGCAGTGTTGGTGATGGTGGCAGTGATGGTTATGATGGCAGTGATGGTGATAGTGGCAGTGATGGTGATGATGGCAGTGATGGTGATAGTGGCAGTGATGGTGATAGTGGCAGTGATGGTGATGGTGGCAGTGATGGTTATGATGGCAGTGATGGTGCTAGTGGCAGTGATGGTGATAGTGGCAGTGATGGTAATGGTGGCAGTGCTGGTGATGGTGGCAGTGCTGGTGATGGTGGCAGTGCTGGTGATGGTGGCAGTGATAGTAATGGTGGCAATGATGGTGATGGTGGCAGTGATGGTAATGGTGGCAGTGATGGTGATATTGGCAGTGCTGGTGATGGTGGCAGTGATGGTTATGATGGCAGTGATGGTGATATTGGCAGTGCTGGTGATGGTGGCAGTGATGGTTATGATGGCAGTGATGGTGATAGTGGCAGTGATGGTGATGATGGCAGTGCTGGTGATGGTGGCAGTGATGGTGATGGTGGCAGTGATGGTTATGATGGCAGTGATGGTGATAGTGGCAGTGATGGTGATGATGGCAGTGATGGTGATAGTGGCAGTGATGGTGATAGTGGCAGTGCTGGTGATGATGGCAGTGATGGTGATAGTGGCAGTGATGGTGATGATGGCAGTGCTGGTGATGGTGGCAGTGATGGTGATGGTGGCTATGGCCACAGCACTTGTTTTGGCAGTGCCACAATCTGTTGGTGGTGCAGGTGGCAGTTTGAGATGGTGGTCATTGCAGATTAGAGTTTAAAAAACAAATTGCAGCCCGAAAAGAAGCATTTGAAGGGACAGTAAATGTGGTACGGTTATTTCTGATCTTAGCTTTTGCACAAAAAACATTGACTGTGAGAGACATGCAAGTGTGCAGTACAAATTGATTGCTGTCAAAGCCCAACTTTGTCACGCGGTCTCCCTCGGCAGAACATGGAGTTCACTGTTGATAAACACACGACTTTGTACCATTTAATCTTTCATCCTCCCAACATCTGCTGAACTAAAGCGTCTTTTATCTACATCCTCAAAGGGAAGCAGGGCAGCTAAGGTTCAAAGGCACTTGGCTCTACGTCATGCGTTTGATCTCTCTGCCAATCCTATGACTCAACACCTAGCAACAAATATTACCATTCTCTGTATTGGTCGTGAATACACTTCTATACTGCAAGGTTTGGCCCATACAAAACCAGTTTGAGTTTGCCCAAAACCCATTTTCACTTGGGACCCGGGACAGTTACGAAATATGTTATTCACACTACTGAAATCAGGCCACAATGATTCGGCATAGATTCAGTTCCAGACTACATTTGACTGCATAAATATTAACAAATATTAACAAAAATACTCTTTTGGATTTGAGTTACATGCTTGGGTAGAGCAGTTAGTAATCGTGGCACAACTATCAGCTTTGGCTCAAAGGTATCACTCTCACCTCTGCATCAGAAGGTCATGGGTTCAAGTCCCATTCCAGAGACTTGAGCCCATAATCTAGGCTGACACTGCAGTGCTGAGGGAGTGCTGCACTGTCGGAAGTGCCGTCTTTCAGATGAGACTTTAAACCGAGGCTCTGTCTGCCCTCTCAGGTGAACATAAGAATTCCAATGGCATTTGTAGTAACCTGGGAGGTTATGAGTAACATGATCCACCAGGTGGTGCTGTGGCAATTGGTCTCCTGAGTTAAGTCTGGTCTGTACTGGGGGTACTTTTTGTTTTTGCTGCTTCATGGCAGAAGCTTTTATGTGCAAGTGTTGATTAAACCATGTTACGGAGTTAACCTGTGTCCGTCTCCATCTATGGCCACCTCAAGATACCACATATGGCGACGAGAATAAAGGACAGAAAAGTTTTGGTGGATCAGTCGTAGTTATGGAGTATTCGGAAGAGGTGCTCGGGTTGGTTAGCAAACTAGTCGGAAAAGCACGAGGCTAGGCCGCGGGAGTCGAAACGGAGTTTGATATTTTGGCTGAAGTGACCGGACTCCAAGGATGGCAGAAACGGTAGGCTCCGTGGCACCTTTTGACAGCAAGTCGCAGTCTTGGGAGGAGTATTGTGAAATACTGAGCAATTTCTTTATGGCAAACAAGGTGGACAGTGCTGAAAAGAAAAGGGCCATTTTACTGAGTTGTGTGGGAGCGCAAACCTATACATGGATGAAGAATCTGCTGAGCCCGGAGCGGCCAGGAGAAAAATCTTTTGACGAGTTGGTGAGTCTACTGAAGAATCATTTCAATCCGAAACCTAGTGAACTAGTACAGAGATGGAAATTCAATTCGAGGATTAGGAGGGCGGAAGAAAGCGTTACTGAGTATGTGGAGGAGCTTCGGAAGCTCGCACAGGACTGTAATTTTGGAAATACGCTCACAGTCATGTTAAGGGACAGACTAGTATGCGGAGTTAATGATGACAGTATACAGCAAAGGTTGCTGTCAGAAGAAGGATTAACGTTTGAGACGGCACTTAAAAAGGCACAAGCCATGGAGACGGCTAACAAGGACATTAAGGACTTAAACAGTATGAGCAAGGAGAAATGGAGTAAACCAGTGGGAGGAGCTGTTTTCAAGATGGAAGCTGGTGCAAAAAGTCCACCAGTCGGGGTTGGGGATTGCTGCCGATGTGGCGGGACGAGCCATTATGCAAAGGACTGCAGGTTTGCAAAGGCAAAGTGCAACAATTGTGGAAAAATAGGGCACTTAAAGAAAGTCTGTAAAAGGGCAGTGAGTGAGAGAAGCAGTGCTAAAGGGGCAAAGCATGCTAAAGAGGGGAGGGAGAAGTACACAAAGCGGGCAAATTACATACAAGAGGAGGAAGAGTCTAGTGAGTCTAGTGAGGAGGTTTTCACTATATACAGTATAGACACTTCAAGGCCCAACGTACCCCCTCTCACTCAGTATTTGATAGTGAACGGAGGTCAAGTAAAGTTTGAGATTGACACTGGATGTAGTGTAACCATAATGTCGCAGACTGAGTACGCCAAGCTATGGGGGGAAGCAAAAGTACCAGAGCTAGGTACAATCCCCATTAGTCTCAAAACCTACACAGGACAGAAGGTGGACATTTTGGGGGTGGTCGAAGTACAAGTGGAACACAAAGGAGTCACCAAAGAACTTACGGTGGTAGTGGTAACAGGGTCAGGGTCAAACCTGTTAGGGCGATGGTGGATCAGTGAGTTGAGTGTGGACTGGCAGGCAATGAATAAAATGGAGGACAGTACAGAGGCACTGCAAGAAGTGCTGATGAAGCATGAGTTAGTGTTCAAGGACGAACTGGGCACCTTAAGGGGAGCCACAGCCAAGATTCATGTAGCCAGTGATGCCACGCCTCGTTTCTTTAAACCAAGGTCGGTACCTTTTGCAATGAAAACCAAGGTTGAGGCGGAACTAGATCGCCTGCTAAAGGACAAAGTAATAGAACCAGTGAAATTTTCAGACTGGGCGGCACCAATAGTCCCGGTGTTGAAGCCCGACGGTAACGTAAGGGTGTGTGGTGACTATAAGTTAACAGTGAACAGAGTATCATCACTGGAACAGTACCCTATTCCAAGAATGGAGGACATGTTAACATCGCTCGCTGGGAGAGAAAGATTCAGCAAACTGGACATGAGTCATGCGTATCAGCAGATAGTGCTAGATGAAGAATCAAAAAAGTTTGTCACGGTGAACACGCACAAGGGGCTGTTCACGTATGCCAGGTTACCATTTGGTGTCAGTTCTAGCCCAGCAATATTCCAACGGACTATGGAGGGCATTCTGCAGGGCATTCCAAAGGTGGCCGTGTACTTAGGTGATATTCTGCTAACAGGAAGGGACGATCAGGATCACGTAAAAACACTGGACAAAGTGCTACAGCGGCTGGAAGAGGCGGGGCTATGCCTGAAATGGAGTAAGTGTAGTTTCATGGAGAAGGAAGTTACATTCCTGGGACATCAGGTGGATGCCACAGGCCTCCATCCATTACCAGGGAAAGTGCGGGTAGTGCAGGATGCACCTGCACCCACCTCAGTGACTGAACTGAAAGCCTATCTAGGGCTCCTGAATTATTATAACCGGTTTCTTCCAAACTTATCGATGCTGCTGGCACCCCTGCACAAACTGCTGAGAAAGGAGGAGCCATGGCGTTGGGGGCCAGTGCAAGCGAAAGCATTTCAGCAGTCAAAGGAGCTACTTCAGTCCAGCAGGGTGTTAGTGCATTACAGTAAGAAGAAGGAGCTGATAATGTCCTGCGACGCATCACCCTATGGAGTGGGGGCAGTGTTGGCCCACCGCATGCCAGATGGAGCGGAAATGCCCATCGGGTTTGTTTCACGCATGCTCACAGCTGCGGAAAAGAACTATTCACAGCTTGATAAAGAGGGGTTAGCCATTATATTTGGAGTAAAGAAATTTCATAAGTACATATATGGGAGGAAGTTTGTAATCAGTACTGACCACAATCCTCTTATTAGCTTACTGAGTGAGATGAAAGTGGTGCCTCAAATGGCATCACAGAGAATAATGAGATGGGTAGTAATACTAAGAGCCTATGAATATGTGATCACGTACAGAGCCGGCAAGGAAAACGGGAACGCTGATGCTCTCAGCCACCTGCCCCTCTCAAAATCTCCTCGCAGTACTCACCCTGAGGAGCACGTCCTGATGCTGGATCAGGAGATCAGTCCCCTGATGACTTCAGCGCAAATCCAGGGCTGGACAGCCAAGGACCCCGTTCTGTCAAGGGTCCGTGAGTATGTGTTGAAAGGCTGGCCAGATCACCGTGAGGGACCGGAGTTCGCGCCGTACAGACAGAGACAGCACGAGCTCAGTGTCCAAGATGGATGTGTGCTATGGGGAGCACGCATCATAGTCCCAGAGCGGGGACGCTCTACTTTGATGGAACAGTTGCATCAATCGCACCCAGGAATGACTAGAATGAAAGGACTGGCTAGGAGCTACCTGTGGTGGCCTAACTTGGATGCTGAAATTGAGTCAAAGGTAAAGTCATGTACTATATGTCAGAAACAGAGGAAAGCACCTGCCGGGGCACCACTCCATCCCTGGGAGTGGTCCAGCAAACCCTGGAGGTGAATTCACATAGACTATGCGGGACCTTTTATGGGCAAAATGTTTTTGGTGCTGGTAGACGCTCACTCAAAGTGGATCGATGTTTATCCAGTGAGCTCTGCAACGACTGATGCCACACTGGATTGTCTCAGGAACAGCTTCAGCACGCATGGTATTCCAGAAATGATTGTATCTGACAATGCACAGTGTTTTGTTAGTGAAGGGAGCAAAGAATTCATGGTAAGGAATGGAATCACACATGTCACCTCGGCTCCATATCACCCAGCCTCAAATGGGTTAGCCGAGCGAGCCGTGCAGACTTTTAAGGAGCTCATGAGGAAGAGCTCAGGTGACACCCTGGAGACCAAGCTCAATAGAGCCTTGTTTAGTTATCGTATAACACCCCAAGCTACCACGGGGCTTTCTCCGGCTGAGTTGATGATGGGGAGAAAGTTGCAGTGCACGTTAGACCTGATACACCCAGATCTCAAAAGCAAGGTTGAGACAAAACAAACAAACCAAAAAGCGTACCATGACAAACATACTAAAGCTCGCCATTTCGCCATAGGGGACTCTGTGTACACCCGGAACTTCGGCTATGGACCTAAATGGATACCAGGACTAATCCAGGACATTACAGGACCTGTGTCGTACTCTGTGTTACGAGGGGATGGTCGAGGGGTTTGTCGGCATGTGGATCAGCTTTTCAGCCGGCAGCAGGGGGAACTGCCTAGAATGAAACAAAGGGCAGTAGAGGAGGCTGTTCCAGGGCCCAGCACGGCTTATAAGGTGCCAGTGGACACTGGTACTGCCAGGCCACAGCGGGACAGAGTAAAACCAACATCAGAGACTACTCCAATCTCAAGTGCGAGTGAATCTGAGAATCCACCACAAGTGGAATTAAGACGTTCACAAAGGATTCGCAAGCAACCAGAAAGACTTATACAAACCTGTTAAATTAGTCAGGGGTTAACCATGGTTAGAGCATACTGGTTAATTAAAACGTAGTACCTAGTAAGGGTTATTGTTTAAGAATTGCATACGGCAATCTTAAGGGGGGAGGAGTGTAGTAACCTGGGAGGTTATGAGTAACCTGATCCACCAGGTGGTGCTGTGGCAATTGGTCTCCTGAGTTAAGTCTGGTCTGTACTGGGGGTACTTTTTGTTTTTGCTGCCTCATGGCAGAAGCTTTTATGTGCAAGTGTTGATTAAATCATGTTACCCAGTTAACCTGTGTCCGTCTCCATCTATGGCCACCTCAAGATACCACAGCATTATTCAACGAAGGGCAGTGGAGTTTTCCTCATATACTGGTCAACATTTATCCCTTAACTAATGGCCCCGATATTAACTCAGAGGTGTGGTGGTGGAGATGGGGTCCGATATCACGTGGGAAACCTGGAAGTAAGTTCAGCGCATCTGTCAGTGGCGTTTTAACTCAGCCAGCTCATTAGCATTTTGCTTCTGGTCTTACCTACCAATGCGCGGCAGTGGGCATGATGAGGACCCGCATGATGCAATCGCAACCCCAGTATTTAAAGGGCCAATAAGGGATGACAAGATGTGACAATGCATTAAGGCCGCTCAAAGGCTGTGTCGCGCGTCAATGACACCTCCCTTGATGTACTGCTGGGGGCAGTGAGGAGTAGAGGAGAGATACTCTTACCCAGCAACAACAGGAAGAAACCTGCAGCTACCACAAGGCATGGCTGGAGGTGGCCCAGGAGGTGAGCAGCAGGAGCATTGTGCCACGCTCCTGGATTCAGTGCAGGAAGCGGTTTAATGATCAAACCAAGTCAAGGAAGGTGAGTACAGTTGCACATTCACCTACATCCTGCTGTGCGCAATGCCCCACTCCCTCATTCTGCCTTGTCAAGCCTACTCCATCACATCACTCCTCAAACCCACTTACCTTGCAGGTGCACCCATCTATTCCCTTTCTATGCACTATCCATCCACCACTCCCACTCACCTTGATCCTTATGCAATTTCATGCCTCTCCTTGATGGCTACCCTCACCAAATGCACTCCATCCATTGGATGAACACATGCCATTGCACTCACTCATAGGTCTGCCCTTTCCCTCTGTGCAGGAGGAGAGAGCACAGAACACCAGAGAGAGGGAGAGGACCATATGTAGGCCTTCACAGATTTCCCAGCTCACAAGTGCAGAGGATGAAGTGCTGGAGATCAGTGGAATTTCGACATCCCTGGTCATCAGAGATAGGCAGGATAGAGACTTCCCAGCTACCTGGTGACAATTAAATATCAGCGACTTACATGTCATACAACACTCAATTATGTTGACTTGAGTTCAGCAGCGAGTGAAATATGATCATTTTCATATGATAAGTTGCAACATTCTTACCTTACTAGTGTTAATTCATATCTTTTCTCTCCGCCAGGGCCTTCAGACATGCAGCAGGAATCCATGGACCTCGTGGCCGACGAATCCTCAGAGGAGCTGATTCCTTCCGAAGGTGCACTGTCACAGGTCTTATGTTTACTGTGCACCAGCTGAGATGCTCAAACTCCGGTGGGACCAGTTAGACAGAGAGCTGAGTTTTCACCTGGTGACTCACACTTCACAAGTGAACAAGAGCAGATGGTGATGGCAGGGAGAGCAGTGGAGAATCTGTGTCAGTGGGCGCGGCCCTCTCCAATCTGTACACAGATGCTGTACCCCGGGGATGTCGATGAAGAGGAGAGTCACTGAGCAGTGGCAGACAATGTGCGATGCACTGACAGGCCTTCCGAGCACACTGACCACGATTGCAGAGAGACTGGAGGAGTCTGCCTCAAGCATGAGTGGATTGATGTTGCAGGGCATTGTGATAATGCGTTCTTGCATGGATAGAGTGGGCAGCTCCATAGAACATGAAACACGGCAATCACGAGTCCATGCACACCTTGACCACAGCCGTGCAGACTCTGGACGGCAACATGTCTGGCACCCTAAACAGCTACCTTAGCCTTGGCCTTACAATGCCGCATTGATCTGCACCAAAGTGTTCTCCAGCAAAGTGGTAGCAGTGAAGTGTGGCTGGCCCATGAGAGGGATGATGGCGAAAGGGGACATGGAAGTGGGAATTTCACTCAAAGCGCTCCCACTTCTCACCCGTTGCTCCTCCCTCAGCCAGTACCTGACATGCTGCCTTGTCTCCCAATGGCCATAGAAACATAGAAGATAGGAGCATGAGTAGGCCATTCGGCCCCTCGAGCCTGTTCTGCCATTTAATGAGATCATGGCTGATCATCCAAATTCAGTACCCTATCCCAGCTTTCTCCCCATATCCCTTGATCCCTTTAGCCTTAAGAAATAAGAAATATATCTAACTCCCCCTGCACAGGTGCAGGTGCAGCAGTCTTTGGCGGGGCCCTCACAGGCTCCAAAACCCAGAGGTTGTTGGCCAAGAGCATCTCAGCAGTCAGAGCAGGGATCTGAGCATCCTGCCTCTACCTCTGCTGAAGCCTGAAGCCACCAGGGTTGCACATAGGAGTGGTAGGAAAAGGAAGAGTGACGCTTTGTAGTTGCACAAGGGTATGCGCATGGGTGTATGATAAAATATTACTTTGTGAATTTTCTGTTCTTTAGTAGAATCACATAAAATGTATTACTTTGCACCACTTTCCCATCTTGCTCATTCTTGGTTGCTGGCTGGCAACTCGCCTTTTAACTTGTTTGATGATGGATGGAAAGACATGAATTGACGGGGACCAATGGGGGATGTGCAACGATGGTTGGTTGTTTGCAGGACTGCTTTGTGTCAGTGGCATTGGGAGGGGTGGCAGGAAGATTGACTGTTGCATGTGCTTCTGACATCGGTCCACTGGTGCAACCTAAGTGAGCCTTGCATTAATAAGAGCATCCCTGGCATCCCGGGCAGCAATGTGAGTAGCTGGTGCTGCATTGCCATCATCACCTTTCTCCTCCTAGTCTTCTTCCTCCTCCTCGGATTTGTCCACAGGCCTTGCTGCTGTGCAATGTTGTGCAGAGCGCAGCACACCACCACCATTTTGGACACCCTGGCTGGTGCATACTGAAGGGCTCCTCCAGATCTTTCTAGGCACCTGAAGTGCATCTTCAGCATGCCGATGGCTTGTTTAATCACATATCTAGTGGTCATACGGCATTCATTGTAGCGCTGTTGGGCTTCATTGGTCGGGTCTCTGACTGGTATGGTCAGCCAATTTGAAAGATGTATGCCTTGTCTCCTAGCAGCCATCCCTTATGTCTGCTTGCAGTTCCAAATAAATTAGGGAGCTTCGACTGCTGCAAGACAAAATCGTCACGGCAGCTCCCCAGGAACCTTGCGCAGACCTGCAAAAATATCTTTTGTGGTTGCACACCAGCTGCACATTGATGGAATAGAAGCTCTTGCAGTTGACAAACACTCCTAGTTGATCTGGGGGTGCCTTGATTGCCATGTGTGTGCAGCCAATGACACCCTGCACCTGTGGGAAGCCAGTCAGAGAAACAAACCCAAGCGTTCATTCATCCTGACTGGTGTCATACTGGCAAAGCTCACATAATTGCCAGCCCTGCCAAACAACCCATCAGTCAGCTGCTGACTGGGAGATCCTGGATATGTCTCTGGCAGAGCCCCGGAAGGATCTGGTGGCAAAAAGATTGAGGTGATCAATTTGATAGGCACTGGTAACGTGTGGCCACCCGGTCCAGCAGGAAGCAGGTCTTCTTCTAGGAGGCCGCAGATGTCTGCCACCACCTCACGTGACAACCTGAGCCTCCTGGGATACTGCCATCAAGGAAACTCAGCCTCTGCCTGTACACCCTATGTTGTGGGTGGTGCCTCCTGCGATGGCACCCCTCTGATGCTCCCCTCTCTGATGTCCAGCTGCAGGTCTCTCAATAGCAGGCTCTTGCTGCTGCTGGTCATATTGCTCCTTGTCCCAGGTCCAATCTAAGGCAGCCAAAGCGCCACCCATCCTGATCTGATTGTAAAAACGTCCAAAGTGTAGAAAGTGAACTCTCAGCATAGGTACGGTGAACAAATCCTTTCCCACTAGTAGATAAGAAAGCAGCTGTGAGTACTGAGTATTTGTGCAGTGTTTGCATGACTTTTAATCAGCCCCTTCAATTGCCATTGTGTTCTTGTGTTGGTTTCAATGGTGAGTTTCAGGAAGCCCCGTCAACCCGAGGAGGTACTGTTAAATTTCAAACTCTGTTGAAATATCGCTCCAATTGAGTGATTACAATATGGTTAATAGACTTCCATCTCTCCTGAGGGAGTTGCATGCAACCAGCCTAACGCGCCCGAGTTAAATGCAGAAATCGCCAAGTTGGAACCGACTTCTCGGCACACTGACATTTTTGCCAACCTTAACACCCCACCACATCCAGGTTAAAATTCCTCCCAATGTCACTATAAAGCAGACTATCTGGTCATTATCACGTTGCTGTTTGCAAATTGGCTGCCGCGTTTCCTACATTACAACAGCGATCGACTTCCAAAGCACTCCATTGGCTGTGAAGTGCTTCAGAACATTCTGATGTCATGAAAGCCACTATATAAATGCTAATGTGTTCTTTCTTTACTGGACAGCACCCGAGAGACTGTGAGTACAATTCTCACCATGGCAAGTTGTGAAATTGAATTTAATAAATCTGGCGACCTGTGGCCTAGTCCACAATTCCCACTCCTGCCCAGCATCCAGGGAGTGGCCGGGATTGGGCGGGAACCTGAGGAAGTTTATTGACATGAGGCTGAGTGGTTAAAATAGGCTGGGCCTCGACATCTCAGTTGTTTCTGAGTGTGGCACCTGTTTCGGGGCTAGCACGCATCGTTACTGAGCCCCCATTAAAATCGGGGCCTTACAACAGTGGTACACAGACATATTCTCGATATTTTAGACAGCCAAATTCAACTGGCTATCATTTAACCACTCCTACCTTCCACCCCAACACGGGCCTTCCCTTTTGTTCTTTCCTCCCCTCCCCTTTCCCTGCCCCTGCACTTGCTTAAAAATCTGTTACATCTCTAACTTTTTCCAGTTCTGATGAAAGGCCATTGACCTGAGACGTTAACTCTGTTTCTCTCTCCACAGATGCTGCCTGACCTGCTGAGTATTTCCAGCACTTTCTGTTATTATTTCCACTGGATACTATCCTGTTAAGAAGTCAATTATTTGAAGTAAGTTAAATTTTTTAAGGGTTTTTTTAACTCTTGGGCAGTTTAAACCGGAAGTAGAATCCGGGTATAAAAGGGGAGGAGCTAGTGCAGTGCACAGAGTGCTTTGTGCATTGAGTGGTGCTGGAGTTTTGCTAAGTGGGAGAGTTCGGATAAGTGGGAGGTGAGGGTGTGTTTTTTGCTCTGTTTTGTTCCCCACTCCCAGGCTTAGACAGCACTGTGGAGGCAGAGCAGGGAGACGAGTCAACCAAACAGGCCCCACAGACAGTATTCAAGGAGGAGGTTGGTGATCAGCTGGTTGGTTGGTTTTCTTCCTTCTCTTCTCTTTTATGCCTTTAAGTTGGTAAGTCCTTTGAATAGTGGTGTGACATTATCATCTATATCCGGGCAGGGTCTTCATAACTAATAATAAGAAATTTAATTAATTATATAGAATGGAGCAGGTGATGTGTTACTGTTGCGAGATGTGGGAGCCGGTGGTCCCCATTGAGGCTCACGGTGATTACATCTGCGACAAGTGTTTGCTGCTAGAGGAACTCAAGTTCCATGTTATGGAGCTTGAGACCAAGCTTCAGACACTGTGACACATCAGGGAGGGGGAGAAGTTCCTGGACTCTATGTTTCAGGAGATGGTCACACCTATGAAGTTAATTACTGCAGATGTAGTCCGTGGTCAGGGACAGGACGGTGTGACTACGAGTGAGGAAGGCACAGGGATCCAGGATGTAGTGTTGAAGGAGACGCAGCCCTTGTTCTTGTCCAGCAGGATCGAGGTTCTTACTCCCTGTGAGGGCAGGAGCGGGGACTGTAGGGAGGATGAGCAACCTGGCCACAGCACCGTGGTACAGGGGGCCATTCAAGTGGAGGGAGTAAAAAGAAATGTTGTAGTGGTAGGGGATAGTATCATTAGGGGGATAGATAGGGTTCTCTGCAGTCAAGAGCGGGAGTCCCGAAGGCTGTGTTGCCTGCCTGGTGCCAGGGTTAAGGACATCTCTTCTGGGCTGGAAAGAAACTTGGAGTGGGAGGGGGAGGATCCAGTTGTCGTGGTCCATGTTGGTACAAACGACGTAGATAGGACAAGGAAGACGGTTCGGTTAAAGGAGTATGAGCAGCTAGGGGTCAAATTAAAAAACAGAACCTCAAGGGTAATAATCTCTGGGTTATTACCTGAGCCACGAGCAAATATGGCTAGGATAAATAAAATTAAAGACTTAAATGCTTGGCTCAAAGACTGGTGTGGGAGAAATGGGTTTTGCTTCTTGGGACACTGGCACCAGTACTGGGACAGGAGGGAGCTGTTCCGTTGGGACGGACTCCACTTGGCCAGTGCTGGGACTAGAGTCCTGGCGAATCATATAACTAGGGCTGCAGAGAGGGCTTTAAACTAATTAGTGGGGGGGGAGGTTTCTAGAGAGCAAATAATAGAAATGACAACAGAGAAGGTCATAGACTTAGGTAGCAGTGGGGGAATTAAAAAACAGAATGTGTCAGGAAGGGACAGAAGGTATGGAGTAAAAAGTAAAGTACTAAAAAGGGAAAAAACAGGAACTAAGTGTTACAAAACATATTTGAAAGTTCTTTATCCGAATGCACGTAGCATTCGTAACAAAATGAATGAGTTAATGGCACAAATAACGACATATGGGTATGATCTTGTGGCCATTACAGAAACATGGCTGCAGGGTGACCATGACTGGGAATTAAACACACCAGGTTATTTAACAATCAGGAAGGACAGGCAGGAAGGGAGAGGAGGTGGGGTGGCTATGTTAATAAAGGAAGGAATCACTATAATACAGAGAAATTATATTGGGTCAAAGGAGCAGGATAGTGAAACAGTTTGGGTGGAGATAAGGAATAATAAGGGGAAAAAAACACTAGTGGGTGTAGTCTATAGGCCTCCGAACAGTTGTTACTCTGTTGGACGGAGTATTAATCAGGAAATAGTTGAGGCTTGTAATAAGGGAACAGCTATAATTATGGGGGATTTTAATTATCATGTTAACTGGACAAATCAAATTGGGCAGGGCAGACTTGAGGATGAGTTCATTGAGTGTATTAGGGATGGGTTTCTTGAGCAGTATGTAACTGAACCGACCAGGGGGCAAGCAACCTTAGATTTGGTCCTGTGTAATGAGACAGGATTAATTAAAAATGTCCTAGTAAAGGATCCCCTTGGAATGAGTGACCATAACATGGTTAAATTCCATATTCAATTAGAGGGTGAGAAGGTTGGATCTCAAACAAGCGTGCTGAGCTTGAATAAAGGAGACTATGAAGGTATGAGAGCGGAATTGATTAGAGTGGACTGGGAAAATAGATTAAAGGGTAAGACGGTACATGATCAGTGGTGTACATTTAAGGAGTTATTTTACAACTTCCAAAAAATATATATTCCACTGAGGAAAAAAGGGTGTAAAAGAAAAGATAGCCATCCGTGGCTAAGTAAAATAATTAAGGATAGTATCCGACTAAAAACAAGGGCATATAAGGTAGCCAAATCTAGTGGGAGGATGGAAGATTGGGAAGTCTTTAAAAGACAGCAAAAAATAACTAAAAGATTGATTAAGAAAGGGAAGATAGATTATGAAAGTAAATTAGCAAAAAATATAAAAACAGACAGTAAAAGTTTCTATAGTTATATAAAAAGAAAAAGGGTGGCTAAAGTAAATGTTGGTCCCTTAGAGGATGAGACCGGGAAATTAATGGTGGGAAACATGGAGATGGCAAAAACACTGAACAATTATTTTGTATCAGTCTTTACAGTAGAGGACATTAAGAATATCTCAACACTGGACAAACAGGGGGCTCTAGGGGGGGAGGAACTAAATACGATTAAAATCACTAAGGATGTGGTAATTGGTAAAATAATGGGACTCAAGGCGGATAAATCCCCTGGACCTGATGGCTTGCCTCCTAGGTTCTTGAGGGAAGTAGCGGTAGGGATTGTGGATGCATTGGTAATAATTTTCCAAAACTCACTGGACTCAGCAAAGGTCCCGGCAGATTGGAAAACTGTTAATGTAACACCCTTATTTAAAAATGGTAGTAGGCAGAAGGCTGGAAACTATAGACCTGTTAGCCTAACATCTGTGGTTGGTAAAATGTTAGAGTCCATTATTAAGGAGACATTAACGGGACATTTGGATAAACATAATTTAATAGGACAAACTCAGCATGGTTTCATAAAGGGGAAGTCATGTTTGACAAATTTGCTGGAGTTTTTTGAGGAAGTAACATACAGGGTGGATAAAGGGGAACAAGTGGACGTAGTGTATTTAGACTTCCAAAAGGCATTTGACAAGGTGCCGCACAAAAGATTATTGCTCAAGATAAAAAAAATCACGGGATTGGGGGTAAAATTCTGGCGTGGGTGGAGGATTGGCTCTCTAACAGAAAGCAGAGAGTTGCGATAAATGGTTTGTTCTCAGATTGGCAACCAGTAACTAGTGGTGTTCCGCAGGGGTCAGTGCTGGGTCCCCAACTCTTTACAATCTATATTAACGATTTGGAGGGGGGGACCGAGTGTAACATATCAAAGTTTACAGATGATACAAAGATGGGACGGAAAGTAGTGAGTGAGGAGGACATAAAAAACCTGCAAAGGGACATAGACAGGCTAAGTAAGTGGGCAGAGATTTGGCAGATGGAATACAATACTGGAAAGTGTGAGGTTATGCACTTTGGCAGGAAAAATCATAGAGCAAGTTATTATCTTAATGGCAAGAAACTGGGAAGTACTGTAGTACAAAGGGATCTGGGGGTCCTGGTGCACGAAACGCAAAAAGTTAGTATGCAGGTGCAGCAAGTGATCAAGAAGGCCAATGGAATGTTGGCTTTTATTGCTAGGGGGATGGAATATAAAAACAGGGAGGTATTGTTGCAGTTGTACAAGGTATTGGTGAGACTGCACCTGGAATACTGCATACAGTTTTGGTGTCCATACTTAAGAAAAGACATACTTGCTCTCGAGTCAGTACAAAGAAGGTTCACTCGGTTAATCCCGGGGATGAGGGGGTGGTCATATGAGGAGAGGTTGAGTAGATTGGGACTCTACTCATTGGAGTTCAGAAGAATGAGAGGCGATCTTATTGAAACATATAAGATTGTGAAGGGGCTTGATCGGGTGGATGTGGTGAGGATGTTACCAATGATGGGTGAAACTAGAACTAGGGGGCATAATCTTAAAATAAGGGGCTGCTCTTTCAAAACTGAGATGAGGAGAAACTTCTTCACTCAGAGGGTGGTAGGTTTGTGGAATTTGCTGCCCCAGAAAGCTGTGGAAGCTACATCATTAAATAAATTTAAAACAGAAATAGATAGTTTCCTAGAAGTAAAGGGAATTAAGGGTTACAGGGAGCGGGCAGGAAATTGGACATGAGTCTAGGTTCGGAATGGTCATGGCCCTGTGGGTAGTGGAGTGGGCCCAGGGGCCATGTAGCCTGGTTCTGCTCCTACTGTGTTCTAATTCTGTGTTAGATTTCAGGAGATGGTTTTATTCCTGTTCCTGGCTGGGGTGGAGATCGCCTTTACAGAAGGTAAGTACTGTAGAAAATATAGGGACAGAGTGATCTCCTGGAAGAATTTCGATCGCCTAGATGGGTCGGAGAGGAATTTCCCAGATTTTTTTCTCCCAAATTGGCCATTGGGTCTTTATCTGGCTTTTCGCCTCTCCCGGGAGATCACATGGGTTCGGGTGGATGCAGAGTGATAGAAGATTTGAAGTTAGGATCAGATCAGCCATGATCTTATTGAATGGTGGAGCAGGCTCGAGGGGCCGATTGGCCTACTCCTGCTCCTATTTCTTATGTTCTTATGTTCTCAGTCAAATGTCCCCTTGATATGTCCAAGACTTTAATTTGTGCCTGTGGGGAGGTCACATGTGAAGCATTGCATTGTGGGACCTTCCTACAGTGGTCTGGTACAAAGCACTGCATCGTGGGAACTTCCTGTAAGGAATCGCATGTGAAGCATGGCATGATGGGAGCTCCCTGCGGGTAACGCCTATGAAGCATGGCATTGTGGGTGCTAGTTCTGTGGTGACTGATGGGAGACCCAAGTCGACAAACTTCACCTATTGCCTATAGGGGAAGACATAGGGGAGATGAGAAGAAAATGAACAGTAAATATTTGATGTATCCTGATAGTAAATAACGGCCCAGAAATTCGGGTCTCCACGGGGGAGTACACATGGGGTACTCACCCATAGGCCCAACGGAAGTGCCGGTTTGGTGCATGCACTGCGCATGCGTGGGAAACCGGAACATCCGTTCCCTTAAAGGAAGGGGTTCAGAGGTCGAACGCGTGTGCCGGAGAGGCAGCGCGTGCGCATGCAACTTACGTTTTTTTCCAGGTTTCTCTGGGAGGGTAAGTCTCCAGGAGTTACACATGTAAAAAGCAGGCGCAAGGCTTGCTTTTAACAAGGTAAGTGGTAAATTCATTAAAATTAAAAGATTTTTTCCACAGGTTTATTATTTTTAAATACTTTAAAGATAGGTAAGTTTATTTTTAGCCCTGTTAGAAAATGCAATTAATTTTTTCAAAAATGTAAATTATTGTTTATAATAGTTATTTTATGTAATTTATAGTTATTTTAAAAATGTGATTTTTTAAAAATGTATTTGAAGTTTTAGTGATGTTTTGGGGCTTATAGTGTTTAGAGTTTTGACAGCTCTTCCTGTCAATTTTATGAATGAAGCATTCCCTGCTGCCATTGGCTCTCCATGGCCCACGTGATCCCAGGGGACGCATTGAACTAACCGCGCCCCTGGGATACTCAAGCACTGCGTGCCGGCAGTTGGAGCAGGCCCAGGATCAGAATCCCACGCGGGCCCACAGCACAACTGCCGGCACGCTAGGTAAGTGCAGGTCAGAGGCTTGCACCCGCGGGAAGCCCCCGACCCGAGTTTCTGGGCCATTGTTTTAAATGCGCGGATCATGTCAAGCTGCCCTTGCATATGGAATGGCTTTCATTAACACATCATATAACATTCTATTTGAGGTGGTACACCACTGATGTCATCGTCACATGGCTATGGCCTCATTCCAGGTCTATTGTAGCTGTTGCTCTCTTACGTTACTGCTTTTTCTCAGTATGTTTAAAGGTCAACGTGTTTCTCACAATGCTGGACTGCTCCCTGTTGATTTCAGGGCATCCGGTCGATCTTTAGAACAATGTGCATAAACAATTTAATGTGTTAGTGATACACCACCTCACAGAACACAGTCATTCTGAACCATTCCATCTATCAACTTTGCAGCATCTGGGATCAAGAAACACAGTTAAACATGGGAGGAATCTGATTACACCCCTTTAATGGGGCAGAAATTAGGATCGGGGGCTTGCCGCGCGTGCAAGCCCCCGATGTGCACTTACCCGACGCGCCGGCCGTTGAGCTTCAGGGACGCCTGGAATTCCTGTTTTAAAATGATGACTCCCGGGCAGCGTCTGACATCACGCCGCCCAGGAGTACAGCCAGCGCGAAGCCTGGAGCGCGCAGTGCAAGTGAGACACGCCCCTTGAGGTCTCATTTTATTAGGACACGCCCCCAATGTTTCTCACAAGCTGCAAAGCATTTTTACATGCAGAGCAGCATTTTAAATAGGTTTTTGGTATTTTTATGAAGCTTTTGGTAACTTTTATAAACTTTTAAAAACATTTACATTATTTTGAAGAATCTGAAGTAGTTTTAAACAGAATTAAAGCAATTTAAAGACTTTTAAAAGCCCTGAAAGCATTTTTTTCATTCCACTTATTTAATTAGCAACGTCGTCGTCGTACATGTCTTCACACTGTTCCCTTTGGGGAACTGTATGAAGTGGTGGAAGGATTTCTGGCCGTGATTAATGCTCCTTCTGTGACCGTAACCATCTTTGTACCAGCCATTAGGGTGGTTAGTCCTATGGCGGGAGGGTTTTACGGGCTCCCACAACCTATATGAGGGGGGGGCCACCCACACCCACGGACGCAAATATCCCACTGGATGTCAACCCAGATTTTAGAGCCGGAGCTCCGACTCCACTTGCCGGGACTGTCTGGAGCGGGGTTCGAAACCCTACCCCGTCTGGCCCAGCGGCGGGGATGCTACCGCTACGCCAAAGGCCCACTCCGATTAGCAACGTGAAATGGCTGGAATGAGCACAATTCTCGGCATTAAAAGAACTCACAATTGAACTGATGATGACCTCAGCAATCTCCTCAACGAGGTGGAGGCGCAGCGCCTGCTCATCATTGGTAATGAGAAGTCCAAGGCGCCGCAAAAAGGACAGATGATAGCTTGGTCTTTCAAGTGGCAGCATAGGGCTCCAGTCACGGGGAGGGAAAAGGCGCAGGAAACGTATGGGTGTCACCTTTTGCGCGGAGTGGGCCTTTTGCGTAGCGGTAAGCATCCCTGCCGCTGGGCCAGAAGGAGTAGGGTTTCGAACCCCGCTCCAGACAGTCCCGGCAAGTGGAGTCGGAGCTCCAACTATGAATTCTGGGTGGACATCCAGTGGGATACTTGCATCCGCGGGTGTGGGTGGCCCCCCCCTCAGATGGGTTGTGGGAGCCAGTAAAACCCTCGCGCCATAGGACTAACCACCCTAATGGCTGGTATGAAGATGGTTATGGTCACGGAAGGAGCGTTAACGTGGCCAGAAATCCTTCCACCACTTCATACAGTTCCCGAAAGGGAACAGTGTGAGGATACGTATGACGATGACCTCTTGCGCAATGCACCTCCTTGGACCCTCAGTCGCAGGTGCGAGGGGGCAAATCATGCAATTGTTAAATTTTTCATTTTATTGACATGTAAAATGTTGTGTTTGCTGTTTTCATTGAAATGTTTATTTGTGACTGAAAGGATATGTAACTTTTTCCTTTAAACAATGCAGCCTGTAGTCAGTTTGAAAAAAATTAGCAACTTTTATTGGAGCCAAAGTGTTTTTACAACAACTATTTGCACTAAGAAAACAGAAAAAGTCACTTTAAAATGTTAACACATTTTTTTCTGAACTATTCATGTTTACAAATGTTTGAAAAGCAGGAAATAGCTAGTTAACATTTTAAAGTTATAAACTATCTACATCAAAACTGACCCTGAAAACTGTTTTATGATGCAATAAAAGTTCACTGCTTCACTTTTAATTGTGTCTGCTCCTTTCTTTGCCTTGCGGGGGGAGGGGGAGGTACAAGGCGCCACTAGCTCGTGAAGGTGTTGGCTACTAGCAGTTCCCGGGCATTTTTCTCGCTCACAGGCCTCCTGCTTACACAGACGTCCTTGCAAGGAAGAAATGGAAAGAGTTGTTAAAGTAATTTTAATGAAGTGACTGGCTAGAAAATCACCCCAGCCTATGGCAGGAGAAACGCGTTATCGTCTTGGTAATACATCATACCCGCCTGATCAATTTCACAGCCCGAGATGATTTTCCAATAAGTTACTTTCTCTGAAAGTCATAATTAAATACATAGGCCTAGAAATTCAGTTGTTTGCGCCAGCCGGTAGCGCCTTAGGAGGAGGAGATGTTGGGCGCTAGGCGGCTAGCGGCCGGGCGCAGCGCAATCTGCGCCTCTCCCCAACTTCACTAAAGATTTAGCGGCGGCACAAAGCCTTTGCGCGCGCTCAGCTGCGCGCGCAGATCCTGACGTCATTTCATCGTGCAACGCCCTTTGCTCGCCCTAAACCGGAAATTAAGTGGCGCCGCCCTATTGTGCGCCTGGCACCCCTAGCGACTGGTAGAGGGGAACGGTCCTCAGTCGATGCGGGGGGCGCAAATTAAAGGGCACTCCTCCTGCAGTAGAAAAGGCAGCCATTTTGCAGCACTCCTTTTTGAGAGATGGATCTTTGCAGAGAGACAAAGGTAGAGAGCTTTCTGCTTTGGCTCAACACTCACACAGGTACTTGTGGCTTCAGGCCGCAGCTTTCCACTTGTGTTTACCTTCAGTGTCATATCATTGATTGCAAACATATAATGGGGGCTGCAATGGGTGCAAACGTTGGCCTTCTCCATTGCATTCAAAGGGCTCACAGACGCCGTGAGAGAGTGGCAGTCATGGCCAGACGGAGAGGGGGCAACAGGCATCGGCAAAGGAGGCCTTATCCACCCAGGGTATACCGCCAGCAGTTCTCCTATCTGAACATGTCTGACGAGCAGTGTGTTCGGAGGCTGCGATTCCGAAGGGCGGTGGTCACTGAGATCTGCCACCTGCTTGGCGGTGATCTGCAGCCACATCTGAGGAGCAGGACGTCTCTGTCGGTGGCTCTCAACTTCTATGCCACCGGCTCCTTCCAATCCGCTACTGGGGACATTTCCAACATCTCCCAGTTCGCCGTGCATTGCTGCATCCGCCAGGTGACCAATGCCCTTTTCAGAAGGAGACATCAGTTCATCTCCTTCTCCATGGCCCTTGTCAAGCAGCAACAGCGTGCAATGGGCTTTGCAGCATTAGCGGGCTTCCCCATGGTGCAGGGCACCATTGACTGCACGCATGTGGCTTTGCGGGCACCTCTGGAGAATGCCGAGGATTACCGCAACCGGAAGGGCTACCATTCGCTCAACGTTCAGCTGGTGTGTGACCACAGGCAGCTCATCCTAGCTGTCAATGCCCGCTTTCCAGGCAGCAGCCACAATGCCTTCATCCTGCGCCAGACTTCTGTGGCAGACATGTTCCAGGCCCAGCCTCACCCACGAGGATGGCTTCTCGGAGACAAAGGCTATCCTTTGTGTACCTGGCTGATGACCCCGCTCCGTGCGCCCAGCACCCCTGCTGAAGAGGGATACAATGACAGCCATCAAGCAACCAGGAACATCATTGAGCAAACAATCGGCGTGCTGAAGCAACGGTTCCGCTGTCTGGATCGTTCCGGAGGAGCCCTACAATATTCGCCGGAGCGAGTCTCCCATTTCGTGGTCGTGTGCTGCATGCTGCACAACCTGGCTATCCGCAGGACTCAGCCACTGCCACCAGAGATTGGAGGACCACCTGAGGAGGAGGAGGAGGAGGAGGAGGACCAGCACAGGAGGGAGGCAGAAAGTGCACGGGCCGCCCGTCGGCGGCTTATTGAACGTCGGTTCTAGGCCCCCTCTCAGGGAATGGCTTGTGCCAATGTCACCAGATGAATGTAGCCGCTCCACAAGCCCTCAACCGAGCAGGGCAACCAGGACTTGCAAAATAAAGCATGGGCAGTGCGATTTAAGAACATTTATTACTTGGAAACCTCTGCCCTTCCCACATTACAAACTAATGGAGAGACGCCCCCTCCAAAAACACAAAACGAACAGTCTCGGCCTTTCAAAAAACACAAATACACCAGTCTCGGTCTTTCAAAAAAACAAATCCACCCTCCCCCTTTAAGAGCTCACCGGCGCCAGAGTGTCTGCCGTCAATCAGCAACTCGCCGCACCTGCGCTGCACCTGTCCTCGGGGGTTTCGCCCCGGGCCGCCGGCTTAGCGCCTAATGATAGTCGTGCATCACCTGTTTTAGCGCAGCAGCAACCTCTTGGGGCGATGCCACTGAATATCGGCGAAGGTGGCGCGAAGTTGCGCCGGGCGCAAACTTTAGCGGCCGCCCGGCTGTAGCGCCCCAAACGTGGCTATACTGAATTTCTAGGCCATACATTCATACACATAAGTAAAGGAATATATACATACATACATATACGTAAAGGAATATAAACGGACATACATACATAATTACTTAAAAGAATATATTACTGATGAAAAGTTTCTTTCTTAAAAATGTTGGAAATGTTACATTATTCATTTTAGAACAGTCATTTTCACATTTAATAAACACAGCAAATTCAATTCACACAGCCACAATTGCTCCTTCTACCTATAGTACTGAAAACCCGTTTAAAAAAAAAAATTAAACTTTAAAACTTACCTCAGCATTTCTTAAAATAACTTTCCTCCCTTTTCCAAACAAAAATATTGCCTTTCAGAAGCTCCACGATAAAATATATCTTCCTCCGCAGCCTCTGGAGCAACTTTACTCATGCTTTTTTCATGTGTAAGTTGTAAGGACTTAACCTCACTGAAAGCATGAATGAAACCGGCGAATTTTACTGCGCACGCGCTGCCTGGGCAGTCGCACGCGTTCTGCCTCTGAACACCTTCGTTCAGAGGACAGGAAATGCCGGTTTTCCCCGCATGCGCTGTGCATGCTGAAAACCGGCATTTCCTCCGGCCAGACGCGTGAGTACCCCGACCGTACTCACGCGTTTGGAACGGAATTACTGGGCCACTATGTGTGTTCACACTTCTCTAGCTTCTGCCCTGCCTTTTACTCTCCCTTCCTCTGTCTTAAATTCCACAGTCAACTCAGTTTTCTTAATGCTATCCACAGGATGCACTGCAGCAACTCGCCAATGATTCTTCGGCAGCATTTCCCAAACCCACGACCTCCACCACCTAGAAGGACAAGGGCAGCAAGCACATGGGGACCCCGCCACCTCCAAGTTCCTCGTTTTAGGCCGCGTTCAGACACAATGATGTTAGGTTTACCCCCGATGAGCTTTCACCAGCCTGTCAGTAGGTGGCACAGTACATTGTCCTCGAAATCTGGGCTTCACTGTGGTGCTGCCGGCACGTTTGGGAAGCCCGCACATGATGAAACTACCCATCCGCAGTTGGCCACATTCCATCCATTAAGATTAACGAGGGGTTCTTCACCGTTTAAGTTCCTGCAATTTCCTTTGACTATCTGGAGACACCTGAGAAAGGTGAAAATCTGATCTAGTTTTGGACAAGGGTCCATAATTTGTCAAGATAGCGGGTTCTCCTTTTTAAAATCTGCGTCCTCAGCATGTGGACAATGCTGGCAAAGCCGTTATTGCCCATCTCTGGGCACCACGAGAAGCTGTGGCATGGAACCTCTCCTTGGATCGAGGCGGTGCTTGTGGTGATGGTGTTAAGTAAAATTCCAGCATTTTGACTCAGTGACATTAGTGCTTGTTTTTACAACCAGGTGGCTTGCCAGGCCACTTCAGGGGGCATTGAGTCACCACATAGTGTTGGACTGGAGTCCAGTGTAGGCCGGTCCCTTCCCTCAGGAACATTAGCGAAACACTTGGGTTTTTAAGGCAATCTGGTATCTTTCATGGTGAAACTCAAGGTCATTGTTGTGTGTAAATGAACTGCTGCATTTGCCTAACTTAAACAGCGACTACATCTCAAATGTACTTCATTGGTTGAAAAGAACTTTGGGACGTCCTGAGGTTGTGAAGGGCGCTATATAAATGCAAGTTCATTATTTTGAATAGAAATGGCAGCTCCTGGGCTGCAATTTCAACAGAAGAACATTGATAAGGTGCAGCCGAGAGACGATACTTGGCTTGCTTGTGTCAGGGGCCGAATTAATATCAGTAGAACTACAGTCAGTAACACGGGGTGCTGGCTGGGAGGTATTACTGCACCTGACAGTGCAAAGGAACTCACACCAAGTCCTGTTCACCCATCACCCCTGTGCTTGCTGACCTACATTGACTCCCGGTCCGTTAATGTCTCAGTTTTAAAATTCTCAAACATGTTCAAATCCCACCATGGCCTCGCCCCTCCCCATCTCTGTAACCTCCTCCAGCCCTGCAACTCTCCGACATCTCTGCACTCCTCCAATTCTGGCATCTTGTGCATGCCTGATTTTCACCGCTGCACCATCGGTAGCCATGTGTTCTGCTGCCTCAGCTCTGAGCTCTGGAATTCCCTGCCTAAACCTCTCCACTTCTCAACCTTTCTCTCCTCCTTTAAGACACTCCTTAAAACTTACCTCTTCGACCAGGTTTTTGGTAATCTGATGTGGCTCGGTGTAAAAATTTGATAACGCCTTGGGACATTCTACTACGTTAAAGGCGCTATATTGTTGTTGAGATACAGTGGTGAACACGGGATGCTGCCTGTGAGGAGATACTGAGTTTGATTGTGTAAGGGACCGAATGAACATTAATCAAGGCACAAATCCTGGAATTCTACCTAACGCCATCACCGCAAGGACTGCATCAATCCAAGGAGAAGGCCCATGCCCCACCTCCTCGGGGCACCTAGGGATGGGCAATAAATGCTTTGCCAGCATTGCCCACAAGCTGAGAACACATGTTTGACTGAATTTCTCAACCCCCGCCACCCCATTTCACTTTAATCTGTTTAACATAAATGGGTTAATTCTCTGCGAGAAAAGTGGAGAGAGGAATTTCAGACCAATAAATTCAGTAGAACTTTGGAACCTGTGACATCAGTCAGGCAAGCTCACCCCCTCCTAATGTGTTGCCGAAAGTTGTTGGATTACTTTCATACTTTTCCATTTTAGTTCTGATTATCGATTCAATAATTCTGTCATTTCAACTGGGATTTAATGCAGTTTTCTCCAGTTGTTAGTCTCTGTTTCTCCTTGACAGCTCCCTCTGTAACATTTGCATATTGAATTATCATTGGCCCGCAGGCATCTGTAAGGAATACCTATTATAGTCACATGTGATCACATGCTGAGTTGTCATTGGCCTGCAGGCATCTGTAAAGACTACTATTGTTTGGAAGACCCAAGCTAGGGGTCCTAATGTCAGGCTTTTCCCCATGGTGCTGCTATGAATAAGATCACAGACCTAATGCTTAATAAAAGAGTTAAACTGTAATACTCCGTTGTCCTGCAATTTATTATTTTTATACAAAGTCTGCAAAACAAGACATGGTGTCAGAATAGGGATTGTAAATGGACATCGTTGGAGCTCCCTTGCCTCGAATGGATTGGGAATCTTTGAAATTACCTGGAGAATGGCGCAAGTTCAAGCAACACGTGGAGTTGATGTTCTCAGGTCCGCTGAAAAGCAAAGGGGAGGAAGAAAGATGCAGCTACCTACTCCTGTGGATAGGAGAAAAAGGGAGAGACATTTTTAACACATGGTCTCTCACCGCGGATGAAGCAAAGGTACTGAAAAGTTATTTTGACCATTTTGAATCATTTGTGATGCCCAAGACAAATACGATATTCGCTAGGTACAAGTTTCAGGAGAAAGTACAAGGAGCTAGTGAGTCATTTGAACAGTTCCTGACTGAGTTAAAACTGCTGGTAAAAGACTGTGAATATGCAGATAAAGATGAGATGGTCAGAGACCACATCGTGTTTGGAATACATTCAGCTAAAGTGAGAGAGAAACTTTTGAATGTTGGGTCCGGGCTAACGCTGGACAAAGCTATGGACATAGCTAGATCACATGAGATAGCCCAAGCACAGTTGAAAACCATAACCGGTGCCACAAGCAGCTCGCATGAACAGACAGTGCACGCAGTTAATAGACACACACCAAAGAACACCGCCCAGAGAGCGTGTTTCAGAACAGAAAGAACAGAGAGAGTTCTAAAAATGAGTGACACAGACATAAAACGCTTCAAAAACTGTGGATATTGTGGAAACAAGGTGCATGGGGAAAAGGAGCACTGCCCTGCCAAAGGAAGGCGATGTGCTAAATGTGGTAAACGGAACCACTTTGCTAAAGTTTGCAGGACTGTTTTTGGATTAACAGTACACACAGTGAGTGACAGCCAAATGCCAGATAGAGAGCCAAATGCAGAGTGCGAGTCAGCAGAGAGTGCTGTGAGTTTGGGTAAGTGTGAGAGTTCTTTAATTGTTATTTCTCTTTAAATCATTCTTGATAAGATTACTTAAGCAGTTTAAGTAAAGGGGAAAAGTTAAATATTTGGGATTCTGTTGGTTTAAGAAGAGTAAAACAAGGTTACACTGCAGTAGGAGTAAATTGGCACAGCAGGCAGTGGAAACCAGTTTTCTAACCAATCAGCAGGGGTGACTCATTTGGCTGTAAACAAACAGTATAAAAAGACTAGGCTAGTGCGAACAAGCACTGAGTGCGAGTCAGCAGAGAGTGCTGTGAGTTTGGGTAAGTGTGAGAGTTCTTTAATTGTTATTTCTCTTTACATCATTCTTGATAAGATTACTTAAGCAGTTTAAGTAAAGGGAAAAAGTTAAATATTTGGGATTCTGTTGGTTTAAGAAGAGTAAAACAAGGTTACACTGCAGTAGGAGTAAATTGGCACAGCAGGCAGTGGAAACCAGTTTTCTAACCAATCAGCAGGTGTGACTCATTTGGCTGTAAACAAACAAACAGTATAAAAAGACCAGGCTAGTGCGAGCAAGCACTGAGTGCGAGTCAGCAGAGAGTGCTGTGAGTTTGGGTAAGTGTGAGAGTTCTTTAATTGTTATTTCTCTTTAAATCACTCTTGATAAGATTACTTACACAGTTTAAGTAAAGGGGAAAAGTTAAATATTTGGGATTCTGTTGGTTTAAGAAGAGTAAAACAAGGTTACACTGCAGTAGGAGTAAATTGGCACAGCAGGCAGTGGAAACCAGTTTTCTAACCAATCAGCAGGGGTGACTCATTTGGCTGTAAACAAACAAACAGTATAAAAAGACCAGGCTAGTGCGAGCAAGCACTGAGTGCGAGTCAGCAGAGAGTGCTGTGAGTTTGGGTAAGTGTGAGTTAGGGTAAGTGGGGTGTTAGGTGCTCTTTTCAAACTTTAACTCTGTGGGTTGTAGTTAATAAGGCCTTTCTGGTGCAGAGCGACTGTTGGTAAACCATTTAACTGGTGTAATTAGAGGGATTGATTTAATTTAATCCGATTAATTAAAGGGGATACTACCATCTAAAATCAGGCAGAGGGTGTCCATAACTAATAATAAAAAAATTAATTAATTACATAGAATGGAGCAGGTGATGTGTTACTGTTGCGAGATGTGGGAGCCGGTGGGCCCCATTGAGGCTCACGGTGATTACGTCTGTGACAAGTGCCTGCTGCTACAGGAACTCCAGCTCCGTGTTGATGAGCTGGAGTCTGAGCTTCAGACACTGCGACACATCAGGGAGGGGGAGAAGTACCTGGACTCTGTGTATCAGGAGGTGGTCATACCTATGAAGTTAATTAATTCAGATGTAGCCCATGGTCAGGGACAGGACGGTGTGACTACAAATGAGGCAGGTACGGGGATCCAGGAGGTAGAGCTGGAGGAGCCGCAGCCCTTGCTCTTGTCCAACAGGTTCGAGGTTCTTACTCCCTGTGGGGACAGGAGGAGGGACTGCAGGGAGGATGAGCAAGCTGGCCACAGCACTGTGGAACAGGGGGCCATTCAAGAGGGGGGAGTAAATAGAAATGTTGTAGTGGTAGGGGATAGTATTATTAGGGGGATAGATAGAGTTCTCTGCAGCCGAGAGCGAGAGTCCCGAAGGCTGTGTTGCCTACCCGGTGCTAGGGTTAAGGACATCTCCGCTGGGCTGGAAAGAAACTTGCAGTGGGAGGGGGTGGATCCAGTTGTCATGGTCCATGTTGGTACAAACGACGTAGATAGGACTTTGAAATAAAGAATAGATTTGCCTTCCAAAGCTAGGCTTTATTAACTTTAAAATCTGCAGCACATCTTTCCACATCCAGTCCCAACCAAAGCTGGAAAAGAACTGAATTTAAGGTGGCCACCACACATCACGTGACATCAACTACCAATGAGATTACAACATATATCCCAAGGCAGTTAACAAACAACCAATCACAATACTTTTACTAAACAAGGAATAATCACCACATTCACCCCTCCTTTTAAAATATACTCCAACCTAAATAACCTTTACAATTTATAATTAATTATTTACAACTAAAACTATGCACAACAAGAGTAAAACTGTTTACATGACACAATACTAAGTGAACAACAACAAATAATAACATTGCACATAAGTATTAAGTATCTCTCAACTAAAACAATATAATAATATTTCAACAATTTTAAAACATTACTATCAAATTAAAAGTCCATTTTCAATCGGTCGACCGGATATCTTGTTCGTGTCGACCTTCTTAACCTTGGTGAAATTCCTTGCCCTCCCACACCAGAAGGCACAGAAGTATCTTCAGCAGGAAGGCTATCCATATCCCGATTTTCAACGGTTTCCGGATTAGAAATCCCATCAGAAGGTAAACTGGGACGGTCATAAACATCCACCAAGGGCTGACTAATAGAAGTATAATTGTCTGCAATCGGATTGGAGACATTCGTAGTATCTGTAACAGCATCCACATTATCTAAATCATGACTATTGTTAATATCCTCAGAAGAGGGCTGGCCACCACAAGGAGCCAAGTCTTTAATTGAAACGGTACTTTCTTTCCCATCTTGGAATCGAATATGAGCATATTGGGAATTTGCCTCCAACAGCTCCACCTCCTCCACTAAAGGATCATATTTTGACAATCTAACATGGCGTCGAAGCAGCACAGGTCCCTGCATAGTAAGCCATGAAGGTACCGAATATCCCATAGTAGATCTCCGCGGATAGTTAAAGAGCCTTTCATGGGGGGTCACATTAGTAGCCGTTGAAAGCAATGATCTAATGGAATGCAGGGCATCAGGCAGTACCATTTCCCACTGTGTATTCTTAAGGTTCCGGGATGTCAAAGCCAACATAACTGCCTTCCAGATCACCCCATTGTATCGTTCGCACTGTCCATTACCCTGGGGATTATACGGGGTAGTTCTACTAGTAGAAATTCCCCGACTCTGAAGGTATTCCTTCAACTGGGAAGACATAAAAGAACTTTCCTGATCCGAATGGATATACGCAGGCATCCCAAAGATGACAAAAAGTTGAGTCAGACATTTGATAACTGTAGCAGCTGATACATCTGCACAAGGGAAAGCAAAAGGGAACCTTGAAAACTCATCCAAAACAGTAAAAATATATCGGTTTTGAGTAGTTGAAGGAAGAGGCCCCTTAAAATCGACGCTCAAACGTTCAAAAGGAGAAGTAGCCTTTATAAGATGAGCTCGTTGAGGCTTAAAGAAATTTGGTTTACACCGAGCGCAGATAGAACATGATGAAGTCATCCGCTTGACGTCTTCAACTGAAAAGGGCAAATTCTTACTGCGTACGAAGTGTATCATCCTCGTAACCCCAGGATGACATAAGGCATTGTGAAGATTAATAAGCGTATCTCCGTGAATCACAGAACAATAAGCCCTCGACAGTGCATCAGCAGCAACATTATCCTTCCCCGGACGATAAACTATGTCAAAATGGTAACATGCCAACTCAATCCTCCATCTCATTATTTTATCATTTTTGATCTTTCCAAAATGTTTAACATCAAACATAAAGGACACAGATTTTTGATCAGTTACCAACGTGAAATGTCGCCCCGATAAATAATGTCTCCATTTACGCAATGCTTCTACTATTGCGTATGCCTCTTTCTCTATTGAAGAATGTCTTTTTTCACTATTGTTCAAAGTACGTGAGAAAAAGACCACAGGTCTTCCATTTTGGTTCAGAGTAGCCCCAATTGCAAAATCAGAAGCATCCGTCTCGATCACAAAAGAAACCTGCTCATCAATAGAATGCACAACTGCTCCTAAAATATCCTTTTTAAAACTCTCAAAACATGTCCTGGCCTCCCATGATAGAGGATATGTCGTAACCCGAATAAGAGGCCCGATCTTCCTTGAAAAATTTGCAATCCAATTAGAATAATAAGAAAACAGTCCAACAACTCGTTGCAAAGCCTTAGAATTAGTAGGACAAGGTAAATCAATCAATGGTCGCAGACGTTCTGGATCTGGTTTAATCTTGTTTCCCGAGATAATATACCCCAATAGATTTACCTCAGTAGTCGAAAAGATACATTTCTCTTTATTAAAAGTTAAACCAACTTTTTCCGCAGCTTGAAGGAATCTTTTTAAATTAGAATCATGCTCCACCCTTGATTTGCCACACACTGTGATGTCATCTAAGTATGAAAAGGTGTCAGAGAGGGAGTTATCACTTATAAAAGCATCCATTGCCCGTTGAAAACAAGCAACACCATTAGTAACACCAAATGGTATTCGGCAAAACTGATACAGCTTTCCACCAGCCTCAAAGGCCGTATATGGTTGATCCTTCTTAACAATAGGAATCTGATGATAAGCACTCTTTAAGTCAATAGTGCTAAAAACCTTATACTGAGATACTTTATTGATAAGCTCATCAATCTTAGGCAAAGGGTACGCATCTAATTGAGTATACCTATTAATAGTTTGGGAATAGTCTATCACCATTCGTTTCTTATGTCTCTCGTTAGTCGTGACAACTACCTGTGCTCGCCAAGGCGAACAACTAGGTTCAATGATTCCTTCCAATAAGAGACGTTGAACTTCAGAATTAATAAATTCTCTATCCTGACTACTATATCTTCTTGAATTGGAAAAAAGTGATAATGGAGAAATGGATAAAGAGGTTAATCCACAAATAGATAAAGGTGGCTTAGTCCCTCCAAATGAAAGACTAAGAGACTCGTGTAACTGAAGCACATCATGTCCAATCAAAATATCCACACAGAGATTAGGCAAAACAGATAGGCGTATATCAGTATACGTATTACCTAGAAGAATCATTTTCACAAAGCAACAACCAGCTATTTGTGAAGTAAGGGTCGTCTGAGCCATACACACCTGATACGTAACAGGCGAAATTTTCAAATGCTTCTCCTTCGCAAACTGAAGACTTATAAAACTCTCAGTACTGCCCGTATCTATAAGGGCCTTCACTTCCAACCCATTAACTTGAGCCGTAACTATAGCTTTGTTTAGGCCATGAGCAAATGCAGCAGAAATTGATGCAATAAACGCCCTATCTAAAGGCTGAATAGTCACAGAGGAGGAGGTGGTAGAGGAGGGCCCTCCCACACCAGGAGAGGAGGAGGTAATTGAACCTGATGATTTGCACACGCGTGCATAATGACCTCTCGTGCCGCATTTACTACACACAGCCTCCCGAGCAGGACACTTCAGACGAGGGTGCCGGATATTCCCACAAAAATAACACTTCTGAATCCTAGAGGCAACAGCCACCGAAGTAGAAACTGTTTCAGAATCTAGTAAACCACTCCCATTAAGTCCACATAATTCCTTTTCATCCGAAACTGCCGAAACCATAGACGCAGGCCGATTAAAAAGAGCATAAGAATCCGAACTTCTCTGAGCCACATCCAATGTAGAAGCTTGCTCAAAAGCACTTTTAAGATCCAAAGTCTTATTTACTAACAACCGCTGACGAATTGATCTAGACAGTAATCCATTAATAAAAGCATCCCATACCGATTCTTCCTTATATTCTTCAGCCGTCACGGCCTTATAATTACAGTTAACACTAAGGCACCGAAGTGCTTGTAAATAAGTATCCAAAGATTCTCCCACCTGCTGCCTACGGGCAGATAGAAGGTGACGTGCAAATACCTCATTCTTTGGTTTAACAAAAATCTTTTCCAATGTAGAAATAGCCACTTCATATGTTTTACAGTCCAAAATATATTTATATACATCCGGAGCAATGTAGTTGATCAGCATATTCAGCTTACTTAGAGACTCTTGATCCAACACGCCCAAAAAGTTTTTAAATCTACAATACCAATGTTTCCATTTATCATCCACTCCAGCAGAATCGGGGTCAGCCTTGAATCGTTCTGGTTGAAGATATCGCTCCATTCTAACATAAAGTTAATAAATTGAAATAAAGAATAGATTTGCCTTCCAAAGCTAGGCTTTATTAACTTTAAAATCTGCAGCACATCTTTCCACATCCAGTCCCAACCAAAGCTGGAAAAGAACTGAATTTAAGGTGGCCACCACACATCATGTGACATCAACTACCAATGAGATTACAACATATATCCCAAGGCAGTTAACAAACAACCAATCACAATACTTTTACTAAACAAGGAATAATCACCACAGACTTGGAAGCTGGTTCTGTTAAAGGAGTATGAGCAGCTAGGGGTCAAATTAAAAAACAGAACCTCAAGGGTAAAAATCTCTGGATTACTACCTGAGCCACGAGCGAATTTGGCGAGGAGAAATAAAATTAGAGAGTTAAATGCGTGGCTCAAAGACTGGTGTGGGAGAAATGGGTTTTGCTTCTTGGGACACTGGCACCAGTACTGGGGCAGGAGGGAGCTGTTCCATTGGGACGGGCGTCACTTGGCCAGTGCTGGGACTAGAGTCCTGGCAGATCATATAACTAGGGCTGTAGAGAGGGCTTTAAACTAACTAGTGGGGGGGAGGTTCCTAGAGAGCAAATAACAAAATGACAACAGAGAAGGTCATAGACTTAGGTAGCAGTGGGGAAATTAAAAACCAGAGCGTGTCAGGAAGGGGCAGAAGGTATGGAGTAAAAGGTAAAGTAATAAAAAAGGGCAAAAGCAGGAACTAAGTGTCACAAAACATATTTGAAAGTTCTCTATCTGAAGGCACGTAGCATTCGTAACAAAATAGACGAGTTAATGGCACAAATAACTACATATGGGTATGATCTTGTGGCCATTACAGAAACATGGCTGCAGGGTGACAATGCCGGGGAATTAAACATACCAGGTTATTTAACGATCAGGAAGGACAGGCAGGAAGGAAGGGGAGGCGGGGTGGCTATGTTAATAAAGGAAGGAATCACTGTAATACAGAGAAATGATATTGGGTCAAAAGATCAGGATAATGAAAATGTTTGGGTGGAGATATGGAATAATAAGGGGAGAAAAACATTAGTGGGTGTAGTCTATAGTCCTCCAAACAGTTGCAACTCTGTTGGACGGAGTATCAATCAGGAAATAGTTGATGCTTGTAATAAGGGAACATCTATAATTATGGGGGATATCAACTATCATATTAATTGGACAAATCAAATTGGGCAGGGCTGCCTTGAGGATGAGTTCATTGAGTGTATTAGGGATGGGTTTCTTGAGCAGTATGTAACTGAACCGACCAGTTGGCAAGCAACCTTAGATCTGGTCCTGTGTAACGAGACAGGATTAATTAAAAATGTCCCAGTAAAGGATCCCCTTGGAATGAGTGACCATAACATGGTTGAATTCCATATTCAATTAGAGGGCGAGAAGGTTGGATCTCAAACAAGCGTGCTAAGCTTGAATAAAGGAGACTATGAAGGTATGAGAGCGGAATTGAGTAGAGTGGATTGGGAAAATAGATTAAAGGGTAAGACGATACATGATCAGTGGTGTACATTTAAGGAGTTATTTTACAACTTCCACAAAATATATATTCCACTGAGAAGAAAAGTGTGTAAAAGAAAAGACAGCCATCCGTGGCTAAGTAAAGAAATTAAGGATAGTATTCGAATAAAAACAAGGGCATATAAGGTAGCCAAATCTAGTGGGAGGATAGAGGATTGGGAAAACTTTAAAAGACAGCAAAAAATAACAAAAAGATTGATTAAGAAAGGGAAGATAGATTATGAAAGTAAATTAGCAAAAAATATAAAAGCAGATAGTAAGAGTTTTTATAGTTATATAAAAAGAAAAAGGGTGGCTAAAGTAAATGTTGGTCCCTTAGAGGATGAGACCGGGAAATTAATGGTGGTAAATATGGAGATGGCAAAAACACTGAATGAATATTTTGTATCAGCCTTTACAGTAGAGGACACTAAGAATATCCCAACACTGGACAAACAGGGGGCTATAGGGGGGGAGGAGCTAAACACGATCAAAATCACTAAGGAAGCGGTACTCGGTAAAATAATGGGACTCAAGGCGGCTAAATCACCTGGACCTGATGGCTTACATCCTAGGGTCTTGAGGGAAGTGGCGGTAGGGATTGTGGATGCATTAGTAATAATTTTCCAAAACTCCCTGGACTCAGCAAAGGTCCCGGCAGACTGGAAAACTGCTAATGTAACACCCTTATTTAAAAAGGGCAGTAGACAGAAGGCTGGAAACTATAGACCGGTTAGCCTAATATCTGTGGTAGGTAAAATTTTGGAGTCCATTATTAAGGAGACAGTAACAGGACATTTGGATATACATAATTTCATAGGACAAAGTCAGCATGGTTTTATGAAGGGGAAGTCATGTTTGACAAATTTGCTGGAGTTCTTTGAGGAAGTAACATATAGGGTGGATAAAGGGGAACCAGTGGGCGTAGTGTATTTAGACTTCCAAAAGGCATTTGACAAGGTGCCACACAAAAGATTATTGCTTAAGATAAAAAATCACGGGATTGGGGGTAATATTCTGGAATGGATAGAGGATTGGCTATCTAATAGAAGGCAGAGAGTTGGGATAAATGGTTCATTCTCAGACTGGCAATCAGTAACTAGTGGTGTTCCGCAGGGGTCAGTGCTGGGCCCCCAATTCTTTACAATCTATATTAATGATTTGGAGGAGGGGACCGAGTGTAACATATGCAAACAAGTTTGCAGATGATACTAAGATGGGAGGGAAAGTAGTGAGTGAGGAGGACATAAAAAACCTGCAAGGGGACATAGACAGGCTAAGTAAGTGGGCAGAGATTTGGCAGATGGAATACAATACTGGAAAGTGTGAGGTTATGCACTTTGGCAGGAAAAATCGTAGAGCAAGTTATTATCTTAATGGCAAGAAACTGGAAAGTACTGAAGTACAAAGGGATCTGGGGGTCCTGGTGCACGAAACTCAAAAGGTTAGTATGCAGGTGCAGCAAGTGATTAAGAAGGCCAATGGAATGTTGGCTTTCATTGCTAGAGGGATAGAATATAAAAATAGGGAGGTATTTCTTCAGTTGTACAAGGTATTGGTGAGACCGCACCTGGAATACTGCATACAGTTTTGGTGTCCATACTTAAGAAAAGACATACTTGCTCTCGAGTCAGTACAAAGAAGGTTCACTCGGTTAATCCCGGGGATGAGGGGATGGACATATGAGGAGAGGTTGAGTAGATTGGGACTCTACTCATTGGAGTTCAGAAGAATGAGAGGCGATCTTATTGAAACATATAAGATTGTGAAGGGGTTGGATCAGGTGGATGCGCGGAGGATGTTCCCGATGATGCGTGAAACTAGAACTAGGGGGCATAGTCTTAGAATAAGGGGCTGCTCTTTCAAAACTGAGATGAGGAGGAACTACTTCACTCAGAGGGTGGTAGGTCCATGGAATATGCTGCCCCAAAAAGCTGTAGAAGCTACATCATTACATAAATTTAAAACAGAAATAGACAGTTTCCTAGAAGTAAAGGGAATTAAGGGTTACGGGGAGCGGGCAGGAATTTGGACATGAGTCTAGGTTTGGATCGGACATGGCCCTGTGGGTAGCGGAGCGGGCCCAGGGGCCGTGTAGCCTGATCCTGCTCCTATTTCATGTGTCTAATTCTGTTAGATTCAGGAGATGGCTCTGTGATAGTAGATTGGCGGTTAGGATCAGATCAGCCATGATCTTATTGAATGGCGGAGCAGGCTCGAGAGGCCGATTGGCCTACTCCTGCTCCTATTTCTTATGTTCTTATGTTCTTATGTTCTAACTGTTTATTGATTCTGTGTCATAGAAAAAACAGATTTCTGAGACTGAGCAAGCCTTTGCAGATATTGAAATAGGAACACAGGGTACAGAGCTTAAGTTAAAACTAGACACTGGAGCTCAGATTAATGTAATTCCTCTGAGTGAGTATCACAGCTTGAAGGATGAGTGTGAGCTACAGCCCACCTCACACAGGCTGACCAGCTATGGGGGTGAGCAGCTCATTGTAAAAGACACATGCGTGATGAAATGCAAGTACAAAGAAAGCGAAATGATGTTGGACTTTTACATTGTTGACACTCGAGCACCACCAGTGCTTGGTCTAAAGGCATGTTTAGACATGGACCTCGTCAAGCTAGTGCTATCATTGACAGCACCAGTTGAGAAGCAGACAGTCATGGAGGAGTTTGCTGACGTTTTCAAAGGAATCTGACTATTCCCAGGTGAATGCACTATTCACCTTGACCCAGCAGCAACCCGTGGTTTGCCCACCGAGAAGGATACCCTTTGCTCTATGTAGTCACCTGAAGGAGGAGCTGCAGAGCATGGAGAATACAGAAATCATCATCCAGGAAACAGAACCGACAGAGTGGGTCAACGCGTTAGTAATGGTTGAGAAACCACGTACAGGCAAGCTCAGACTCTGTCTCGACCCCAGAGATTTGAACAAGGCTATCAAATGCCCTCACTACCCTCTACCAACGCTAGATGACATCACACCCAAGCTAGTGGGAGCACGTTACTTCAGTGTAATGGACGCACGATCAGGATACTGGACTATCAAGCTCACAGAAGAGTCATCTCAGCTAACAACATTCAACACACCATTTGGACGCTACCGATTTCTGCATTTACCATTTGGTCTTATCTCAGCTCAGGATGAATTCCAGTGGAAGATTGACGAATCCTATGAAGGCCTCGATGGAGTAGTTGCAATCGTAGACGATATCCTCATCTATGGCAGGAATTGAGAGGAACATGACAGGAACCTCCGTGCGATGCTACAAAGATCACGGGAGAAAGGTATCCGGCTCAACCCCAAGAAAAGCGTAATCGGATCCACCGAGATCAGTTATTTCGGGCATCGCCTCTCAACTGATGGCATTAAGCTGGATCCAGAGAAAATCTCTGCCATCAAGAAGATGGAGCCACCGAAGAACCGCGCAGAGCTAGAGACAGTACTAGGCATGGTTAACTACTTAGCCAAGTTTGCCCCGAGCCTCTCCGAAATCAACGCACCCATGCGTCAGTTGCACAAACAATCCAATGAGTTCCTGTGGGACAAACAACATGACACAGCATTTCAGAAAATGAAAGATCTAATCACCAGAGAACCAGGACCAGTTCTTGCCTACTTCGACCCCAACAAAGAGCTCAGACTACAAGTGGATGCATCAAAGTACGGACTATGTGCAGTATTACTGCAAGAAGGAAAGCCCATCGGCTACGCTTCCAGATCTCTCACAGACAGTGAAATCAACTATGCTCAAATCGAGAAAGAGCGATATGCAATTCTGTTTGGATGTAAGTGTTTCCACCAGTACGTCTGTGGCCGACAAGTCATTGTGGAATCCGACCACAAGCCCCTCGAGTCAATCATGAGGAAATCACTAGCCGCAGCCCCACCAAGGCTACAGAGAATGATCCTTCAGCTACAGAAGTACGACTTCACAATCATTCACCGTCCAGGCAAAGACATTCCTGTCGCAGACATGCTCTCCAGAAAGTCTCTTAGCTACCAGGACAGCAGCTTCAGTGAAGGCATGGATGTGCAGGTGCACATGGTGTACAACAGCTTACCTGTGAGTGACTCAAAACTGAAGGAGATCTGAGCAGGAACAGAGAAAGATGCACAACTCACACTGCTGAGCAAAGTCATACATGAAGGATGGCCTGAGGAAAGGAGGAAATGCCCTCAGAGCATATCTGAATTCTGGAACCACAGAGATGAACTGTCACAAATCGACAGAATCATTTTCAAAGGGGAGAAAATCATCATTCCTACCAGTCTCAGAGAAGAGATGTTGACAAAAATTCATGCTGGACATATGGGCATGGAAAAATGCAAACAAAGAGCACGTGACATTATGTTTTGGCCTAGAATGTGCAAGCACATTGAAGACATTGTCGGAAAATGTTCCATTTGTCTAGAATGCCGCCCATCAAATGTCAAAGAGCCCATGATACCTCACCGTATCCCAGACAGGCCCTGGCAGGTCACGGCAATGGATCTGTTCGCATGGAACAACGAGGACTACATAGTGACTGTTGATTACTACAGCAGATTTTTTGAACTGGACATGCTTCACAGCACCACATCTGCAGCTGTGATCCACAAGCTAAAGGCAGCCTTTGCCAGGCATGGCATGGTAGAGACTTTAGTCTCATATAATGGCCCCCAATACGAATCAAAAGAGTTCGAGTCATTTGCCAAGGCATGGGGTTTCACACATGTCACATCAAGCCCACATTATCCTCAAAGTAATGGCCTTGCTGAAAAAGCTGTCCAGATTGCAAAAACACCCATGGACAAAGCCAAAGCAGACAAAAGAGACCCCTACATCAGTCTCCTTGAGTACCGTAACACTCCGGTTGACAACTTCAAGTCACCAGCACAGCTGTTGATGAGCCGCAGACTTCGCTCAATCCTTCCAAGCACCAACCAGCAGCTGCAGGCAGAGGTCGTCAGCTGCAAGCAAGTGCATGCAAAACGTGTACAGAGACAGCAACACCAAAAGAGATAGTATGACAGGTCAGCTAGACTACTGCCGCCGCTGCACAATGGAGAATCTGTCAGAATCCAGGAGCATGACTACTGGAAGCCAGCAGTTGTCATCCAGCCAGCTGACACTGAGCAATCGTATCACGTCCGCACCCCAGAAGGACAGGTGTACCGCCGCAATCGCAGGCACCTCCTGAACACCAAGGAAAAACACCATCATTGCGACGAGAGGATCAGTTCAACAGAGTGTAATGAACAGAGCAATACACAAAGCACATCATACTTACCTGAACCTGAATTGTTGACCAATTCAGGAGCATGCTCAGTTCCATACCACACAAGGTCGGGACGAGAGGTCAAGCCTAGAGTTATCCTTGACTTGTGAACTGTCAAAGGGTGTAGGCGGATCGCTGCCCTAAAAAAAAACTGTACATCGTTATTGAAACGTTGAGATGTTTTCAGTGCTAGTTAAATGCTAAGTTTACTTGTATGTTTATGCTACCAAGAACATTATGTAGAAGAAAGGTTTAAAAGTAATGCATAATGTAAAGTCCGCGCCTCACTAATACACGGACTTCGGGAGAACAGTTTAACAGGTACTTTACTGAACAGGAGGGCAATGACAGACTGAAATACAGAAGCCTGCTAGGGCCTTTTATACAGGGGTGGTCACTGCTGGTACTGCAGTCTAAAACCAGTTATTCCCTTAAAGGTACATACACAACAATTCCTCCCCTTTTAGATAAACAGTACATAACATTCATTTAACAACAAATAATAACTAATTACAATTACAATTTTCTCGGTACTATATACATCAACTGAAATAATCATTTATAAGTTCAGTCTTTGAGGAGGCTTCCTGATCCTGACTGGATAGCGCCTTTCTCGAGTATCCTGTTCTTGCGGTGGAGTCGATTCTGGCTCATTGTCATTGGTTGGTTCGTCAGCTTCCAATACCACTGCTTCTGTGGTAGACGCAATCTGTACTTCGGGCTCATTACCAAGTGCACATGCTTGTGGTATAGGTTTGGCTTGTTCCTGTGACTCTAAGATCTGGTCAGCATGGCGTCTCACAATGCTCTCTCCAACGTCCACTGTGTACATTAGTGGTCCCTGCTGTGTGCATATCGTTCCTGGCTGCCATTTTTCTGTTCGGCAGTCGCCTGCCAAGACTGGTTGCCCTATCTTGAAGCTCCTGGTTGGTTTCTCATTGATGTGCTGGAACTACTTATCCTCAACATCTCGTCTTATGTTTGGTTTGAGCAAATCCAAGCGACATCTTAGCCTTCGGTTGAAAAACAGTAGGGCTGGAGTTTGGTTGGTTACTACATGTGTCGCATTCCGGTAAGCAAGAAATTATCCACCTTGTGTTGTAGTGGTATGTCGTCATTATACATTGCCTTTATGGCCTTTTTAAAGGTCTGAACAAACCTCTCAGCCAATCCATTTGTGGCTGGATGATATGGGGCAGATGTGTAATGTTTCACCCCATTATTCTTCAGGAACCTCCGGAAATCCTCAGACACAAACTGTGGCCCATTGTCGGAGCAAATCTGTTCTGGCAACCCATTCCTGGCGAAGATGGTCCTTAGGACTGCAATAGTTTTCTCCGTGGTGGTGGAGGACATTTTAATGACCTCTGGCCATTTAGAATGGGCGTCCACAGCGATTAGAAACATTGAGTCCATAAATGGACCAGCAAAATCAATGTGTACCCGTTGCCATGGAGATGAGGGCCACTCCCATGGATGTAGCGGGGCCTGTGGTGGAGCGTTTTGGACCTTCTGGCATCCTGTGCATTTCTTGGTCATATCCTCGATTTCTTTATCGATTCCCGGCGACCACACAAACGCCCTGGCTAGGCTCTTCATTCTTACCCCTCCCAGATGACCCTCATGAAGCTCATTGAGTACTCTATCTCTCAACTTGGGTGGGATTACCACTCGGGATCCACACATCAAGGTCCCCCGGCACACTGACAGCTGTTCTCTCCTTGGCGAGAATGCTGGCAACAGTGAGTCGCCATATGCTGGCCATCCCTTCACCGTCAAATCATAGACCCGAGAGAGTGTCGGGTCATTTCGGGTTTCCTTCTCTACACTTGCGTTTGTAACAGGCAAACATTCGACTATGGTCGCATGGAATATCTCCACAGGGTCCACTGCAGGTGCTTCTTCCACCGTAGGCAACGGTAGGCGCGACAGCCCATCAGCGTTTCCATGCTGTTTCGTACTCTTGTACTCTATGTCGTACTGATGTGCCCCTAGAAAAAGTGACCATCTTTGCTGCCGTTGCGCCGTCATCACCGGAACGCCCTTCTTTGGGTTAAAAATGGAGACCAGGGGCTGATGATCAGTCAGTAGGGTGAATTTCTGCCCGTGCAGATAGTGATTGAACTTCTTCACCCCCCACACCAGGCTGAGGGCCTCCCTGTCAATCTGGGCATAGTTACGCTTGGCTGAGGTTAGCGAGCGCGATGCAAAGGCTATTGGCCTCTCTGAACCGTCACGGAATTTGTATGACAGCACCGCTCCAATGCCGTAAGGTGATGCATCACATGCCAACCGATTCGGTAGTGTTGGGTTGTAGTGGGCCAATACTTCTTTTGAAGGGATTAGGCATTTACATTCCTGAAAGGCACGCTTACACTCATCACTCCATTTCCATGTTACTCCAGTTTGTAGCAGGGCGTTCAGTGGGTGCAGAATTGTAGATAAATTCGGCAAGAACTTATGGTAGTAGTTCACCAACCCGAGGAACGACCTCAGTTGCGACACATTTTCCGGTGCTGGAGCCTTGACTACAGCCTCAATCTTGTCCGGCGACTTATGCAACCCTTCCTCATCAATCATGTGGCCACAATACGAGATTTGTCTCCTGAAGAACTCGCAATTGGGGCGGTTGGCTCGTAGCCCATATTCCTGTAATCTCGTGAGCACCTGCTCCAGGTTGGCAAGGTGTTCACTGTCATTTTCACCCGTAACCAGGATGTCGTCCAAATAACACTGGGTCCCCGGAATCCCTTGCAGGACTTGTTCCATCACCCTCTGCCAAATAGCCGGGGCTGATGCTACCCCGAATACCAGTCGATTGTACTGGTAAAGGCCTTTGTGAGTGTTTATCGTGACGTATTTTCTAGATGCTTCTTCCACCTCCATTTGTAGATACGCTTGGGCCAGATCAATCTTTGTAAAACATTTCCCTCCAGATAGTGAGGCGAAAATATCTTCTCTCCGCGGAAGTGGATATTGTACTGTGTGCAGGACTGGGTTCACAGTCACCTTGAAGTCCCCACAGATGCGAACTTTCTTCGGCTCCCCAGGCGTGCTGCTCAATGCTTTCTTCATTACAGGAACGATGGGTGTGGCCCACCCGCTCCAGTCCACCTTGGACAGCACACCTGAACATTCCAGACTCTCCAGTTCAGCTTCAACGGCTGGGCGGATCGCGTATGGCACGGGTCTGGCCTTAAAAAAATTTGGGTTTGCGTTATCTTCCATCTTTATGGTTGCCTTTACTCCTTTTAGAGTCCCAAGTCCTTGTTGGAACACCTCTTCCGCGTCAGATAGAATTTGTGACAGACGTCCAGGTGTGACGTCATCATCCTTTTTGTCAGTCACAGTTAGCGCCTGAATGGAATGCCAATCCAATTGTATTTTTCGGATCCATTCACGTACACTAATGGTGGTCCTCCATCTCGTAGTATATACATATATAGTTTCTGCGTTTCCTTGCCGTTATATTTAACTGGCACCCTTATTTTTCCACTGGGGTAAACCTTTTGCCCCGTGTATGTCTTCAATACAATGGACGTGTCCTTTAAGGGTATGTGTGAGAATAGCCGCTCATAGTCTCGTCGATTCATGACAGTTAGGGCTGATCCTGTGTCCAATTCCATCTTTACTGGGGACCCTGCTATCGTGAGGGTGACCCAAATGGTTCGGTGATCCTCCTTTGCGATCACGTTGTGTAACTTTAGACAACTTAGTCTCCTGCTCCTGGAGTCCTTATCACTCTCCTGATCTTCTGAACTACTGTCTGTCAGTTTCTTTACTTTCCTGTACTGTTCTTTAGTAGTTCTTGTCATGCTGGTTTTCTTTCCCGACCTGTAGACTCTTGCTATATGTCCCATTTTTCCACATTGCCTGCATACTTTGTCCTTAAACCAGCAGTCCTTCTGCTCATGGGTTGTTCTGCCGCAGCGATAGCACTTTTCTGCTCCATACGCCATTTCGTTAGCGCTGTATTCTTGTGGTTTCTGTTGTATTTCCGCAGCTCCCCGTGCTGCTGCTTCGTAGGATACTGCCACGCTGAAAGCCTGTTCTAGCGTCAGGTCCTTTTTCGAAAGTAGTCGTCTCTGGGTTCCTTCACTCTGGAGCCCGCAGACAAACTTATCCCGTAAGGTGTCTGCCAGTCCTGCTCCGAACTGGCAGTGCTTCGATAACTTGCGTAGCTCCGTAAGATAGTCAGCATTGCTCTCATCTTTGTGCTGGTTTCTTTTATGGAACTTGAATCTTTCTGCTATCAGCAGTGATGTAGGGCTTAGGTGTTCCTGTAAGATATGAACATTCTCCTCAAAACTTTTCTCCATTGGTTTAGCTGGGGTAATTAAATTCCGCAATAGGCCGTACGTACTCGCACCCATCAAATTTAATTATACCGACGCCCTCTTTCCATCGGCCACCTCATTTGCCTTGCAGTACACTTCAATTCTTTCCACATACGTGGTCCAGTCTTCTACCTCGTTGTCGAAAGCAGTGATACTGCCACTTTTCGGCATCTTGGGTGATTTAAAATGGCGCCTCCCGCGCTTTTGCTTCTTCCCCAACGGGATAAAATGGCGCCTCCCGTGCTTTTTCTTCTTCCCCTTGCTGCCACGCTGCTCCTAGCGTTCTACAGTGTAATGGCGGTGACCCGCGGCTTCAGCGCGTCTCGCTTTCCTCCCCCCCGTTTATTTTCTCTCCGCTGCCCGGTTCTTGAGCACCGACCGCGCCCTGTGCGCTCCACCCTCTCTCTCTCTTGTTTTCTTTTCCCGGCGACGCTGCGCGGCCCGTTTTGTAGAGCCGCTCGATCAAGCTTGAGCCCGCCGCAGTCCGGAAGGGTCAGCGCACTACCTGCTACCAGCACGATTTGCTGGAACACCTTAACTGGTGAGCCAAGCACAGCTCTCCACAGTCTCTCCTGCAATTCTCCGAACACCGATGAATTCTTTGGGCGTAGCCCATTGCTCAGACTACGACCTCCAAGAAACCTCCTCTCAGGGCTAGATCCCCGTGAGATGATGCCACACTGCAGGTGAGTTCGAACTTACTCGTCGCCACTGTAAAGTCCGCGCCTCAATAATACACGGACTTCGGGAGAACAGTTTAACAGGTACTTTACTGAACAGGAGGGCAACGTCAGATTGAAATACAGAAGCCTGCTGGGGCCTTTTATACAGGGGTGGTCACTGCCGGTACTGCAGTCTAAAACCAGTTATTCCCTTAAAGGTACATACACAACACATAACATTTTTCTTTTAAAAGAAAGGGGATGTAACATTTGCATATTGAATTATCATTGGCCCGCAGGCATCTGTAATGAATACCTATTATATTCACATGTGATCACATGCTGAGTTGTCATTGGCCAGCAGGCACTGTAAGAACTACTATTGCTTGGAAGACCCAGGCTAGGGGTCCTAATGTCAGGCTTTTCCCCATGGTGCTGCTATGAATAAGATCACAAACCTAATGCTTAATAAAAGAGTTAAACTGTAATACTCTGTTGTCCTGCAATTTATTATTTTTGTACAAAGTGTGCAAAACAAGACACCTCAATAATATCTGAAACACTCACTGCTTAAAGGACAACATTCAAAAGAAGAGGCTGCTAAAGTTTATCATTTTGATAATGCTAGTTAGTTTGGCTGCGAGTGTGAAATCGAGTGACGGTGGGTCTTCAGCATCACTGCCTTCTTCCTCTTCCAGTTCCTGCTCCTCCACCAGTGCTTGGCCAGGTTGCAGTTCTTGGCTAACTGAAAGAAGAAAGGCACAAGGGTAGGGTTATGGTGAGGGGAGGGGAGGAAAGCAAGAGGTGCATGCTTACACCATCTGCAGCTTGTAATTCAGAAGAGATTGTGGGAGGAGGGGAAAGTTTGATGTGAGAAGGAGGAATAGGTATGAGGATACCGTCATCTTGGATTGTTTCAGCCCCGCCGCTGGCCATAGGCTCAGCGATGGCCGCTCCAATAAACTCCAACATCACCTCCTCCATAGGGGTTAGGTCATGCAGGTGCGCCTGTCTCCCTGTGGGTAGCCCCTGCTGCCTCCAGTTATGAGTTAAGAGAATTGGAAGTGTGCCAGTGAGTGTGGTGCAATCTGTTTGGGTGATGTGCCTGTCATGGTTGAATAGCTAGCAGTGTGTGCAAGCTGTGAGATTTGGGTGTGAGGCTTGCAGCAGTGCTAAGTGTGTGAGGGTGAGGTGAAGCTATGAATGTGAGGTATGAGTCGTGATTGATACCGATTGTTGGTAGGTGAGTGAAGGGGTGGGGGGATGGTGAATTGAGCAGTGTCTGAGCCTAGTGGTTCAGTTGTAAGGATATGGCATTTGAGCATGAATTCACTGACCTTGGCCGCTCATGTGAGGGCATTAAATTCTTGCGGCGCTGCATCCAGATTCTCAGGGCTACACTGCTGGCATTGACCGTGGCAACTATCTGCCCCCGTTGCCTTTTTACAGTTTGTCTGGAGGGCCTCCTGGGCCCCTGTGGATACCGGACATCTCTCCTCTTTCCACTTCCTGCACCAATGCCACCAGTGCTGTATCAGAGAATCAGAGCCCACTCTCTGCCCTGTTTCACCATCAAACGTCTTCTTCTTGCTCACACGCTCTTCCCCAGCCACTTCCAGCACCTGCTGCAGCCAGAAGAGACCTCCCCTTTAAGAGATGCAGGCCAGTTTTAACTGATGCTAGCCTCGAATGGAGTTGGGCCTCCTGTGGCGCGGTCAGCGCTGGGCTACGATTATGTAAATTAACAGGCAGCTTCATGCTGCCTGCATCAGAAGGAACGGGCACGGGCTGACCGCGCATCAAGATCCCCGCGCCTGTTTTCGGGCCTTATCCAATTACTAGGCCAGTTAGCTTTATTAAAGCTGGTTACTCAGTCTGTGTGTACCTCTGTTTAAGGGCGCGATCTGCAAAGTAAAACTAGAACAGGAGCATTGGGGATGAATGAGTGGCAGAGAAAATGAGCAGAAAGGAATCATGTGGAGTGAGGGAGAGAGGTAGCGTTAATGCGGCCACATTGTTTGCCATTGTAAAGGGTCAAATACTGGGGCAGGGGAGGGGCACAAGTTACATTTAGTTAGATAGAAGAATGAGGGGAGGTCGGTAGAACCTTTTTACTACAAGAGTAATGGGTGTGTAATAAGTGAGCAGGTAAGGGTACTGAAGCAGACAGTGTAAATGGGATCAAGGGATAATTAAATATGTTCCTGGGGAAACATAGGAATTAGGAGCAGGAGTCGGCCATACGGCCCCTCGGTCCTGCTCCGCCATTCAATAAGATCATAGCTGATCTTCGACCTCAACTCCACTTTCCCACCCGATCTCCATATCCCTTGATTCCCCTGGAGTCCAAAAATCTATCGATCTCAGCCTTGAATATACTCAAAGACTCAGCTCTCACAGCCTTCTGGGGCAGAGAATTCCAAAGATTCACAACCCTCTGAGTGAAGAAATTTCTCCTCATCTCAGTCTTAAATGGCTGACATCTTATCCTGAGACTATGCCCCCTAGTTCTAGACACTCCAGCCAGGGGAAACAACCTCTCCGCATCTACCCTGTCAATTCCCCTCAGAATCTAATATATTTCAAAGAGATCACGTCTCATTGTTCTAAACTCCAGATAGTATAGGCCCATTCTGCTCATTCTCTCCTCATAGGACAACACTCTCATCCCAGGAATCAATCTGGTGAACCTTCATTGCACCACCTCTAAGGCAAGTATATCCTTCCTTAGATAAGGAGACCAAAACTGGATACAGTACTCCAGGTGTGGTCTCACCAAAGCCTTGTCCAATTTTAGCAAGACTTCCTTACTCTTGTACTCTAACTCTCCTGCAATAAAAAATTGGGGACACACCAGGAAGGAAGCAAAATGCGTGGAGGACACTGACACCCGTTATTTTAACTGGCCCCTTCCCCCCACCTGGTTTCTGCTAGTTTGGGAGAGTTAAAATCGGGGCCAAGAATAATTAGATGTGGAGTTGGTGACATGGTTTGGAAATCACACAAGTCCTTTTGCAAAGTAGTTGCAGCAACAGAGAGACAGATAAAGCACTGAGGGATGTTCACACAGATCGTCAATGGTCACACAGATCGTCAATGTTCACACAGATCGTCAGTGGTCACACAGATCGTCAATGGTCACACAGATCGTCAATGGTCACACAGATCGTCAGTGGTCACACAGATCGTCAATGGTCACACAGAACGTCAATGGTCACACAGATTGTCAATGGTCACACAGATCGTCAGTGTTCACACAGATCGTCAATGGTCACACAGATCGTCAATGGTCACACAGATCGTCAGTGGTCACACAGATCGTCAATGGTCACACAGATCGTCAATGGTCACACAGATCGTCAGTGGTCACACAGATCGTCAATGGTCACACAGATCGTCAATGGTCACACAGATCGTCAATGTTCACACAGATCGTCAATGGTCACACAGATCGTCAGTGGTCACACAGATCGTCAATGGTCACACAGATCGTCAGTGGTCACACAGATCGTCAATGGTCACACAGATCGTCAGTGGTCACACAGATCGTCAGTGGTCACACAGATCATCAGTGGTCACACAGATCGTCAATGGTCACACAGATCGTCAATGGTCACACAGATGGTCAATGTTCACACAGATCGTCAATGTTCACACAGATCGTCAGTGGTCACACAGATCGTCAATGGTCAGACAGATCGTCAATGGTCACACAGATCGTCAATGGTCACACAGATCGTCAGTGGTCACACAGATCGTCAGTGGTCACACAGATTGTCAATGTTCACACAGATAGTCAATAGTCACACAGATCATCAATGGTCACACAGATCGTCAATGGTCACGCAGATAATCAGTGGTCACACAGATCGTCAATGTTCACACAGATCGTCAGTGGTCACACAGATAGTCAATGGTCACAAAGACAGTCAATGGTCACACAGATAGTCAATGGTCACAGAGGTTGTCAATGGTCACAGAGGTTGTCAATGGTCACACAGATAGTCAATGGTCACACAGATAGTCAATGGTCACACAGATCGTCAATGGTCACAGGTCGTCAATGGTCACACAGATAGTCAATGGTCACTCAGACAGTCAATGGTCACACAGATAGTCAATCGTCACACAGATAGTCAATGGTCACACAGGTTGTCAATGGTCACACAGATAGTCAATGGTCACACAGGTTGTCAATGGTCACACAGACCGTCAATGGTCACTCAGATCGTCAATGGTCACACAGATAGTCAATGTTCACACAGATCGTCAATGTTCACACAGATAGTCAATGTTCACACAGATCGTCAAAGGTCACACTGATCATCAGTGGTCACACAGAGAGCCAATGGTCACACAGACTGTCAATGGTCACACAGATCGTCAATGGTCACACAGATAGTCAATGGTCACACAGATAGTCAATGGTCACACATCATCAATGGTCACACAGATCGTCAATGGTCACACAGATGGTCAATGTTCACACAGATAGTCAATGGTCACACTGATCATCAGTGGTCACACAGATAGTCAATGGTCACACAGATAGTCAATGGTCACACAGATCATCAATGTTCACACAGATCGTCAATGGTCAAACAGATAGTCAATGTTCACACAGATCGTCAATGTTCACACAAATAGTCAATGTTCACACAGATCATCAATGGTCACACAGATAGCCAATGGTCACACAGATAGTCAATGGTCACTCAGATGGTCAATGGTCACACAGATGGCCAATGTTCACACAGATGGTCAATGTTCACGCAGATCGTCAATGGTCACACAGATCGTCAATGGTTACACAGATAGTCAATGGTCACACAGATCGTCAATGGTCACACAGATCGTCAGTGGTCACACAGATAGTCAATGTTCACAGAGATAGTCAATGGTCACACAGGTCGTCAATGGTCACACAGATCATCAATGGTCACACAGATTGTCAATGGTCACTCAAATAGTCAATCGTCACACAGATAGTCAGTGGTCACTCAGATTGTCAGTGGTCACTCAGATAGTCAATGGTCACGCAGATAGTCAATGGTCACACAATAATGTCAATGTTCACACAGATCATCAATGGTCACACAGATAGTCAATGGTCACAGAGATACTCAATGGTCACACAGATAGTCAATGGTCACACAGATCATCAATGGTCATACAGATAGTCAATGGTCACACAGATAGTCAATGGTCACACAAATCGTCAATGGTCACACAGGCCGTCAATGGTCACACAGATCGTCAATGGTCACACAGATAGTCAATGGTCACAGAGATAGTCAATGGTCACACAGATAGTCAATGGTCACACAGATCATCAATGGTCACAGGGATAGTCAATGGTCACACAGATAGTCAATGGTCACACAGATCATCAGTGGTCACACAGACAGCCAATGGTCACACAGACCGTCAATGGTCACACAGATCGTCAATGGTCACACAGATAGTCAATGTTCACACAGATCGTCAATGTTCACACAGATAGTCAATGTTCACACAGATCGTCAAAGGTCACACTGATCATCAGTGGTCACACAGACAGCCAATGGTCACACAGACCGTCAATGGTCACACAGATCGTCAATGGTCACACAGATAGTCAATGGTCACACAGATAGTCAATGGTCACACAGATCATCAATGGTCACACAGATAGTCAATGGTCACACAGATGGTCAATGTTCACACAGATAGTCAATGGTCACACAGTTAGTCAGTGGTCACCCAGATCGTCAATGGTCACACTGATCATCAGTGGTCACACAGATAGTCAATGGTCACACAGATCGTCAATGTTCACACAGATCGTCAATGGTCACACAGATAGTCAATGTTCACACAGATCATCAATGTTCACACAGATAGTCAATGTTCACACAGATCATCAATGGTCACACAGATAGTCAATGGTCACACAGATAGTCAATGGTCACTCAGATGGTCAATGGTCACACAGATGGTCATAAGAACATAAGAACATAAGAAATAGGAGCAGGAGTAGGCCAATCGGCCCCTCGAGCCTGCTCCACCATTCAATAAGATCATGGCTGATCTGATCCTAACCTCAAATCTTCTATCACTCTGCATCCCCCGAACCCATGTGATCTCCCGGGAGAGGCGAAAAACCAGATAAAGACCCAATGGCCAATTTGGGAGAAAAAAATCTGGGAAATTCCTCTCCGACCCATCTCGCCGATCGAAATTCTTCCAGGAGATCACTCTGTCCCTATATTTTCTACAGTACTTACCTTCTGTAAAGGCGATCTCCACCCCAGCCAGGAACAGGAATAAAACCATCTCCTGAAATCTAACAGAATTAGAAGACAGTAGGAGCAGAACAAGGCTACACGGCCCCTGGGCCCGCTCCACTACCCACAGGGCCATGACCATTCCGAACCCAGACTCATGTCCAATTTCCTGCCCGCTCCCCGTAACCCTTTATTCCCTTTACTTCTAGGAAACTATCTATTTCTGTTTTAAATTTATTTAATGATGTAGCTTCCACAGCTTTCTGGGGCAGCAAATTCCACAAACCTACCACCCTCTGAGTGAAGAAGTTTCTCCTCATCTCAGTTTTGAATGAGCAGCCCCTTATTTTAAGATTATGCCCCCTAGTTCTAGTTTCACCCATCATTGGGAACATCCTCACCGCATCCACCCGATCAAGCCCCTTCACAATCTTATATGTTTCAATAAGATCGCCTCTCATTCTTCTGAACTCCAATGAGTAGAGTCCCAATCTACTCAACCTCTCCTCATATGACCACCCCCTCATCCCCGGGATTAACCGAGTGAACCTTCTTTGTACTGACTCGAGAGCAAGTATGTCTTTTCTTAAGTATGGACACCAAAACTGTATGCAGTATTCCAGGTGCGGCCTCACCAATACCTTGTACAACTGCAGCAATACCTCCCTGTTTTTATATTCCAACCCCCTAGCAATAAAAGCCAACATTCCATTGGCCTTCTTGATCACTTGCTGCACCTGCATACTAACTTTTTGAGTTTCGTGCACCAGGACCCCCAGATCCCTTTGTACTACAGTACTTTCCAGTTTCTTGCCATTAAGATAATAACTTGCTCTCTGATTTTTCCTGCCAAAGTGCATAACTTCACACTTTCCAGTATTGTATTCCATCTGCCAAATCTCTGCCCACTTACTTAGCCTGTCTATGTCCCTTTGCAGGTTTTTTATGTCCTCCTCACTCACTACTTTCCGTCCCATCTTTGTATCATCTGCAAACTTTGATATGTTACACTCGGTCCCCTCCTCCAAATCGTTAATATAGATTGTAAAGAGTTGGGGACCCAGCACTGACCCCTGCGGAACACCACTAGTTACTGGTTGCCAATCTGAGAACGAACCATTTATCCCAACTCTCTGCTTTCTGTTAGAGAGCCAATCCTCCACCCATGCCAGAATATTACCCCCAATCCCGTGATTTTTTATCTTGAGCAATAATCTTTTGTGTGGCACCTTGTCAAATGCCTTTTGGAAGTCTAAATACACTACGTCCACTGGTTCCCCTTTATCCACCCTGTATGTTACTTCCTCAAAAAACTCAAGCAAATTTGTTAAACATGACTTCCCCTTCATGAAACCATGCTGAGTTTGCCCTATTAAATTGTGTTTATCCAAATGTCCCGTTACTGTCTCCTTAATAATGGACTCTAACATTTTACCAACCACAGATGTTAGGCTAACAGGTCTATAGTTTCCAGCCTTCTGCCTACTACCCTTTTTAAATAATGGTGTTACATTAGCAGTTTTCCAATCTGCCGGGACCTTTGCTGAGTCCAGTGAGTTTTGGAAAATTATTACCAATGCATCCACAATCCCTACCGCTACTTCCCTCAAGACCCTGGGATGCAAGCCATCAGGTCCAGGGGATTTATCCGCCTTGAGTCCCATTATTTTACCAAGTACCACTTCCTTAGTGATTTTAATTGTATTTAGTTCCTCCCCCCCAAGAGCCCCCTGTTTGTCCAGTGTTGGGATATTCTTAGTGTCCTCTACTGTAAAGACTGATACAAAATAATTGTTCAGTGTTTTTGCCATCTCCATGTTTCCCACCATTAATTTCCCGGTCTCATCCTCTAAGGGACCAACATTTACTTTAGCCACCCTTTTTCTTTTTATATAACTATAGAAACTTTTACTGTCTGTTTTTATATTTTTTGCTAATTTACTTTCATAATCTATCTTCCCTTTCTTAATCAATCTTTTTGTTATTTTTTGCTGTCTTTTAAAGACTTCCCAATCTTCCATCCTCCCACTAGATTTGGCTACCTTATATGCCCTTGTTTTTAGTCGGATACTATCCTTAATTACTTTACTTAGCCACGGATGGCTATCTTTTCTTTTACACCCTTTTTTCCTCAGTGGAATATATTTTTTTTGGAAGTTGTAAAATAACTCCTTAAATGTACACCACTGGTCATGTACCGTCTTACCCTTTAATCTATTTTCCCAGTCCACTCTCATTAATTCCGCTCTCATACCTTCATAGTCTCCTTTATTCAAGCTCAGCACGCTTGTTTGAGATCCAACCTTCTCACCCTCTAATTCAATATGGAACTCAACCATGTTATGGTCACTCATTCCAAGGGGATCCTTTACTAGGACATTTTTAATTAATCCTGTCTCATTACACAGGACCAAATCTAAGGTTGCTTGCCCCCTGGTCGGTTCAGTTACATACTGCTCAAGAAACCCATCCCTAATACACTCAATGAACTCTTCCTCAAGGCTGCTCTGCCCAATTTGATTTGTCCAGTTAATATGATAATTAAAATCCCCCATAATTATAGCTGTTCCCTTATTACAAGCCTCAACTATTTCCTGATTAATACTCCGTCCAACAGAGTTGCAACTGTTCGGAGGCCTATAGACTACACCCACTAGTGTTTCTTTCCCCTTATTATTCCTTACCTCCACCCAAACTGTTTCACTATCGTGCTCCTTTGACCCAATATCATTTCTCTGTATTATAGTGATTCCTTCCTTTATTAACATAGCCACCCCACCTCCTCTCCCTTCCTGCCTGTCCTTCCTGATTGTTAAATAACCTGGTATGTTTAATTCCCAGTCATGGTCACCCTGCAGCCATGTTTCTGTAATGGCCACAAGATCATACCCATATGTCATTATTTGTGCCGTTAACTCATTCATTTTGTTACGAATGCTACGTGCATTCAGATAAAGAACTTTCAAATATGTTTTGTAACACTTAGTTCCTGTTTTTTCCCTTTTTAGTACTTTACTTTTTACTCCATACCTTCTGTCCCTTCCTGACACATTCTGTTTTTTAATTCCCCCACTGCTACCTAAGTCTATGACCTTCTCTGTTGTCATTTCTATGATTTGCTCTCTAGAAACCTCCCCCCCACTAATTAGTTTAAAGCCCTCTCTACAGCCCTAGTTATATGATTCGCCAGGATTCTAGTCCCAGCACTGGCCAAGTGGAGTCCGTCCCAACAGAACAGCTCCCTCCTGTCCCAGTACTGGTGCCAGTGTCCCAAGAAGCAAAACCCATTTCTCCCACACCAGTCTTTGAGCCACGCATTTAACTCTTTAATTTTATTTATCCTAGCCAAATTCGCTCGTGGCTCAGGTAATAACCCAGAGATTATTCCCCTTGAGGTTCTGTTTTTTAATTTGACCCCTAGCTGCTCATACTCCTTTAACAGAACCGTCTTCCTTGTCCTATCTACGTCGTTTGTACCAACATGGACCACGACAACTGGATCCTCCCCCTCCCACTGCAAGTTTCTTTCCAGCCCAGAAGAGATGTCCTTAACCCTGGCACCAGGCAGGCAACACAGCCTTCGGGACTCCCGCTCTTGACTGCAGAGAACCCTATCTATCCCCCTAATGATACTATCCCCTACCACTACAACATTTCTTTTTACTCCCTCCACTTGAATGGCCCCCTGTACCACGGTGCTGTGGCCAGGTTGCTCATCCTCCCTGCAGTCCCCGCTCCCACCCTCACAGGGAGTAAGAACCTCGATCCTGCTGGACAAGAACAAGGGCTGCGTCTCCTTCAACACTACATCCTGGATCCCTGTACCTTCCTCACTCGTAGTCACACCGTCCTGTCCCTGACCACGGACTACATCTGCAGTAATTAACTTCATAGGTGTGACCATCTCCTGAAACATAGAGTCCAGGAACTTCTCCCCCTCCCTGATGTGTCACAGTGTCCGAAGCTCGGTCTCAAGCTCCATAACATGGAACTTGAGTTCCTCTAGCAGCAAACACTTGTCGCAGATGTAATCACCGTTAGCCTCAATGGGGTTCAATGGCTCCCACATCTCGCAACAGTAACACATCACCTGCTCCATTCTATATAATTAATTTAATTTCTTATTATTAGTTATGAAGACCCTGCCCGGATATATATGATAATATCACACCACTATTCAATAGGACTTACCAACTTAAAGGTATGAAAGAGAAGAGAAGGAAGAAAACCAACCAACCAGCTGATCACCAACCTCCTCCTTGAATACTGTCTGTGGAGCCTGTTTGGTTGACTCGTCTCGCTGCTCCGCCTCCGCAGTGCTGTCTAAGCCTGGGAGTGGGGAACAAAACAGAGCAAAAAACACACCCTCACCTCCCACTTATCCGAACTCTCCCACTTAGCAAAACTCCAACAGCACTCAATGCACAAAGCACTCCGTGCACCGCACTAGCCCCTCCCCTTTTATACCCGGATTCTACTTCCTGTTTAAACTGCCCAAGAGTTTAAAAAACCCTTAAAAAATTAAACTTACTTCAAATAATTGACTTCTTAACACACTAAAATTCACAAAATACACTTAAATGATTTTTCTCCCACTTAGCAAAACTCCAACAGCACTCAATGCACAAAGCACATGGTCAATGTTTACACAGATGGTCAATGTTCACGCAGATCGTCAATGGTCACACAGATCGTCAATGGTCACACAGATAGTCAATGGTCACACAGATTGTCAATGGTCACACAGATCGTCAATGGTCACACAGATCGTCAGTGGTCACACAGATTGTCAATGGTCACTCAGATAGTCAATCATCACACAGATAGTCAGTGGTCACTCAGATTGTCAATGGTCACACAGTCAATGGTCACACAGATAGTCAATGGTCACACAATAATGTCAATGTTCACACAGATCGTCAATGGTCACACAGATAGTCAGTGGTCACTCAGATAGTCAATGGTCACACAGATCGTCAGTGGTCACACAGATCGTCAATGGTCACACAGATCGTTAAAGGTCACACAGATAGTCAACGGTCACACAGATAGTCAATGTTCACACAGATCGTCAATGGTCACACAGATCGTCAATGGTCACACAGATCGTTAAAGTTCACACAGATAGTCAACGGTCACACAGATAGTCAATGTTCACACAGATCATCAGTGGTCACACAGATCGTTAATGGTCACACAGATAGTTAATGGTCACACAGGTAGTCAACGTTCACACAGGTAGTCAATGGTCACAGGGATAATCAATGGTCACACAGATCATCAATGGTCATACAGATCATCAATGCTCACAGGAATAGTCAATGCTCACACAGATCGTCAATGGTCACACAGATAATGTGCTGAATGTTTAATTTAATGTTACATTAGAAATGCTGTGATTTTCTGCCCAGCTCTTCTGATGGCACTGATTTGTTGGGGCGCAATTTCCTGGTGCCACCTGCCCTGTGTCGCCTACTATTCTGGCCACTCTTCATGCTAGAGTGTAAAACATTGGGTGCCGACTGACCATTTCCAGCTTGGAGCAATTAGCCTGTCATCAGCCAACATCCACCCTTTTGCAAACGCAGACCTGGCCTCGTGATCAGGATCAGGAACTCTGCCTGATTCTCCACTCTTCAGCCTGAGTGCGGAGGTGAATGGGGGCTCCCCCAAACTGCTGCCCCAGCTCAGCACAGATTGGCTATTGAGACTGGGACCTTGCTACTCGATGCAGTCTACACCCAGTTTGAGTGGTGCCTTTGCCTACAAGGTCATAAGGGGAGCTTATGTTAGAATATGTACTTCGTGTACAAAGCCTCTGCAGTCAAATGCATTTGAGTTCTCTGCAGAGGCTCACCACTCCTGTGATCATCATGCTCCACTGCCGTCTGATGTCTGGCCAGCAGGGAAGGCAACAAGAGGCCAAAGCAGCGACACAGCAAAAACTATTTGTGAAAAATAACTGCTGCTGTCAACTCTATTTTTTCACCTGCTGAAGCGAAGACAGCGCTGTGTTCATCTGACACCAGAACTGCAGAGTAGTATAATTTTAAAAAGTCCCCAACGTCCAACTTTTTGTCCACTTTCAAATGTGACACCATGGCCAAAAACTCATGGCGTTAACAAATCTGTAGCGGAACTATCGGGTGCTGAGACCTGACCAGTGTTCTTACCCATCGAGCGTTTTTATGTCGGTAGGTACTGAGGGCAGGCCATGGAAAAATATTAATATGGTCATAACCTCATTGTGCAGCTGGATCACTTGACAAGCGTTCCGGACATTTTGGCCCCCGGATGAAATAGTCACTGCCTAGAAGCCGCAGCCATATTGGTGTGATTTTTCTATCCCGTAATCGAGTGCAGGAAATTCTTCGACCGTGTCCTCTTACCAGGAGGCGTTTGTATAATTAACAACTGCGTGTACTTAATTCAAAAATAGCAGAGCAATAAAGAGCACGTTTTTAAGCTGTAAAGACTTTTCTGGTTTGTTACTGACTGTCCTCACTGCAGGAGGTGTTGGTTGTTGTGTTGGGCCCTTTCTCTTAAAGTGGACTCATCGCCCGAGAAATCCGATAGCGCCGCACCCATTTTTAGGCGCAAAAAACAAGTGCTTTAGCAACCAATATGGTGGGCGAGGATCATTCCGCGTCTTGGTTTAACATCTCACCTGAAAAGCAGCTCCTCCAATAAAGTACTGGACCAAAGAACTCGCCTCAATTTTGTGCTCAATTCCTGGAGTGGAGTCAGAGTTATACTAAATGAGCCAAGCTGACGCTTAGGGCTGACACTAGTAGGTGATACATTCATTAAACTGACTGAAACAACAGTGATCTGCACATGTGTCCACTACCCTAGACAAATAAACCATCACTGGCATTGTCTACAGCCTTACATTAAACCCCATGAGTGCGTCATTATTCTCTTCCAATTCTGTCCCATCCCAAATGAAGCCTCACAACATATTACAGGACCAGTTAAGCCACTTATTATCAATCCTGAAAGTGTGTGTATTCATTGTGTTATCCTGGTGTCCCCCTTAGTGGAAGTGTATGGTCCGTGTCTTCTCCTGACTGTGCCTTCTGAGTGCTTCCCCAGTGCGATGATAATGGCAGCTGGGTGTCAGTGGCACTGCGCCTACAGGTGCCGCAGGTATTGATGGGGTAGCTGCCTGGGGGGGATTTCGCCACCTGACCCACCTGCCGCCATTTGAGCGAGGCAGCCTGGGTGTTAAGGACCCACTGGCGTGAGGTCTCCCCTCCCTGCCCGCCAGCTGCTGCCATTCTCCTGCTGCCGGGAGTTCCCTGCACAGGGAACTTTGCGGCAGCGGGTGAATTACTTTGAGTGCTGCAGCCATCTGGTGCACAGCAAGATCCCACAAATATCAGTGAGACGAATGACTAATTACTCTGTTTTTGTGGGGGTGTTGGTTGCGGGAAGAATGTTGGCCTGGAAACTAGGAGGCACCTCCTGCTCTTCAAACCAGGCCACCTGACCTCCCCCCCCATCCCCCTCCCCCTCCCCCTGCCCCCCGAACAGGTAAAGGGGGCCTTGATTTAACACAAGAAAGAGGAGCACCCTAACAATGTACTACCCCTCAACACTCCCCCGGAGTGTCGGTCTGGATTGAGAACACAAATTCACCCTCGAAGCACCAGAGTTTGTCCGCCGGGGATAATATCTTGAACTCAGGCACACACTCCTCATAATGGATGGAAGATCACAGGAGCATGCGGCTGACGTCTTGATGTGTGCTCCCAGTGGATGAGGTTCTGTGCTGGGAGCACCAATTCATAAAGTGAACTTTGTCACCTCAGGCTCAGACATCAGGTACAAACTACTCAAGCTCCGCTCTTGAGGTGTGTGGGATCTAAACCCATCGACCACACTGCTGCTTTCATCCACACACTGAAATGATCGCAGTGCAAACTTCTACTTACGTTAAAACTACTCATACATAGAACCGAAGCCTCACACCGCACAGAAGGAGGCTATTCAACCCAGCTTTGGTAGAGCTATCCAAATAGTCCCACTCCCCTGCTCTTTCCCCAGAGCCCTGCAATTTTTATCCTTTTCAAGTATTTATTGAATCCCCTTTTGAAAGTCACTGTTGACTCTGCTTCCTCTCAGGCTGTGCGTTCCAGATCACAACAACTCACTGTGTAAAAATAAGTCTCCTCATCTCCCCGCTGGTACTTTAGCCATTTATCTTAAATCTCTGTCCTCTGGTTACCGACCCTCCTGCCACTGGAAGCAGTTTCTCCTTATTTACTCCATCAAAACTCCACATCTTAAATTTCTTTAAAATAATTTGATTCTTTTTCGGTTTAACCTCTGCTTGCTGTCCCTAATTCCCTGCCTCATCTCCCAGTGTCAGTGACTGATTTCACTGTTACTGCGGGATCCATCCCTTGGGTTCACAATGCAGTGTAGTACTGACCCCTGGTGCTCAGCAGTGGAATCACACCGGGAATCAGTCTTCCATCTCTCAGCTCCTTCACTCCCAGCTTCCATCACTATTTCAATGGTAATGAAAAGCGGGCAGTTTCTATAACGGGCGAACACCCCATGTCAGCTCTATACCTGGGCGGCAAGTTACCCCAAAGAAAGAATTTAATCATTTTATGCTGCCGCCCACCCTACTTACTATGCCACCTATCTTTGTGTCATCGTCAAACTTAGCTATACGGCTCTCTATTGTGTTATCTGAGTCATTAATATCGGAACATAGGAACCTGAAACGTTAACTCTGGTTCTCTCTCCACAGATGCTGAGTATTTCCATCATTTTCTGCTTTTACTTTCCAAATCCATGTTGGCTCTCTAATCAGCTCACATTTCTCTAAGTGCTCAGGCACTCTGTCCTTAATTATAGATTCCAATAACTTCCCACAACAGATGCTAGACTAACCGATCTATCATTTCCTGGATTCTGCCTCTCACCTTTCTGAAATAATGGAGTTACATTTGCAATTTTCCAATCTAAAGGGACAATTCCTGAATCGAGAGCTTTGGAAGATTATGGCTAAAGCATCTGCAATGTCCTCACCTACTTCCTTTAAAACCCTGGGGTGGAAACATCAGGTCCTGGGGATTTGTCAGTCTTTAGTGCCATTATTTTTTCTAATACTGTTTTCTTGCTTACCTGAACTTTAGTAAGTTCCAGTCCTTGGTTCATTATTAGTTTCCCTGGAACGTCAGGTGTATTATCCTCTTCCTCTACTGTGAACAATAACACAAAGTAATTATTCAACAAGTCGCCATTTCCTTATTTTCATTTGCAATATTATCTGCATCTTTTTTTAAAGACCCTTGCCTACTCTTTTTCTTCTAATACAGTTGTGAACACTTCTTGTGTTAATCTTGATATCGCTCACAAGTTTCTTTCCGTATTCGCTGTTTGCAGCTCTTACTATCTTTTCTTGTCTTCCTTTCTTTATATCTCTCCTAGTCCCCTGGATCTACTCTATTCTTTGCACTTTTGTATGCTCTTTCCTTTAGGTTTATTTTATCTCTCACCTCTTTTGTCGACCATGGCTGTTTTATTTGGTAAGTGGAGCTCATGCTCCTTATATACTGGTCCTGTATTAAACTAAATTATTGACCACCTCCCACTGTTCATCTGTAGTTTTACCCGATAACAGTTTGCTGTTGTCAGTCTCTGTCTCACCTCATTAAAATTAGCCTGACCAAAATCTAGAATCTTAGTAATTGTGTTACGTTTCTCCTTTTCAAACCTAAGATTGAATTCAATCATATTATGATCACTGTTAGGTAAATGTTCCCTTATTGTTAGATTATTAACTAAATCTGGCTCATTACTCATCACTAAATCTAGTACCGCCTGCCCTCTTGTTGGTTCTAGAACATATTGCTCCAGAAACTACCTTGAATGCACTCAAGAGATTCACCACCTTTCTGACTTGAGCTACTTTGCTCTTCCCAATCTATATGAAAATTAAAGTCTTCCATTAAAACTGCTTTGCTTTTGTTGCAAGCCTCCCTAATCTCTGAATACATTCTGCCACTTCACTGCTGCTATCAGAAGGCCTGTAGATAACTCCAATTACAGTTTTATGTTCTCTCTTATTCCTCAATTCTAACCATGGAGTCTCTGCTGATTGCTTTTCCTTACCTATATCCTCTCTTACTAACGTTGTAATATAGTGTCTTTTATGACCTCAGGACATCCCAAAGCGCTTTACAGCCAGTTAAGTGCTTTTTGAAGTGTAGTCACTGTTGTAATGTAGGAATAACAGCAAGCTCCCACAAACAGCAATGTGATAAATGACCAGATAATCATTTTTTAAGTGGTGGTTGTAAGATAAATGTTGGCCCGTACACCAGGAGAACTCTCCTGCTCTTCTTCGAATGGTGTTATGGGATCTTTTATTCTGCCTGAGAGGGCAAACTCTGTTTAACATCTCATCCAAAAGACAGCACCTCCAACAGTGCAGCACTCCCTCAGTACAGGAAACTTCGCGATATCCGGCACCGACGGGACCGAGCTGCTGCCGATCTATCAAAACTTCCAGATAGACCAGCGCTAATGTTGAAGGATACGGAGGTTTTCATCTCCGTATCTGACAACAAACACTGTTGCTTAGCAACAGCTTGTAAACACTTGGCCCGTACCTTGGAAGCGTCTCTGAAGCTGTTGCTAAGCTACAGAGACGCTTTCCAGAGCCTGACTGTTAAAAAACTGCTAGGAGAAGAAAAAAAACCTAACCAAAATGGCTGCCGATATCTGCCGTTAGATCGAGGTTTCCGGACATACAACCTCCGGGTAAACCAAAGTTTCCTGTACTGCACTGGAGTGCCAGCTCTTAGCTCTGGAATTCCCTCCCCAAACCTCTCTGCCTCTCCACCTCTCTCTCCTCCTTTAAGTCGCTTCTTAAAACCTACCTGTTTGACCAAGCTTTTGGTCACCTGTCCTAAGAACATAAGAAATAGGAGCAGGAGTAGGCCATTTGGCCCTTCGAGCCTGCTCCGCCATTCAATAAGATCATGGCTGATCTTCTACCTCATCTCCACTTTCCTGCACTATCCCCATATCCCTTGATTCCCTTAACATTCAAAAATCTATCGATCTCTGTCTTGAGTATATTCAACGACTGAGTCTCCACAGCCCTCTGGGGTAGAGAATTCCAAAGATTCACCATCCTCTGAGTGAAGAAATTTCTCCTCATCTTAGTCCTAAATAGCCGACCCCTTATTCTGAGACTGTGACCCCTGGTTCTAGACTCCCCAGCTAGGGGAAACATCCTCCCTGCATCTACCCTGTCAAGCCCTGTAAGAATTTTGTATGTTTCAATGAGATCATCTCTCATTCCTCTGAACTCTAGAGAATATAGGCCTAGTCAACTCAATCTCTCCTCATAGGACAATCTCCCCATCCCAGGAACCAGTCTGGTGAACCTTTGTTGCACTCCCTCTATGGCAAATACATCCTTCCTTAGGTAAGGGGACCAAAACTTTACACAATACTCCAGGTGTGGTCTCACCAGGGCCCTATATAATTGCATTCTCCTTATGTGGCTCAGTGTCAAATTTTGTCTGGTAACGCTTCTGTGAAGCACCTTGGGACATTTTACTATGTTAAAGGTGCTATATAAATTCAAGTTGTTGTTGTTGTTGTTCAAAGAAACAGAAGAGGAGCACATGTTAAAACACCGGGTACAAGGCAGCGCTACAAGCCTAGCTTACATGGCAAGTATTGTTGTGTGTCATGGGGGGATAAGTTTAACTTATATCGCTGGTTGAAAAATGGATGATGGTGAATGGGAAGCCATTGTCTTCAATGGAAAAGACAATCGGGAGGGGTGTAAAATGGGCGGCCAATTTGCTATCACCTGATTTTTGCCAGGGGATGAAAGTTAAAATGATCCCCATGGTGTTGGAGCGTACGTCTGCATGACAGTGTGTCTGAGTGTGCAAGAGCAAATAATGGGAAGAGGCTCGGCCTCCAGATCCACCCTGCTGCCCATCTACGGTTCCACTGGCCTGTCCCTTATCTCTGCTGCTTTCAGGTTGATTGCCATCTTCCTGCAGGATTACCCAAGCGATAGCTCCAAATTTCATTGAAGAGGTCCCAGACTAAAAGGAATTAAACAGTGTGTGGCTCATAACTACTTTGTATGGTTAGCTAGTCTGAGCATTCAAACTGGTGCTTGCTCACAGAAAGACAGCTGCCAATTAAGCGCACAGTAACAAGTCCCACAGGACTGAATGGAATGGCTTGACCCCTTGATCAGTTCCAAATACTTTGAACAGCCTGTCATCATAGGATATGAATAGTTATCCAGGCAGCTATCAGAATAGTGTGGAAGCTCAGCATTTAACACACCTTAATTAAACCACCTATCGTTCCACATGAAAGAAAGACTTGCATTTATATAGCGCCTTCCATGACCTCAGGCCATCCCAAAGCGCTTTACAGCCAATGAAGTACTTTTTTTTTGAAGCATAGTCACTGTTGTAATGTAGGGAACACAGCAGCCACTATGCGCACAGCAAGCTCCCAGAAAAAACTGTAACTGACCTACCTTCCTTGGCCCCTTCCGACCCACCCACTGCTTGCTGCCAGATTTCACATACGTATAAGAACATAAGAAATAGGAGCAGGAGGAGACCACTCGGCCCCCTTGAGCCTGCTCCGCTATTCAATGGATGATCTGATCTTGGCCTCAACTCCACTTTTCTGCCTGTTCCCCATAACCCTTGGCTCCCCTGATAATGACAAGATAATCTGCTTCAGCGATATTGGTTGAGGGTTAAATAGGACTCCCTCTTCTTCAAAATAGTGCCATGAGATCTTTTACATCCAAGAGAGAGCAGACAGGGCCTTGGTTAAACATCTCACCTGAAAGACGGCACCCCCAGCAGTACAGCACTCCCTCAGCACTGCACGGAACTGTTAGCCTAGCTTTTGTGCTCAAGTTTTATGAAGTAGGACCTGAACCCACAGTCTTTCAACTCAGAGGTGTGAGTGCTGCCCACTGAGCCACAGCTGACACTACACAAGCAGTTTGATAGCGGTGAAATGGTTTATCAGACTGCTGTGTGTATTTGCTGCAGATTGAGGAAACAACTAAGTGTACCTAACTTTTACCCCACGGGTAAGATCCAGCAAGAAAGAAACTAAAATAATCCAGAATAGACCAAAACTGGAGTGCGACGTGAACCCCCAACACTCTGACTCAGGGGCGAGAGGACTACCAGCAAGCCTAGGGAATTACTCACCCCTGGCCCCCGTCCTTGTACCTCCCATTGGTTAGGTTTGAAGGCGACCTATTGTTGGGGCCAATGGAACCGCAAGTATTGTGTGTGGTGTTGATCTAGATTGATGCTAAGGCACTCACTGTAATAACATGTCAAAAGTAATTATCCTAGTTCCAAATTCCTATCTGGAGGGATTCCAATTATTCACTTTTTTAAATTCATGGAATTCTAAAGCGGTTCCAAGAACCTTTCTGACACACCCAGTAATACATGCACATTTCATTTAACTTTGATCAAACAAAGACAGCATTCTGCCTCAATACAAAGTCTTTTATATGGATGTGAGATTTTTATCTCAAACTTCAATACCACGGCTTTCTTTCAGTTGACATGACCTTTCCACTTCAGGTATTGGATGAGCTCCATTTTAAACGGCCAGTCTTTTCCATTACCTGGCGCTCAAATTTATTCGTTCCGATTTTAATCCGGTTCTCCCAACGGGAGCGGGGCGTTGCGGGGGGGAGGGGCTACACTAGGGGTGGTGCGCTTCCTTCTCTGTTCCCACAGCACCCCTGCCCGCTGCTATTTTAACTGCTGGGTTTTGGGCTGTGTCAAAAGCCTCATGATGCGATGAGGACCCCGACGCGATTTTAACCCGATCGTACAGTGTTGTACCCGTCAGTGAAATCTATCTGCAAGCGGGGGGGCGGGCGGCTCAGAATAGCCCCAGGGAGGGATGTCATTTACACTTGAAGATTTCCTTGTGGGCCAAGAGGAGCAGGAATGCTCCACAAGGAAACCTTGGACCTCATCTTTCCCGGGCTTCCCTTCCCCCTCCCTCAGCCACAATCCCCTCTGGATCACCCCCCTCACCGACGCGCTCACCACTTACCTTATTCTGCAGACCTTTCCCTCGGGTCCCCAGCAGTGGCCTTCTGCCGCTCGAAATCCCGCTCCCGCCCACCCGCCATCCAGGTAGAGATTCACAAGGGGATCAGCCAAAAGTTGGACATCCATCATGGATATGAAGCCAGGAGTCAAAATGTCACTGGGCCTCGCATGGCGGCGTCATGGGCGTTTGTCGCTTGCCATGCACCCAGAGTTAAAACTGGGGCTATTGTCCTCAAAGTAACCACAAACTAGTCTTGGTCCATCCAGAACCCAGCGTAAGATGTAATCACCAGCAGCAACAGCCCAGAAAGTGCTGCTTAGTGCAAAGAAAGAATTAAATAGCATTTGTATTGTGCCTTCCCCACAGTGCTTCACAGCCAAAGAGTTAAAGTGTAGTCACTGGTGCAATGTAACACAGACCAGACTGTCTCCAATCCAATTCCCGGTCTGCTTCAATTGGCCTCAGGGCCCCTGAACTAAGAAAAAAGAAAAGAAAGACTTGCATTTATATAGTGCCTTTCACGACCCCCGGACGTCTCAAAGCGCTTTACAGCCAATGAAGTACTTTTGAAGTGTAGTCACCGTTGTAATGTGGGAAACGCGGCAGCCAATTTGCACACAGCAAGCTCCCACAAACAGCAATGTGATAATGACCAGATAATATGTTTTTTGGTGATGTTGATTGAGGGATAAATATTGGCCAGGACACTGGGGATAACTCCACTGCTCTTCTTCGAAATAGTGCCATGGGATCTTTTACATCCACCTGAGAGAGCAGACAGGGCCTCAGTTTAACGTCTCATCCGAAAGACGGCACCTCCGACAGTACAGCACTCCCTCAGCACTGCACTGGAGTGTCAGCCTAGCTTTATGTGCTCAAGTCCCAGGAGTGGGACTTGAACCCACAACCTTCTGACCCAGAGGTGAGAGTGCTACCCACTGAGCCACAGCTGACAAGAAGGGGGGAAACTCCGCCAAGGTTCCCACTCTTGATGGCTACACACTGACTCCTGCTGCAAAGTGCGGGGGTGGTAGATTTTCAACTTGACGCTCGGGCTTGAAACTGGCTTTGCCGATCGACTGCCCGTTATAGACCTTCACTCCCACTGCAGCCGCTGGAAATGAAATCCGGGCGACGGCGGTGAATCTGATACTGTCTGATTTACACCATCGGTGAAGCTTAGAAATTCCCCCATTAGTGTGGGCTGTAAGTAAAATTCTGGTCACGCTAAAGTTATTATGCATTGAGAGATGGTTTCTGACAAGCCATGAATGGGAGCTGCCTGACCTACGCACAGTGATGGGTCTATAGATGAAGACACCTTTATGATGGGTAGGGAGAAGATGTAGACAGGGATGTATATTTCAGTGAGCGAGTGGTCAATCTATGGAACAGGCTCCATGGGAATGTGGTGGAAACAGATAGTATTGATTCATTCAGATGCAAATTAGGTAGATTTCTTTCAGGAAATACATTTCAGGATACAGTATATGAGTCATTTGAGACATGACATGGGGTAAGTGTAGCATGTTTGGGAGGAACAGGCGACTTTGGACCTATGGTTCCCAAAGCTCTCCAGCACTGGGGTCTTCCTTGGCTCATGTCTGGGTCTGTTGTAGACTAATTGATGGAGATCGCTTGCTATGACTAGTCAACAACTCCATTATCGTTGTATCATGCGACTACCAGAATGGTAGAAGGCGAACTAGGTGGACCTTGGTCTTTTCTCGTCTAGCAATTTCTATGTTCCTGTGGATGTTCATACAGTGGGTAGATATGGCTGTAAGAGCCCTGTCTCCTTTATCAGAATGTCTCTGCTTGTCCTCTGCATCGATTTCTTGCTGCTGCTCCTCTGGTTGAATCCTCTCTGCTGCTTTCCTCTTCCGTGGCCTCCATGATGAGACCTTTTAGTAAGTTAAACCTGTGCCGCAGGCAGCACACAACCTCGATCCTCAGGACCCTAGCCAGACTGCCATAAGCTGCACTGCATCAGCACCCGGGAAAGAGAGTTTGATGTGGTGCTGCTGGTCTCAAATGAGCTGATCGTTCAGAGGGTGGAATCCTTTTCCGTTGATGTAAGTGGTGGCTTTGCACAAGCGAGCACATTTAGCCACGAGTGCACAGTCAATGACTCCTTGTACTTGGGGGGATCCAACCACCCAGTCAACATTGCCCAAAGGGAACGTGATGAACTGGCTTGCTGTACCAAGCAATGCATTGTTGACTTGCTTTATACATCAATGCACAGCTTGTTGACTAGTGTTACTGATGCCCCCAGAGGTAGCCTGGAATGACCCAGTAGCATAAAGGTTTATGGTATGTCGCAGGGCAGTGCCTGTGGTTAGAGGTAGGCTATTGGATGGAGCAGGATGTGGCTTAGTTCATTGATGACTTCCTGAGAAGTGCAGGCGCCACAAGCCCTGCCCCTGAGTTAGTTGGAGGTAGGAGTGGCTCGCTCTGCATGTTCTGGTGTGGGTGTACAGGTGAGGAGGGTGTGGAGCACCCCCTGTGCTGCCTGAAGAGCCTGTCCTCCCTCCATTACTCCTTCGCTTGTTCCTACAAAACACAAACAGATGGAGCACAATATGGGTAGTGTGAGGTCATCCACCTTGGGTCCAAGGAAGATAAATCGGAATATAGTCTTAATGGTGAGAGACTATGAGCTGTGGAGGAGAGAAGGGAATTGGGTGTCCGGGTACGCAAAGACTAGTGCAGAGGTACAAAAAGTAATCAAAAGAGGCTAATCAAGGGGCTGTAATACACAAGTGAGGAACTGAGGCTTCAAAGGTACAGACACTTGTTCAGAACCCATCTGGAGTACTGTATTCAGTTTTGGACACGACACCTCAGGAAGGATTTATTGGCTTTAATGGGGATGGAGTGAAGATTCACCAGAATAACACTGGAGCTTAAAGTGTTAAATTATCAAGTCAGGTTGCATTAACTTGGCTTGTATTCCCCTGTGTATAGGAAATTAAGGGGTGATACAATCGGGAGGTTTAAAATAAAAAAGGGATTTGATAGGATGGATACAGAGAAACTAATTCCTCTGGTGAGGGAATCAAGAACAACAGGACAAAATCTTAAAATCAGAGCCAGGTCATTCAGGGATGATGTCAGGAAACACTTTTTCACACAAAGGGTGGTGGAAATGTAGAATTCTCCGTCCAAAAGGCTGTGGGTGCTGTGGGTCAATTGAAAATTTCAAGACTAAGATGGATATATTTTTGTAGAGTAAGGGTATCAAGCGATATGGAACAAAGGCGGATAAATGGAGTTGAGGTATATCAGGATCTCATTGAATGGTGGAACAGCCTCGAGGGACTGAATGGCCTAGTCCTGCTCCCAGCATCAACAGGGACAAAGGTAGATGGTAACACAGTATCAGAGGGGAGGGGGTGGATAGTAACACAGTATCAGAGGGGAGGGGTAGATGGTAACACAGTATCAGAGGGGAGGGGGTACATGGTAAAACAGTATCAGAGGGGAGGGGGTGGAAGGTAACACAGTATCAGAGGGGCGGGGGTAGATGGTAACAAAGTATCGGGGGGGAGGGGGTGGATGGTAACACAGTATCCGAGGGGAGGGGGTGGATGGTAACACAGTATCAGAGGGGAGGGGGCAGATGGTAGCACAGTATCAGAGGGGAGGGGGCAGATGGTAGCACAGTATCAGAGGGGAGGGGGTAGATGGTAACACAGTATCAGAGGGGAGGGGGTGGATGGTAACACAGTATCAGAGGGGAGGGGGTAGATCATAACACAGTATCAGAGGGGAGGGGTGGATGGTAACACAGTATCAGAGGGGAGGGGGTAGACGGTAACAAAGTATCGGGGGGAGGGGGTGGATGGTAACACAGTATCAGAGGGGAGTGGGTGGATGGCAACACTGTATCAGAGGGGAGGGGGTAGATGGTATGACGGTATCAGAGGGGGAGGGGGTGGATGGTAACACAGTATCACGGGGAGGGGGTGGATGGTAACACAGTATCAGAGGGGAGGGGGTAGATAATAACAAAGTATCGGGGGAGGGGGTGGAAGGTAACAGTATCAGAGGGGAGGGGTGGATGGTAACAGAGTATCAGAGGGGAGGGGTGGATGGTAACAGAGTATCAGAGGGGAGGGGTAAATGTTAACACAGTATCAGAGGGGAGGGGTGAATGTAACACAGTATCAGAGGGTAAGAGGTAGATGGTAACAGAGTATCAGAGGGAAGGGGTAGATGGTAACACAGTATCAGAGGGGAGGGGGTGGATGGTTACACAGTTTCAGAGTGGAGTGGGTAGAAGCTATAACAATATCAGAGGGTAGGGGGTTGATGGTTACACAGCATCAGAGGGGAGGGGGTGGATGGTAACACAGTATCAGAGGGGAGGGGGTAGATGGTAGCACAGTATCAGAGGGGAGGGGGTATATGGTAACACAGTATCAGAGGGGAGGGGGTCGATGGTAACACAGTATCAGAGGGGAGGGGGTAGATGGTAACACAGTATCAGAGGGGAGTGGGTAGATGGTAACACTGTATCAGAGGGGAGGGGGTAGATGGTAACACAGTATCAGAGGGGAGGGGGTGGATGGTAACACCGTATCAGAGGGGAGGGGGCAGATTGTAGCAGAGTATCAGAGGGGAGGGGGCAGATGGTAACACAGTATCAGAGGGGAGGGGGTAGATGGTAACACAGTATCAGAGGGGAGGGGGTGGATGGTAACACAGTATCAGAGGGGAGGGGGCAGATCGTAACACAGTATCAGAGGGGAGGGGGTAGATGGTAACACGGTATCAGAGGGGAGGGGGTGGATGGTAACACAGTATCAGAGGGGAGGGGGTAGATGGTAACACGGTATCAGAGGGGGAGGGGGTAGATGGTAACACAGTATCAGGGGGGAGGGGGTAGATGGTAACACAGTATCAGTGGTGAGGGGGTAAATGTTAACACAGTATCAGAGGGGGAGGGGGTAGATGGTAACAGAGTATCAGAGGGGAAGGGGTAGATGGTAACACAGTATCAGAGGGGAGGGGGTGGATGGTAACACAGTTTCAGAGTGGAGTGGGTAGAAGCTATAACAATATCAGAGTGTAGGGGGTTGATGGTTACACAGTGTCAGAGGGGAGGGGGTACATGGTAACACAGTATCAGAGGGGAGGGGGTGGATGGTAACACGGTATCAGAGTGGAGTGGGTAGAAGCTATAACAATATCAGAGTGTAGGGGGTTGATGGTTACACAGTGTCAGAGGGGAGGGGGTTCATGATAACACAGCATCAGAGGGGAGGGGGCGGATGCTAACACAGTATCAGAGGGGAGGGGGTGGATGGTAACACGGTATCAGAGGGGAGAGGGCATATGGTAACACAGTATCAGAGGGGAGGGAGTGGATGGTAACAGTAGCAGAGGGGAGGGGGTAGATGGTAGCACAGTATCAGAGGGGAGGTGGTAGATGGTAACACAGTATCAGAGGGGAGGGGGTCGATGGTAACACAGTATCAGAGGGGAGGGGGTAGATGGTAACACAGTATCAGAGGGGAGTGGCTAGATGGTAACACAGTGTCAGCGGAGAGGAGGTGGATGGTAAGACAGTATCAGAGGGGGAGGGGGTAGATGGTAACACTGTATCAGAGGGGAGGGGGTAGATGGTAACACAGTATCAGAGTGGAGGGGATAGATGGTGTGGTAAACCACTGTTATACCTGTCTGTATGTGTATGTGTATTCCACTAGGTACAGGTCTGGACATGCCTCGGCTGACTCCTCCCACTATTCCCACTCTTCCAGGTATATAAGTGACTACCTCCCAGTCCCTTAGCATTCTGGACGGGTCGACCACTCGAGACTAGACCTTCATTCTTTAGTTAATAAAAGCCTGGTTGTTACTCGCTTAACCTCAGTCTTTTGAGTAATTGATGGCGCATCAATTTTATTAACTGAATTTTTTATAATGGAGAAGATCCTCACACCAGCATGCCTGGACCTGGACAGTCGGGAAGCGGACGCTTCCACCAAGTTTGCTCACTGGCTCATGTGCTTCGAGGCATTCCTGACTGCCTCCACTGCGGTCATAACGGATGCGAACAAACTGTCTGTCCTGATCTCCAAGGTGAACCACCGAGTGTACTCAGTCATCCGGGACGCGACCTCGTACACAGCCGCCCTCCAGCTCCTCAAGACCCAGTACACGCGCCCTGTGAACGAAGTTTACGCCAGGCACCTCCTGGGGAGTCGCAAGCAACAACCTGGGGAATCGACTGAGGAATACCTCCAAGCACTGTCCGTGCTTGGCCGGGCCTGTGGGTGTAAGGCGGTAACGCCCACTAAGTACACGGAGGAACTGATCGGGGATGCCTTCGTAGCGGGCCACAGGTCCAACTACACCCGACAGAGGCTGCTGGAGCAGAGTGACCTCACCCTCGACAAAGCCTCCGAAATCGCACTAACGCTGGACGCAGCCTACCGGGGCATGGATGCCTACTCCTCTGCACCGTGGACGCCGCGGGGAACGACAACCTGGGACACGGTAGGACAGCCCCATAGCACCGTGCCACCCCAGCCACAGCCCAACAACGGCCCAACCACCGCAGCAGTGTCCCAAAGCCAGACAGCAGTATCCCAAGGCCAGAAATGCTACTTCTGTGGCCAGGCCAAACACCCCAGAGCGCGCTGCCCGGCGAAGAATGCGACCTGCTCGGGCTGCGGGAAAAAGGGACACTACGCTAGCGTCTGCAAGGCCAAAGCCACCCCGAATGCCAGCAGCGCCGCGTGTGGGCCGTGCGAGCCGCCATCTTGGGCCCCCAACAGCGCCGCGTGTGGGCCGTGCGGGCCGCCATCTTGGGCCTCCCCAGCCATGTGCGAACCACCGCAGCAGCAGCCATCTTGGATGACTCCAGCCACATGGGAATCATGGACGCCGCCATCTTGGACACCAGCCGGGACGCAGCAGGCCGCCAACCCCCCCCCATCTGATACCCGCAGCGACACACCGACCCCTACGCTGGCCTCTGCTACACTGGACCAAACGAGACCGCACCAACTAGCTCGGTCCAAAATGGACGTTAAGGTAAACGGCCATGCAATAAACTGCCTTTTTGACTCCGGGAGCACAGAGAGCTTCATCCACCCCGACACGGTGCGGCGTTGCTCTCTCCCAGTCCTGCCTGCGCACCAGCGGATTTCTATGGCCGCCGAGTCCCAGTCAGCGGACATTGGTGGCTACTGCGTGGTGACACTAGTAGTAGACGGGACTGTGTTCAATAATTTTAAACTCCTGGTCCTGCCCCAACTTTGCGCTGCCGTTCTACTGGGGTTGGATTTCCAGTGCCAACTCAAAAGCGTTACGATGGCGTACGGTGGCCCCCTCCCCCCACTCACAGTCCGCAGCCAGCAGCCTCCAAATTGCCCGCCGCGCACCAGATGCAACCTCTCCACACTCAGAGTCCACCCCCCCCACTGTTTGCTAACCTCACCCCCGACTGTAAGCCCATTGCCACAAAGAGCAGGTGATACAGTGCCAGGGACAGGGTTTTCATCAAAACCGAAGTGGAGCGGCTCCTGAAGGAGGGGATTATTGAGGGCAGCTCCAGCCCCTGGCGAGCCCAGGTTGTGGTCGTTAAGACCGGCGAGAAACAACGCCTGGTCATCGACTACAGCCAAACAATAAACCGCTACACCCTGCTGGACGCCTACCCACTCCCCCGCATAGCTGACATGGTCAACCAGATCGCGCAGTACCGCGTCTTTTCGACCATTGACCTGAAATCAGCGTACCACCAGCTCCCCATCCGCCCCGAAGACTGCCAGTATACTGCTTTTGAGGCAAACGGCCGCCTCTATCACTTCCTTAGGGTTCCCTTTGGCGTTACCAACAGGGTCTCCGTCTTCCAAAGGGAGATGGACCGGATGGTCGATCAAAACGCGCTGCAGGCCACTTTCCCTTACCTAGACAATGCGATCATCTGCGGCCATGACTTGCAGGACCATGACGCAAACCTCGAGAAATTCCTCCGCACCGCCCAACTCCTGAACCTGACATATAACAAGGAGAAGTGCATATTCCGCACAGACCGCCTCGCCATCCTTGGCTGTGTTGTGGAACACGGGGTCATCGGTCCCGACCCGGACCGGATGCGCCCCCTTATGGAACTCCCACTGCCCCACTGCCTTAAAGCTCTGAAGAGGTGCCTAGGGTTTTTTTCCTACTACGCCCAGTGGGTCCCCTACTATGCAGACAAAGCCCGTCCGCTGATGAAATCCACCTCTTTTCCCCTGATGGCAGAGGCCCGCTCGGCCTTCCACCGTATCAAGGAGGACATTGCCAAAGCCACCATGCACGCAGTGGACGAATCCATCCCCTTCCAGGTGGAAAGCGATGCGTCCGACTTCGCTCTGGCCGACACCCTTAATCAGGCGGGGAGACCTGTGGCATTCTTCTCACGAACCCTCCAGGGCCCGGAGACCAGACACTCCACGGTCGAGAAGGAGGCCCAGGCTATTGTGGAGGCTGTGCGTCATTGGAGGCACTACCTGGCCGGAAAACGATTTACCCTGCTCACTGACCAGCGTTCAGTTGCTTTTATGTTCAACAACAAGCAGAGGGGCAAAATCAAAAATGACAAGATATTGAGGTGGAGAATCGAACTTTCCACCTACAATTACGAGATCTTGTACCGGCCTGGGAAGCTCAATGAACCCCCAGATGCCCTGTCGCGTGGCACCTGCGCCAGCGCGCAGATCGATAGGCTGAGGGCCCTCCACAATGACCTCTGCCACCCGGGGGTCACCAGGTTCTTCCACTTCATCAAGGCCCGCAACCTGCCTTACTCCATTGAGGAGGTCAGGACCATGACCAAGAACTGCCAAGTCTGCGCTGAGTGCAAACCGCACTTTTATAGACCAGAGAGAGCCCACCTGATAAAAGCCACTCGCCTTTTCGAACGCCTGAGCGTCGATTTTAAAGGGCCTCTCCCCTCCTCCGACCGCAATGTGTACTTCCTCAACATCATTGACGAGTACTCCCGTTTCCCGTTCGCTATCCCCTGCCCGGACATGACCAGTGCCACGGTCATTAAATGTCTGAACAGCCTCTTCACCCTGTTTGGTTTCCCCAGCTATATCCATAGCGACCGGGGCTCATCGTTTATGAGCGACAAACTCCGCCAGTACCTGCTCGCTAGGGGTATAGCCACAAGCAGGACCACCAGTTACAACCCCCGGGGGAACGGACAGGTGGAAAGAGAGAATGCAACAGTTTGGAAGGCCGCCCTACTAGCCTTAAAGTCTAGGGGCCTTCCGACCTCCCGCTGGCAGGAGGTGCTCCCCGATGCGCTCCACTCGATTCGGTCACTGCTCTGCACTGCCACCAATGCCACCCCTCACGAGAAAATGTTTGTCTTCCCAAGGAAGTCCACATCGGGGACAGCGTTACCGCCATGGCTGACGTCCCCAGGGCCGGTACTACTGAGAAGACACGTGAGGACCAATAAAACGGACCACCTGGTCGAGAGGGTCGACCTCCTCCACGCCAACCCCCAGTACGCTTACATTGCGTACCCGGACGGGCGGGAGGACACAGTCTCCATACGAGACCTCGCACCCTCGGGGACCGCTGTAACCCACTACCCATCACCATCCCCCCCGACGACACCCTCGGGGACCGCTGTAACCCACTACCCATTACCACCCCCCCCCCACGACCCGATATCCAACCCCAACAGCCGGCTCGCCTTGGACCGTCACCCACGAGGACTACACTCCAGTGCCCCAGCCTACACGGGATGCGACGCCGGAAGCTCCACCACCCCTGCCGTCGCCACGTCGATCACAGCGGCAGACAAGACCTCCGGAGAGACTCCAATACACGAACTTTTAAATACACTTCACCCCGCCGGACTCATTTTTAAACAAGGGGTGAATGTGGTAAACCACTGTTATACCTGTCTGTATGTGTATGTGTATTCCACTAGGTACAGGCCTGGACATGCCTCGGCTGACTCCTCCCACTATTCCCACTATTCCAGGTATATAAGTGACTACCTCCCAGTCCCTTAGTATTCTGGACGGGTCGACCACTCGAGACTAGACCTTCATTCTTTAGTTAATAAAAGCCTGGTTGTTACTCGCTTAACCTCAGTCTTTTGAGTAATTGATGGCGCATCAGATGGTAACACAGTATCAGAGGGGAGGGGGTAGATGGTAACACACTATCAGAGGGGAGGGGGTTGATGGTAACACAGTATCAGAGAGGAGGGGTGGATGGTAGCAGAGTATCAGAAGAGAGGGGGTAGATGGTAACAGTATCAGAAGGGAGGGGGTAGATGGTAGCACAGTATCAGAGGGGAGGGGTGGATGGTAACACAGTATCAGAGGGGAGGGGTGGATGGTAACACAGTATCAGAGGGGAGGGGTGAGGGGGTAGATGGTAACACAGTATCAGAGGGGGGGGATGGTAACACAGTATCAGAGGGGAGGGGGTGGATGGTATCACAGTTTCAGAAGGGAGGTTGTGGATGGTAACACAGTTTCATAGTGGAGGGGGTAGAAGCTATAACAATATCAGAGGGTAGGGGGCTGATGGTTACACAGTGTCAGAGGAGAGGGGGTAGATGATAACACAGTATCAGAGGGGAGGGGGTGGATGGTAGCTCTTTTTAAGAGGGGAGGGGGTTCATGATAACACAGTATCAGAGGGGAGGGGGCGGATGGTAACACAGTATCAGAGGGGAGGGGGTAGATGGTAACACAGTATCAGAGGGGAGGGGGCATATGGTAACACAGTATCAGAGGGGAGGGGGTGGATGGTAACAGTATCAGAGGGGAGGGGGTCGATTGTAACACAGTATCAGAGGGGAGGGGGTAGATTGTAACACTGTATCAGAGGGGAGGGGGTAGATGGTAACACAGTATCAGAGGGGAGGGGGTAGATGGTAACACAGTATCAGAGGGGAGGGGGTAGATGGTAACACTATCAGAGGGGAGGGGGTTGATGGTAACACAGTATCAGAAGGGAGGGGGTAGATGGTAACAGTATCAGAGGGGAGGGGGTGGATGGTAACACAGTATCAGAGGGGAGGGGGCATATGGTAACACAGTATCAGAGGGGAGGGGGTGGATGGTAACAGTATCAGAGGGGAGGGAGTGGATAGTAACACAGTTTCAGGGTGGATGGGTGGATGGTAACACATTATCAGAGGGGAGGGTGTGGATGGTAACACAGCATCAGAGGGGAGGGTTTAGATGGTAACACAGTATCAGAGGGTCGGGGGTGAAAGGTAACTCAGTATCAGAGGGGAAGGGGTGGATGGCAACACATTATCAGAGGGGAGGGGGTAAATGGTAACAAATTATCAGAGGGGAGGGGGTGGATGGTAACACAGTATCAGAGGGGAGGGGGTAGATGGTAACAAATTATCAGAGGGGAGGGGGTGGATGGTATCACTGTATCAGGGGGGAGGGGGGTGATGGTAACACAGTATCAGAGGGGAGGGGGTGGATGGTATCAGTGTATCAGGGGGGAGGGGGGGATGGTAACACAGTATCAGAGGGGAGGGGGTGGATGGTAACACGGTATCAGAGGGGAGGGGGTAGATGGTAACACAGTATCAGAGGGGAGGGGGTAGATGGTAACAGCTCAACAGAGAGGAGTGGGTAGATGGTAACACAGTATCAGAGGGGAGGGGGTAGATGGTAACACAGTATCAGAGGGGAGGGGGTGGAAGTTAACACAGTTTCAGAGGGGAGGGGGTAGATGGTAACACAGTATCAGAGGGGAGGGGGTAGATGGTAACAAAGTATCGGGGGGAGGGGGTGGATGGTAACACAGTATCAGAGTGGAGGGGGTAGATGTTAACACTGTAGTGTATGTAACCGTCTACCTTTAAGAGACTATTGTATGTAACCGTTCACCTTTAAGAGAACTATTTTAGGTGTGGCACTACTTGTTTGGCTTCTGTATACGGTAATACCGACGGTGACCACACCGGTATATAAGTGCTGTGGCATGATTTATAGGGCAGATTCGCCCTGACCTTCGAATAGTAAAGTCCTGTTTGTTTGTTACTCCTGAAGTCTGTGTCGTTATTAACTGCACAACCAATAGACTTTACAGTGGCGACGAGTCCGATCGTACCCTGCGGCAAGACTACCAAAGCAACTAAAGAGCGTCGAAGAGAGGCAACCGCCCTCGTCGTTCTGCTGGGAGAAAACACGAGGCTGCAGCAATAGAAAGGAGGAAGACTTTAGCAACAAAAGCTTCCATCAGCAACAGGCACTGACTGTCCCTTCTGCCACGGTGCGGAGTGAGCCGATCAGCAGGAAGCAAGGCGGCCACGGAGACTGTGAGTAAGGGAAAGTGTAAAGAATATCCGGAGGATAAGGGCTGTGCACTCGACCACGGTCGAGGGGGAAAGGAGCCGGACGGAAAGTCGGGTCCAACGGCGTTGTGAGACAGCCAGACCACGATCGGCGGGAAAGCCGGGCAGCGACCGAAGCCACGAAGCGCTGAGGCCGGGAGCGTAGGCGCGGGAAGAGAGAAACTCAGCCGCAGCCGGGGAGGGAAGCACCGGACTGCGAGAGGGCTGGGAGGCGAATGGGAACCGAGCGTGCGGGAGAAACAGAGCCGACCAAGGGAGACTGCGCGAGAGCCAGTCCAGCGGCTGAACTGTTCTCCGCCAACGGGAGTACCCAGCGCCGGTAGAGCCGAGCGGGCGGGAGAGAGAGAGACAGAGCCGAGCAAGGGGAGAGAGACTGCGTGAGAGCCAGTCCAGCGGCTGAACTGTTCTCCGTCAACGGGGTGTACCCAGAGCCGGTAGAGCCGTGCGAGCGGGAGAGAGAGACAGAGCCGAGTAAGGGGAACTGTGCGAGAGCCAGCCCAGCGGCTGAACCTGTCCGCTGTGGGGAAAGCGTACCCCTCCCACCAGGGAAGAAACGCGGGAAGCCGCCATTAGGCGGAGAAGACGACAGACGCGGGAAACCGCCATTGAAGGGGCGGGGAGAGAAGGAAAGAGCGGGAAACCGCCATTTTCGCGGGAAAAGCCGCCATCTTAGAAAAAAAAATAATAATTTAAAGAAATACTTGTGTTGTTCCCAAGGAAAGGAAGATGCCTGAGCGTGGGGACATCAACGATTTTAATTCTGAGATAGAAGACTGGACCACGTACGTGGAATGTATTGAGATACATTGTAAGGCTAATAAAATAGCAAAGGATGAAAAAGCTTTAACCTTACTTAACATAATGGGTGCGAAAACATTCGGGTTGTTGAAGCATCTTCTCTCACCAGCTAAACCGGCGGATCAGACTTTCGATGATATTGTAGCAGTGCTGAAGGATCACTTGAACCCCGCACCGTTGATGTTGGCTGAACGATTCAAATTCTATGCAAGAACGCAACGGAAAGACGAAAGCAACGCGGAATACTTGGTCGAACTGCGTAGGCTAGCGAAACACTGCCAGTTCGGAGGGAATCTGACAGAGGCACTGCGAGACAAGTTCGTATGCGGATTGTCCAAGGAAGGGACGCAAAAGCGACTACTCGAAGAGAACGATCTTCCACTGGATAAGGCTGTCCTTATCGCAGCATCAAACGAAGCCGCAGCGAAAGGAACTGCGGAAATGCAGCTAAAGGCAGCGGCACTCGGTGTGGACCAAATTACCTCGAGTATAACAAAATGCTATCGCTGTGGGAAGACAACACACGATCAGAACCAATGCTGGTTTAAGAACCAGGAATGTAGGAAATGTGGCAAACTGGGTCACATCGCTAAGGTATGCCGGTCAGGGAAGAAGACCAACAACCAAAGGAAGCCATCACAGGAAAAGTACAACAAGGTACACAAGGTGGCTGAGAAGAGTTCAGACGAACAGAATTCAGACTCAGACCCAAACGGCCAGGAGCTGGGTAGTCTGAGAATTCATAATGTGAGTAAGGAAGCTGACCTACAAACTACCTGGGTCATGCTAAAAATAGCTGGAGTCCAAGTGAAAATGGAGTTGGACACTGGATCAGCTGTATCAGTCATAAATCGAAGGGATTACCACAGGCTATTCTCACATATACCCTTAAGAGATACCAAGTTCGTATTGCAGACATACACGGGGCACAAAGTATACCCCATGGGAAAGATAAGAGTCAAGGTGAGAGATAGGGGTAAAGAACACCCAAGAATGAACTTATACGTACTACCTGAGGGAGGACCACCACTTCTAGGACGGGAGTGGATCAAGAAAATAGACATGGAATGGCACTACCTACAAGCAATGATGAGTGAGGACTCGGTGCAGACAAGCAGCTCAGACTCTGAGCCGGAAGACGATAAGTCCAGCCCAAGTATGAAAAACAAGGTTAACATGAACTCACTGACTAAGGTTGAAAAAACGATGGCGTGTATAAAGACAGAGAATTCTGAGTCTGTTCAAGTTACAGACATATGCATTACGGAGGAACACCGGGCTCGAACTCAACGTTATCTCAAAGTACGACAACAATTAGAACAATTGAGTTACCGTCTCGTACAAGAGATGAAAACAATGAAAAGGTTCTATGACACCGAATGGGAGAGTCTGGAAAGACAACAGAACCTGCTGGCTCAAGCAGAGAGCGACCATAGAGCCATCGTGACCAATTACCGATCACATCTCCCTTATGATGTTCAGGAGTTAGAATATTTGCATGATCTAGAGATACAGCATAAAGGCAAACCACGCTACACTGAGGATTTTGTCCTGCAATTGGAGACGGAGCTAGTGCAGGCAAGGTTAAGAGAAGCTGAATCGCAATGTGCACTTAAAGAGATGCAGAAAAAAATCTTGGACATAGAAAAGAGAAACGCTTCTTTACCTGATGAGAATAATGTGGCCATGTTGCAAGGGGAGCTTATAGGGGCGAAACTGAAAGAAGCTAAGCAAAGGATGTTGGAACTTGAAACACAGAACTAAATCAGCAGTAACCAGCTATGTCGAGCAGAGAAGGAGTGCAATGGTCTACAGGAGAAGGTGCAATATCTCTCAGCCCAGAATAAGGGACTACTCACTCAGTTAAATGAAAGTAAAGGGAAAATGGCTGAGATAGACTGCAAGAATAAAGAAGATTTGATGGCAGTGAGACTTCGAGAGGCAGATAGCATAGCAGCCTTGGCTGAACTCCAACAGAAAATTGCGATAGAAGCAAATGAAGAGGAATCTTCAGGAAGCCAGGATTTTATTCCAGTTCTTCTCTACGACTCCTTACAAGCAGAGTGTGAGAAGTTGAAAGAACAGTATGAACAGGCCCAGGCTATAATTCTGGAGGGGGTTAACTCGGCAACCTCCGAAAAGCTAGTTTCAGTAGAAGCATATGAGCAACTAAAGGTTGAACATGAGCAAGAAGTCCAAAGGCTGCAGGAAATTCTTGATGAGCTCAAGGCCAAGACAGACTCATCGGTAGAAGTTCCATCCATAGATGAGAAATTAGAGGTGAAAGACATGGCAGAACATGAAAGACAAGATGTCCAAGAACTCATAAAAATATTGAAGGAAACTCAAGACAAATATGAGGCGGCAATGACCGAGGTTCAACAACTTGAAGAACAGATTCAACTGGGAATCCTTTCAGTGGAAGAAAAGGAAACTGTAAGAAACACAGAGACTGTAAGAATGGCCCCTGAACATGAGCTAGAGAGCATCAAGACGCAACTTCTCCGAGCGCTGAAAGCCAAAGTACAAGAAGAAAAGAAGGTGAAAGCATTGGAGGAAAAGGTGGATGAAATGGAGAAGACTCTGATCCACAGTGTTCCCGTGGAAGAGTTAACGGTCAGCCAGCTCCTTCATATGCTGAGGGACAAGACTCTGCAATGGGAACAATCTGAACACGAGCTTCAATCTTCAAAGGGAAGGAGTTTGGAGCTCTCAAAAGTTATGGAAATAGCTGAGTTTGCAACACAGATTTTACTGGGATGCCAAAAGTACGCTGAATCACGTCTATGTGAACAACAGAATGTTGAAACAGCTGCTCCAGTAGAAGGATTGAATAGCCCGATCAATCAATCCCCGATGGAAGGGGAGGTATTGAACTCACAAATGAGGTCCTTAGTGAAGGATTTGCAGGAAACCCAGGAAGAGCGGGATGACTATGAACGCATGAAGAAGTCCCTTCAGGAAAGATGTCTAGGGAGGGAACAACAGTCGGCTAACGTCCAGTTGGGTAAGGAAGAAGTAGCAGGCCCTCTCGCTAGACTAGCTCAGGATGACACCGAATATTACCATGACCTGTTGAGTGACACGGAATATTACGAGGACTTGGTCTGCCCAGCTTGTGATGAAAACTCCCAAAGTGCAGAAATCAGGATGAAGCACTTAAAGTCTAAGGAACATAGGGAGATGGTGGCGCTACAGCTGGCAGCTGAGAAGGGAGCCCCGAGAGTCTCCAAGAAGCAAAAAAGGAAAAGATGAAGCCGAAGATGATAACCATCTAAATCGTTATCACTTCTAATGGGGAAGTAGGGAAAAATTACTAAGGCAGTCCAGCTGTTTGTAAAAGTCAGCACTGCTGGTTCAGCAGGACGGAAGTCCAAGCTGTTACGTCAAGGGAAAGACTATTGGATGAGTCACGCTAGCAAGGTGAACCGGCTACACCACAGAGATGTTGTTCGGACCGAGTCAAGACCAGAGACTGAATCTGTGAACTGTTCCCACAGAGACTGAACCTGTGAACTGTTTTCCGCAGAGACTATATCTGTAAATTGTTTTACATGAAGTTGAATATATGTTGGCCTAGAAATTCACTGGCCTTAGCGCCGCTTTTGAGGCGCTAGAGGGCCTAGCGCCGAAGTTATGGCCAGTTTAGACATTGACAGGGGCCCTAAATCGGCGTTAGGCCGGTAGCACTGCGCCGGCACCGATGACGTCATCGGTGTGCGCAGCGTCCCGGTTGCTATGGTAACCCGCCCGAACTCGGAAATTGATTTGCGGCCGCCTCGCCCGTGGCAGCCGCAAGCAACGTTCTGGCAGAGGTGCCTTACAGAACTTTGCGCCGGCGCATTAAAGGCCCCGCGGCGGCCGGCCGCTTTCCCGCCGGCCGCCTGGCCGCAGCTCCCTCCCCGGACTTCCCCCCACCCCCCCCCCCGGAACAGAAGCAAGCCCGGCACTTGTCCGAGGTGCCGGGCTCATTTTTAAAAAGATTATCGCGGGCCACGGCCGGGTGCAGGCAGCTCCTCCTTAACGGAAGGAGGAGGCCTGCACTTCCCGAGCCTGCCGCACCGCAGCGGGCGCAGCAGCGCCGGAATAGCGCCGCAATGCGGCGCATGGCGCCAGTTTTGAGGCGCTGAGACCCCTCAGTAGCGCCGGCAGCCGTTTGGGCGCGACGCTACTGAATTTTTGGCGCGTGCAGGGGGACTTAGCGCCGGCACTAACTTCCAGCGCTAAAGCCCTCGCTGCGCCAAAACCGAATTTCTAGGCCGTTATGTTTAATGGGGAATACGTATGTTGTAAGCTAAAAAGGGAGGATTGTAGTGTATGTAACCGTCTACCTTTAAGAGACTATTGTATGTAACCATTCACCTTTAAGTGAACTATTTTAGGTGTGGCACTACTTGTTTGGCTTCTGTATACGGTAATACCGACGGTGACCACACCGGTATATAAGTGCTGTGGCATGATTTATAGGGCAGATTCGCCCTGACCTTCGAATAGTAAAGTCCTGTTTGTTTGTTACTCCTGAAGTCTGTGTCGTTATTAACTGCACAACCCACAGACTTTACAAACACAGTATCAGAGTGGGAGGGGTGGATGGTAACAAAGTATCAGAGGGGAGGGGGTGGATGGTAACACAGTATCAGAGGGGAGGGGGTAGATGGTAACACAGTATCAGAGGGGAGGGGTGGTTGGTAACAGAGTATCAGAGGGGAGGGGGTAAATGTTAACACAGTATCAGAGGGGAGGGGTGAATGTAACACAGTATCAGAGGGTAAGGGTTAGATGATAACACAGTATCAGAGGGGAGGGGTGAATGTAACACAGTGTCAGAGGGCAAGGGGTAGCTGATAACACAGGATCAGAGGGCAGCTGGTGAATGTAACACAGTATCAGAGGGGAAGGGGTAAATGGTAACACAGTATCAGAGGGGAGGGGGTGGATGGTTACACAGTTTCAGAGTGGAGTGGGTAGAAGCTATAACAATATCAGAGAGTAGGGGGTTGATGGTTACACAGTGTCAGAGGGGAGGGGTAGATGGTAACACAGCATCAGAGGGGAGGGGGCGGATGCTAACACAGTATCAGAGGGGAGGGGGTGGATGGTAACAGTATCAGAGGGGAGGGGGTAGATGGTAGCACAGTATCAGAGGGGAGGGGGTAGATGGTAACACAGTATCAGAGGGGAGGGGGTAGATGGTAACACAGTATCAGAGGGAAGGGGGTAGATGGTAACACGGTATCAGAGGGGGAGGGGGTGGATGGTAACACTGTATCAGGGGGGAGGGGGTAGATGGTAACACGATCAGAGGGGAGGGGGTTGATGGTAACACAGTATCAGATGGGAGGGTTTGGATGGTAACACAGTATCAGAGGGGAGCGGGTAGATGGTAGCACAGTATCAGATGGGAGGGTGTGGACGGTAACACAGTATCAGTGGGCCGGGGGTAGATGGTAACACAGTATCAGAGGGGAGGGTGTAGATGGTAACACAGTATCAGGGGGGAGGTGGTGGATGGTAAAAAAGTATCTGAGTGGAGGGGTGGATGGTAACACAGCATCAGAGGGGAGGGGGTGAATGTAACACAGTTTCAGAGGGGAGGGGGTAAATGGTAACACAGTATCAGAGGGGAGGGGGTAGATCATAACACAGTATCAGAGGGGGGAAGGTAACACAGTATCAGTGGGGAGGGGGTAGATGTTAACACAGTATCAGAGGGGAGGGGGTAGATCGTAACACAGTATCAGTGGGGAGGGGTGGATGGTAACAGAGTATCAGAGGGGAGGGCGTAAATGGTAACACAGTATCAGAGGGGAGGGGGTAGATCATAACACAGTATCAGAGGGGAGGGGTGGATGGTACCACGGTATCAGAGGGGAAGGGGGAGATGGTAACACAGTATCAGAGAGGAGGGGGTAGATGGTAACACAGTATCAGAGGGGAGGGGGTAGCTCGTCACACAATATCAGAGGGGAGGGGTGGATGATAACACAGTATCAGAGGGGAGGGGGTAAATGGTAACACAGTATCAGAGGGGAGGGGTGGATGGTAACACAGTATCAGAGGGGAGGGGGTAGATGGTACCACAGTATCAGAGGGGAGGAGCTATTTGGTAGCACAGTGTCAGTGGGGAGGGGGTAGATGCTAACACATTATCGGAGGGGAGGGGGTAGATGGTAACACAGTATCAGAGGGGAGGGTGTAGATGGTAACACTGTATCAGATGGGAGGGGGTAGATGGTAACACAGTATCAGAGGGGAGGGTGTAGATGGTAACACTGTATCAGATGGGAGGGGGTAGATGGTAACGCAGTATCAGAGGGGAGGGGTAAGATGGTAGCACAGTATCAGATGGGAATGGGTAGATGATAGCACAGTATCAGAGAGGAGGTGGTAGATGTCAACACAGTATCAGAGGGGAGGGGGTAGATCGTAACACAGTATCAGAGGGGAGGGGTGGATGGTAACACAGTATCGGAGGGGAGGGGCTAAATGGTAACACAGTATCAGAGGGGAGGGGGTAGATGGTAACACAGTATTAGAGGGGAGGGGGTGGATGGTAACACAGTGTCAGAGGGGAGGGGGTAAATGGTAACACAGTATCAGAGGGGAGGTGGTAGATCGTAACACAGCATCAGAGGGGAGGGGGTGGATGGTAACACAGTGTCAGAGCGGAGGGGGTAGATGGTAACACAGTATCAGGGGGGAGGGGGTAGATCGTAACACAGTATCAGAGGGGAGGGGTAGATGGTAACACAGTATCAGAGGGGAAGGGGTAAATGGTAACACAGTATTAGAGGGGAGCGGGTAGATGGTAACACAGTATCAGAGGGGAGCGGGTAGATGGTAACACAGCATCAGAGGGGAGGGGGTAGATAGTAACACAGTATCAGAGGGGAGGGGGTGGATGATAACATCGTATCAGCTGGAAGGTGCTGGATGTTAACACAGTATCAGAGGGGAGGGGGTGGATGGCAAAACAGTATCAGAGAGAAGGGCGTAGATGGTAATACAATATCAGAGGTGAGGGGGTAGATATTAACACAGTATCAGAGGGGAGGGGGTGGATGGTAACACAGTATCAGTGGGCCGGGGATTGATGGTAACACAGTATCAGAGGGGAGGGTGTAGATGGTAACACAGTATCAGAGGGGAGGGTATTATGTCCGTGAATGATTGAGACACGGACAGCAGGAGTTGAACAAAACAAGTCTTTACTGATTGAAGTCAATCGGGAAACTGAAACTACAGAGGCTCACTAGCGCCTTTTATACAGGGGTGGTCACTGCCGGTACGGCAGTCTGAGACCAGTTATTCTCTTAAAGGTACATACACAACAATTCCTCCCCTTTTAGATAAACAGTACATAACATTCATTTAACAACTAAATGATAACTAATTACAATCACAATTACGGTTGCTAGATACATTGGTTAAGTTTAAGCAATTATAAGTTCAGTCTTTGAGGAGCCTTCCTGATCCTGTCTGTATAACGCCTCTTTGGGGTATCAGGTTCTTCTGGCAAGGTTGAGTCGGGATCAATGTCGTTGTTAGGTTCATCTGCTTCCAATATCACCGATTCTGCGGTAGCTGCAATTGGTACGTCGATTTCATTGCCAGGTGTATAAGATCGTGGTGTGGAGTTGACGTTTTCCAGTGACTCTAGAATCTGGTCAGCATGGCATCTTACAATGCTCTCTCCAATGTCCACGGTATACATGAGAGGTCCTTGCCGTGTACAAATCATTCCTGGCTGCCATTTCTCAGTGCGGTAGTCCCGGGCCAAAACTGGTTGACCTATCTTGAAACTCCTGGTCGGCCTTTCATTCATATTCTGAAACTGCCTGTTCTCCACATCTCTTCGGACGTTTGGCTTAACCAAATCCAAGCGGCATCGTAGTCTTCGATTGAAGAACATCATGGCTGGAGTTTGGTTGGTAACCGCATGTGTCGCATTCCGGTAGGCAAACAAGAAGTTGTCCACCTTGTGTTGTAGGGGTATATCTTCATTACACATTGCCTTGATAGCCTTCTTGAATGTTTGAACAAACCTCTCAGCCAATCCATTAGTGGCTGGATGATATGGGGCAGATGTGTAATGCTTAACACCATTGTTCTTTAAGAACCTCCGGAACTCTTCAGACACAAACTGTGGTCCATTGTCAGAGCAAATCTGTTCAGGCAGCCCATTCCTGGCGAATATGGTTCGTAAAACTGTGATAGTTTTTTCCGTGGTGGTTGAGGACATTTTTATTACCTCTGGCCACTTTGAATGTGCATCCACCGCAATTAAAAACATCGAGTCCATGAAGGGACCAGCAAAATCAATGTGCATCCTTTGCCATGGAGATGAGGGCCACTCCCATGGATGCAGAGGAGCTTGTGGTGGGGCGTTTTGGACCTTCTGGCATCCTGCACAGCTCTTGGTCATCTCCTTGATTTCTCTATCGATTCCCGGCCACCACACAAACGCTCTGGCTAAGTTCTTCATTTTTACCCCACCCAGATGACCCTCATGAAGCTCATTGAGCACTCTATCCGTCAACTTAGGTGGAATTACTACTCTGGATCCACACATCAATGTTCCTCTGCACACTGACAGCTGTTCTCTTTTCGGCGAGAATGCTGGCAGCAGTGGTTCGCCATGTGCTGGCCATCCCTTCACCGTTAAATCATAGACCCGTGATAGTGTCGGGTCATTCCGTGTTTCCTTTTCTATGTTTGCATTTGTCACAGGGAGACATTCGACTATGGTCGAGTGGAATAACTCCATTGGATCCACTGCAAGGTCTTCTTCTTCCACCGTCGGCAACGGTAGGCGTGACAATCCATCAGCATTCCCATGCTGTTTAGTTCCTTTGTACTCGATGTCATATTGGTGTGCCCCTAGGAAAAGGGACCACTTCTGCAGCCGTTGTGCTGTCATTATCGGTACGCCCTTCTGAGGGTTGAAAATGGAGACAAGAGGTTGATGATCGGTTAGTAGAGTAAATTTTTGACCGTGCAGGTAGTGATTGAACTTCTTCACCCCCCACACTAGGCTGAGGGCCTCTCTGTCAATCTGGGCATAGTTACGCTCGGCAGAAGTTAACGAGCGTGACGCAAAAGCTATCGGCCTCTCTAAACCATCAAGGAATTTATGTGACAGTACCGCCCCAATGCCGTAGGGAGACGCATCACACGCCAGTCTGATCGGCAGTGCTGGGTTGTAGTGAGCCAATACTTCTCTTGAAGTGATTAAGTCCTTACTCTTCTGAAAGGCCCGCTTACAGTCATTGCTCCATTTCCATGCTACTCCCGTTCATAGCAAGGGCGTTCAGTGGGTGCAGAATTTTCGACAAATTCGGCAAAAACTTATGGTAGTAATTCACCAATCCGAGGAATGACCTCAGTTGCGACACATTTTCAGGCGCTGGGGCCTTAACAACCGCTTCAATTTTGTCAGGGGACTTATGTAACCCCTCTTCATCAATCACGTGGCCACAATACGATATCTGTTTCTTAAAAAACTCGCACTTGGGGCGGTTGGCTCGTAGCCCATGTTCCCGTAGTCTAGTGAGCACCTGTTCTAGGTTGTTAAGGTGTTCACTGTCATCTTCACCTGTCACAAGGATGTCGTCCATGTAACACTGATTCCCCGGAATCCCTTGCAGGACTTGTTCCATCGCTCTTTGCCATATCGTCGGAGTCGATGCTACCCCGAATACCAATCGATGATACTGGTAAAGGCCTTTGTGAGTGTTTATCGTGAGGTATTTTCTAGATGCTTCTTCAACCTCCATCTGCAAATATGCTTGTGCTAGGTCAATTTTTGTAAAACGCTTCCCTCCAGACAGTGAGGCGAAGATGTCTTCTATCCTTGGAAGAGGATATTGTACTGTGTGAAGGACTGGGTTCACCGTCACCTTGAAATTCCCACAGATGCGAACCTTCCTTGGCTCCTCAGACTTATTGCTTAACGTTTTCTTCATGACAGGAATGATGGGTGTCGCCCACTCGCTCCAGTCGACCTTAGACAACACGCCTGCCTTCTCCAGATTCTCCAGCTCTGTCTCGACGGCTGGGCGAATTGCATATGGTACCGGCCTTGCTTTGAAAAACTTGGGAATTGCATTCTCTTCTATTTTTATCGAGGCAGTTACGCCTTTAAGAGTGCCCAGTTCTTGTTGAAATACCTCTTTGGCGTTAGCTAAGATTGTTGACAATCGTCCAGGAGTGACGTCGTCATCTTTTTTACCGTCCACCGTCATTGCATGAATGGAGTGCCAATCTAAGCTTATCTTCCTGATCTATTCACATCCCAATAACGGTGGTCCACCATTTTGCAGTATGTAGAGATACAATTTCCGTATTTTCTTGCCGTTGTATTCGACAGGCACCCTTATTTTTACTCTGGGGTATACTTTTTGCCCCGTATACGCCGTCAAGACGATGGATGTCTCTGTCAAGGGTATGTGTGAGAATAGCCGCTCATAGTCTCGTCGATTCATGACGGTTAGCGCTGATCCTGTATCCAATTCTATTTTAACTTGGGACCCTGCTATCGTGAGGGTGACCCAAATGGTTCATTGATCCTCTTTTGCGATTACATTGTGAAGTTTGAGACAGCTTAGTCTCCTGTTCCCGGATTCACTATCGCTCATCTGGTCTTCGGAACTACTGTCCGTCATCTTTTGTACTTTCTTGTACGGTTCCTTAGTAGCCTTTTTGTTGTCGCTGGTCTTCTTCCCAGACCTGCAAACTCGTGCAATGTGTCCCATCTTTCCGCATTGCCTACATATTTTGTCTTTGGACCAGCAGTCCTTCTGGTCATGGTTAGTTCTGCCGCAGCGATAACATTTTGCAAATCCCCATGTCATTTCGTGGGTGCCGTATTCCTGTGGCTTTTGTTGAATTTCTGCAGCTCCCCTGGCTGCTGCTTCGTACAATACTGCCACGCTGAAAGCCTTATCTAGCGTCAGCTCTTTCTCTGAGAGTAAATTCTTCTGTGTTCCTTCACTCAGGAGTCCACAGACAAATTTGTCCCGTAGGGTACCTGCCAGTCCTGCTCCGAACTGGCATTGCTTTGATAGCTTGCGTAGTTCCGTAAGGTACTCAGCATTGCTCTCATCTTTATGCTGAGTTCTCCTGTGGAATTTAAATCTTGCTGCTATCAACAGCGGTGCAGGGTTTAGGTGTTCCTGTAGGACAGCAACAATTTCGTTAAAACTCTTCGCCTTCGGTTTAGCTGGAGTAATCAGGTCCCGCAATAGGCCGTACGTTCTAGCACCCATTAAGTTTAGCAATACCGATGACATTTTCTCATCGGCTATTTCGTTTGCCTCGCAATATACCTCGACTCTTTCCACATACGTGGTCCAGTCCTCTATTGTATTATCAAAGGCAGTGATACAGCCAGTCTTCGGCATCTTGAAAATCTGAAATGGCGCCTCCCGCGCTTTGCCTTCTTCCCCGATTTAACAAAATGGCGCCTCCCACGCTTTGCCTTCTTCCCCGCTGATTAAGATGGCGCCTCCCGCACTTTGCCTTCTTCCCCGCTGTTGCTAGCGCTGCTTTCCGCAGTTCCCGTTGCAACCTGCAGCTCCTCGCGGTTTCTTGCGTGTTTAATATTTCTTTTTTTATTATTTTCCCATCGTGGAACAACCCTGTGGGACTCTTGCCTCCCTCTTCTCGGGTCTATACGCAGCCCGGCTTCGTAGCACCGGCCGTGCCCTGTGTGCTCCACCCTCTCTCTCTCCTCCTCCCGACAACGCTGCTCGGCCCCGTTGCAAGCCACCCGCTCGAGTTCCTGAACGCCGCAGCCCAGGAAGGATCAGTGTACTACCTGCCAGCAGCCCGATTAGCTGAAGCACCGTCGACAGGAACCAGGCCCCGCTTTCGACAGCTTCTCCAGCAATATTCAACTCCGCTAACACAGGGGCGGATGCCCATGGTCGACGCCCGTTTCTACTGCTTCTTTCTTCCTTCTGGCCTCGACATCTGCTCACTTCGCTGCAGAAATGGACCCCAGGAGGTGGTGCAGACTGTAGGTACGTTCGTATCTGCTCGTCGCCAGTATTATATCCGTGAATGATTGAGACAGGGACAGCAGGAGTTGAACAAAACAAGTCTTTACTGATTGAAGTCAATCGGGAAACTAAAACTACAGAGGCTCACTAGCGCCTTTTATACAGGGGTGGTCGCTGCCAGTACTGCAGTCTGAGACCAGTTATTCTCTTAAAGGTACATACACAACAGAGGGGGTAGATGGTAACACAGTATCAGCGGGGAGGGTGTGGACGGTAACACAGTATCAGAGTGAAGGGGTTGGACGGTAACACAGTATCAGATGGGAGGGTGCAAATGGTAACACAGTATCAGATGGGAGGGTGCAGACGGTAACACAGTATCAGAGTGAAGGGGTTGGATGTTAACACAGTATCAGATGGGAGGGGGCAGATGGTAACACAGTATCAGAGTGGAGGGGGTAGATAGTAACACAGTATCAGAGGGGAGGTGCTGAATGTAACACAGTATCAGAGGGGAAGTGGTAGATGGTAACACAGTATCAGAGGGGAGGGTGTAGATGGTAGCACAGTATCAGAGGGGAGGGGATAGATGGTAGCACAGTATCAGAGGTGAGGGGGTGGATGGTAACACAGTATCAGAGGGGAGGGGGTGGATGGTAACACATTATCAGAGTGGAGGGGGTAGATGGTAACACAGTATCAGAGTGGAGGGGGTAGATGGAAAAACAGTATCAGAGGGGAGGGGGTGGATGTTAAAAAAGTATCTGAGGGGAGAGGTGGATGGTAACACAGTAGCAGAGGGGAGGGGGTGAATGTAATACAGTTTCAGAGGGGAGGGGGTAAATGGTAACACAGTATCAGAGGGGGGATGGTAACACAGTATCAGAGGGGAGGGGGTAGATGTTAACACAGTATCAGAGGGGAGGGGGTAGATCATAAAACAGTATCAGTGGGGAGGGGTGGATGGTAACACAGTATCAGAGGGGAGGGGGTAAATGGTAACACAGTATAAGAGGGGAGGGGGTAGATCGTAACACAGTATTAGAGGGGAGGGGTGGATGGTAACACTATCAGAGGGGAGGGGGTAAATGGTAAAACAGTATCAGAGGGGAGGGGGTAGATGGTAACAGTATCAGAGGGGAGGGGTAGATCGTAACACAGTATCAGAGGTGAGGGTGTAGATGGTAACACAGTATCAGAGGGGAATGGTTAGATGGTAACACAGTATCAGAGGGGAGGGGGTAGATATTAACAAAGTATCAGAGGGGAGGGGGTAGATAGTAACACAGTATCAAAGGGGAGGGGGTGAATGTAACACTGTATCAGAGGGGAGGGGGAAGATGGCAAAACAGTATCAGAGGGGAGGGGCTAGATGATATCATAGTATCAGAGGGGAGGGGTGGGATGGTAGCACAGTGTCAGAGCGGAGGGGGTAGATGGTAACACATTATCAGAGGGGAGGGGGTAGATGGTATCATAGTATCAGAGGGGAGGGGGTAGATGGTAGCACAGTGTCAGAGCGGAGGGGGTAGATGGTAACACATTATCAGAGGGGAGGGGGAAGATTGTAACACAGTATCAGAGGGGAGGGTGTAGATGGTAACAAAATATCAGATGGGAGGGGGTAGATGGTAAAACAGTGTCAGAGGGGAGGGGGTAGATGGTACCACAGTACCAGAGGTGAGGGGGTGGATGGTAACACAGTATCAGAGGGGAGGGGTTAGATGGTAGCACAGTATCAGATGGGAGGGGGTAGATTGTAGCACAGTATCAGAGGGGAGGGGGTAGATGGTAACACAGTATCAGAGGGGAGGGGGAAGATTGTAACACAGTATCAGAGGGGAGGGTGTAGATGGTAACAAAATATCAGATGGGAGGGGGTAGATGGTAAAACAGTGTCAGAGGGGAGGGGGTAGATGGTACCACAGTACCAGAGGTGAGGGGGTGGATGGTAACACAGTATCAGAGGGGAGGGGTAAGATGGTAGCACAGTATCAGATGGGAGGGGGTAGATTGTAGCACAGTATCAGAGGGGAGGGGGTAGATGGTAACACAGTATCAGAGAGGAGGGGGTAGATGGTAACACAGTATCAGAGAGGAGGGGGTGGATGGTAGCACAGTATCAGAGGGGAGGGGGTGGATAGCAAAACAGTATCAGAGGGGAGGGGGTTATTGGTAACACAGTATCAGAGGGGTGGGGTTGGATGGTAACAGTAGCAGAGGCGAGGGGATGAATGTTACACAGTGTCAGAGGGGAGGGGGTAGATGGTAACACAGTTTCAGAGGGGAGGGGGTAGATGGTAACACAGTATCAGATTGGAGGGTGTGGATGATAACAAAGTATCAGAGGGGAGGGTGTGGATGGTAACACAGTATAAGTGCGGCGGGGTTTGATAGTAACACAGTTTCAGAGGGCAGGGTGTAGGTGGTAACACAGTATCAGAGGGGAGGGGGTGGATGGGAACAAAATATCAGAGGGGAGGGGTGGATGGTAACACAGTACCAGAGGGGAGGGGGCTGAAGGTAACACAGTATCAGAGGGGAGGGGGCTGAAGGTAACACAGTATCAGAGGGGAGGGGGCTGAAGGTAACACAGTATCAGAGGGGAGGGGGTGAATGTTAAAACAGTATCTGAGGGGAGGGGGAAGATGGTAACACAGTATCAGAGGGGAGGGGGTAGATGGAAACACATTATCACAGGGGAGGGGTTAGATGATAACACATTACCAGAGGGGAGGGGTGAATGTAACACAGTATCAGGGTGAAGGGGGTAGATTATAACACAGTATCAGAGGGGGGATGGTAACAAAATATCAGAGCGGAGGGGTTAGATGTGAGCACAGTATCAGAGGGGAGGTGGTAGCTCGTAACACAGTATCAGAGGGGAGGGGGTAAATGGTAACACAGTATCAGAGGGGAGGGGGTAGATCGTAACACAGTTTCAGAGGGGAGGGTGTAGATGGTAACACAGTATCAGAGGGGAAGGGGGAGATGGTAACACAGTATCAGAGGGGAGGGGGTAGATCATAACACAGTATCAGAGGGGAGGGAGGGATGATAAAAGAGTATCAGAGGGGAGGGGATAAATGGTAACACAGTATCAGAGGGGAGAGAGTAGATGGTAACACAGTATCAAAGGGGAGGGGGTGAATGTAACACTGTATCAGAGGAGAGGTGGAAGATGGTAACATAGTATCAGAGGGGAGGGGGTAGATGGTAACACAGTATCAGAGGTGAGGGGGTAGATGGTAGCACAGTATCATAGGGGAGAGGTGGATGGTAACACTGTATCAGGGGGGAATGGTTAGGTGGTAACACAGTATCAGAGGGGAGGGGGTAGAGAGTAACACAGTATCAGAGGGGAGGGGGTAGATGGTAACACAGTATCAGAGGGGAGGGGGTAGAGAGTAACACAGTATCAGAGGGGAGGGGGTAGATTGTATCACAGTATCAGAGGGGAGGTGGTAGATGGTAGCACAGTGTCAGAGGGGAGGGGGTAGATGGTAATACATTATCAGAGCGGAGGGTGTAGATGGTAACACAGTATCAGAGGGGAGGGGGTAGATGGAACACAGTATCAGAGGGGAGGGTGTAGATGGTAGCACAGTATCAGAGGGGAGGGGGTAGATGGTAACACAGTATCAGAGTGGAGGGGGTGGATGGTAACACAGTATCAGAGGGGAGGGGGTGGATGGGAACACAGTATCAGAGGGGAGGGGTTGGATGGGAACACAGTATCAGAGGGGAGGGGGCTGATGGTAACACAGTATCAGAGGGGAGGGGGTGGATGTTAAAACAGTATCTGAGGGGATGGGTGGAAGGTAACACAGTATCAGAGGGGAGGGGGTAGATAGTAACAGCGTATCAGAGGGGAGGGTGCAGATAGTAACACAGTATCAGAGGGGAGGGGTTAGATGGTAACACAGTATCAAAGGCCAGGGGGGTGAATAAAACACAGTATCAGAGGGGAAGGAGTAGATGGTAACACAGTATCAGAGGGGAGGGGGTAGATGGAAACACAGTATCAGCGGGGAGGGGGAAGATGGTAACACAGTATCAGACGGGAGGGGGTAGATGGAAACACAGTATCACAGGGGAGGGGTTATATGGTAACACAGTATCAGAGGGGAGGGGGTGAATATAAAACAGTTTCAGAGGGGAGGGGATAAATGATAACACAGTATCAGAGGGGAGGGGGTGGATGGTAACACAGCACCAGAGGGGAAGGGGGAGATGGTAACACAGTATCAGAGGGGAGGGGGTAGAAGGTAACACAGTATCAGAGGGGAGGGGGTAGATCGTAACACAGTATCAAAGGGGAGGGAGGGATGGTAACACAGTATCAGAGGGAAATGTTTAGATGGTAACACAGTATCAGAGGGGAGGGGGTAGAGAGTAACAAAGTATCAGAGGGGAGGGGGTGAATGTAACACTGTATCAGAGGGGAGGGGGAAGATGGTAACATAGTATCAGAGGGGAGGGGGTAGATGGTAACACAGTATCAGAGGGGAGGGGGTAGATGGTATCACAGTATCAGAGGGGAGGGGGTAGATGGTAGCACAGTGTCAGAGGGGAGGGGGTAGATGGTAACACATTATCAGAGCAGAGGGGGTAGATGGTAACACAGTATCAGAGGGGAGGGTGTAGATGGTAACACAGTATCAGATGGGAGGGGGTAGATGGTAGCACAGTACCAGAGGTGAGGGGGTGGCTGGTAACACAGTATCAGAGTGGAGGGGTAAGATGCTAGCACAGTATCAGATGGGAGGGGGTAGATGATAACACAGTATCAGAGGGGAGGATGTAGATGGTAACACTGTATCAGAGGGGAGGGGGTGGATGGTAACACAGTATCAGAGGGGAGGGGGTTGATGGTAACACAGTATCAGAGGGGTGGGGGTAGATGGTAACAGTATCAGAGGGTAGGGGATGAATGTAACACAGTATCAGAGGGGAGGGGGTAGATGGTAACACAGTTTCAGAGGAGAGGGTGTAGATGGTAACACAGTTTCAGAGGAGAGGGTGTAGATGGTAACACAGTTTCAGAGGAGAGGGTGTAGATGGTAACACAGTTTCAGAGGAGAGGGTGTAGATGGTAACACAGTTTCAGAGGAGAGGGTGTAGATGGTAACACAGTTTCAGAGGAGAGGGTGTAGATGGTAACACAGTTTCAGAGGAGAGGGGGTAGATGGTAACACAGTTTCAGAGGAGAGGGTGTAGATGGTAACACAGTATCAAAGGGGAGGGGGTAGATGGTAACACAGTATCAGAGGGGAGTGTGTGGATGGTAACAAAGTATCAGTGGGGAGGGGGTGGATGGTAACACAGTATCAGAGGGGAGGGGGTGGATGGTAACAAAATATCAGAGGGGAGGGGTGGATGGTAACACAGTATCTGAGGGGAGGGGTGGAAGGTAACACAGTCTCAGAGGGGAGGGGTTAGATAGTAACACCGTATCAGAGGGGAGGGGGAAGATGGTAACACAGTATCAGAGCGGAAGGGGTAGATGGAAACACAGTATCACAGGGGAGGGGTTAGATGATAACACATTATCAGAGAGGAGGGGTGCAGCCTAGCGATCAAAAAAGGCAGACACAGGCAGACCAGGCTGCCAAGAGAGGACAGGATATGCTCTCACTGCAGTCAGGGAGTGTTGGAGACAGAGATGCACTTCCTCACAGCTTGTGGAAAATATCAGGGCATAAGGGAGAATTTCTACCAAAAATTCTCACAAATATGCCCTGATTTCAGAAATCTGAATGACAACCAAAAACTCCCATTCCTACTGGGAGAGGAGAGAAGCTGTATAACACTGGCGGCACACTATGTTACAGCTTGCCATGAACAGAGGGACAACCAGTAAACTAAGAAAAGAATATATATAAACAATGCGAATGTATATTTACACACTCAGGGATATACCTGTTTATACACTGTATGAATAGAACTGCGTTTATGTGCTAAACCATAAATGTATTTTGATGCTTTGGCAACATAAGATGTAACTTATCATGCCAATAAAGCGATTTGAATTGTGAATTGTGAATGTAACACAGTTGCAGAGGGAGGGGGTAAATGGTAACACAGTATCAGGGTGAAGGGGGTAGATTACAACACAATATCAGAGGGGGGATGGTAACAAAGTATCAGAGCGGAGGGGGTAGATGTGAGCAGAGTATCAGAGGGGAGGGGGTAGCTCGTAACACAGTATCAGTGGGGAGGGGTGGATGGTAACACAGTATCAGAGGGGAGGGGGTAAATGGTAACACAGTATCAGAGGGGAGGGGGTAGATCGTAACACAGTTTCAGAGGGGAGGGTGTAGATGGTAACACAGTATCAGAGGGGAAGGGGGAGATGGTAACACAGTATCAGAGGGGAGGGGGTAGATCGTAACACAGTATCAGAGGGGAGGGAGGGATGATAACAGAGTATCAGAGGGGAGGGGATAAATGGTAACACAGTATCAGAGGGGAGGGGGTAGATGGTAACAGTATCAGAGGGAAATGGTTAGATGGTAACACAGTATCAAAGGGGAGGGGGTGAATGTAACACTGTATCAGAGGAGAGGTGGAAGATGGTAACATAGTATCAGAGGGGAGGGGGTAGATGGTAGCACAGTGTCAGAGGGGAGGGGATAGATGGTAACACATTATCAGAGCGGAGGGGGTAGATGGTAACACAGTATCAGAGGGGAGGGTGTAGATGGTAACACAGTATCAGATGGGAGGGGGTAGATGGTAGCACAGTACCAGAGGTGAGGGGGTGGCTGGTAACACAGTATCAGAGTGGAGGGGTAAGATGCTAGCACAGTATCAGATGGGAGGGGGTAGATGATAACACAGTATCAGAGGGGAGGATGTAGATGGTAACACTGTATCAGAGGGGAGGGGGTGGATGGTAACACAGTATCAGAGGGGAGGGGGTTGATGGTAACACAGTATCAGAGGGGTGGGGGTAGATGGTAACAGTATCAGAGGGTAGGGGATGAATGTAACACAGTATCAAAGGGGAGGGGGTAGATGGTAACACAGTATCAGAGGGGAGTGTGTGGATGGTAACAAAGTATCAGTGGGGAGGGGGTGGATGGTAACACAGTATCAGAGGGGAGGGGGTGGATGGTAACAAAATATCAGAGGGGAGGGGTGGATGGTAACACAGTATCTGAGGGGAGGGGTGGAAGGTAGCACAGTCTCAGAGGGGAGGGGTTAGATAGTAACACCGTATCAGAGGGGAGGGGGAAGATGGTAACACAGTATCAGAGCGGAAGGGGTAGATGGAAACACAGTATCACAGGGGAGGGGTTAGATGATAACACATTATCAGAGAGGAGGGGTGTAGCCTAGCGATCAAAAAAGGCAGACACAGGCAGACCAGGCTGCCAAGAGAGGACAGGATATGCTCTCACTGCAGTCAGGGAGTGTTGGAGACAGAGATGCACTTCCTCACAGCTTGTGGAAAATATCAGGGCATAAGGGAGAATTTCTACCAAAAATTCTCACAAATATGCCCTGATTTCAGAAATCTGAATGACAACCAAAAACTCCCATTCCTACTGGGAGAGGAGAGAAGCTGTATAACACTGGCGGCACACTATGTTACAGCTTGCCATGAACAGAGGGACAACCAGTAAACTAAGAAAAGAATATATATAAACAATGCGAATGTATATTTACACACTCAGGGATATACCTGTTTATACACTGTATGAATAGAACTGCGTTTATGTGCTAAACCATAAATGTATTTTGATGCTTTGGCAACATAAGATGTAACTTATCATGCCAATAAAGCGATTTGAATTGTGAATTGTGAATGTAACACAGTTGCAGAGGGAGGGGGTAAATGGTAACACAGTATCAGGGTGAAGGGGGTAGATTACAACACAATATCAGAGGGGGGATGGTAACAAAGTATCAGAGCGGAGGGGGTAGATGTGAGCAGAGTATCAGAGGGGAGGGGGTAGCTCGTAACACAGTATCAGTGGGGAGGGGTGGATGGTAACACAGTATCAGAGGGGAGGGGGTAAATGGTAACACAGTATCAGAGGGGAGGGGGTAGATCGTAACACAGTTTCAGAGGGGAGGGTGTAGATGGTAACACAGTATCAGAGGGGAAGGGGGAGATGGTAACACAGTATCAGAGGGGAGGGGGTAGATCGTAACACAGTATCAGAGGGGAGGGAGGGATGATAACAGAGTATCAGAGGGGAGGGGATAAATGGTAACACAGTATCAGAGGGGAGGGGGTAGATGGTAACACAGTATCAGAGGGAAATGGTTAGATGGTAACACAGTATCAAAGGGGAGGGGGTGAATGTAACACTGTATCAGAGGAGAGGTGGAAGATGGTAACATAGTATCAGAGGGGAGGGGGTAGATGGTAACACAGTATCAGAGGGGAGAGGTGGATGGTAAAACTGTATCAGGGGGGAATGGTGAGATGGTAACACAGTATCAGAGGGGAGGGGGTAGATGGTATCACAGTATCAGAGGGGAGGGGGTAGATGGTAGCACAGTGTCATAGGGGAGGGGGTAGATGGTAATACATTATCAGAGGGGAGGGTGTAGATGGTAACACAGTATCAGATGGGAGGGGGTAGATGGTAACACAGTATCAGAGGGGAGGGTGTAGATGGTAACACAGTATCAGAGGGGAGGGGTAAGATGGTAGCACAGTATCAGATGGGAGGGAGTAGATGGTAGCACAGTATCAGAGGGGAGGGAGTAGATGGTAGCACACTATCAGAGGGGAGGGGGTGGATGGTAACACAGTTTCAGAGGGGAGGGGGTAGATGGTAACACAGTATCAGAGGGGAGGGGGCTGATGGTAACACAGTATCAGAGGGGAGGGGGTGGATGTTAAAACAGTATCTGAGGGGAGGGCTGGAAGGTAACACAGTATCAGAGGGGAGGGGGTAGATAGTAACACCGTATCAGAGGGGAGGGTGCAGATAGTAACACAGTTTCAGAGGGGAGGGGTTAGATGGTAACACAGTATCAAAGGCGAGGGGGTGAATATAACACAGTATCAGAGGGGAAGGGGTAGATGGTAACACAGTATCAGAGGGGAGGGGGTAGATGGAAACACAGTATCAGCGGGGAGGGGGAAGATGGTAACACAGTATCAGACGGGAGGGGGTAGATGGAACACAGTATCACAGGGGAGGGGTTAGATGGTAACACAGTATCAGAGGGGAGGTGTTAATATAACACAGTTTCAGAGGGGAGGGGATAAATGGTAACACAGTATCAGGGGGGAGGGGGGAGATCGTAACACAGTATCAGTGGGGAGGGGTGGATGGTAACACAGTATCAGAGGGGAGGGGGTGGATGGTAACACAGTATCAGAGGGGAAGGGGGAGATGGTAACACAGTATCAGAGGGGAGGGGGTAGAAGGTAACACAGTACCAGAGGGGAGGGGGTAGATCGTAACACAGTATCAGAGGGGAGGGAGGGATGGTAACACAGTATCAGAGGGAAATGTTTAGATGGTAACACAGTATCAGAGTGGAGGGGGTAGAGAGTAATACAGTATCAGAGGGGAGGGGGTGAATGTAACGCTGTATCAGAGGGGAAGGGGAAGATGGTAACATAGTATCAGAGGGGAGGGGGTAGATGGTAACACAGTATCAGAGGGGAGGGGGTAGATGGTATCACAGTATCAGAGGGGAGGGGGTAGATGGTAGCACAGTGTCAGAGGGGAGGGGGTAGATGGTAACACATTATCAGAGCGGAGGGGGTAGATGGTAACACAGTATCAGAGGGGAGGGTGTAGATGGTAACACAGTATCAGATGGGAGGGGGTAGATGGTAGCACAGTACCAGAGGTGAGGGGGTGGCTGGTAACACAGTATCAGAGGGAAGGGGTAAGATGCTAGCACAGTATCAGATGGGAGTGGGTAGATGATAACACAGTATCAGAGGGGAGGATGTAGATGGTAACACTGTATCAGAGGGGAGGGGGTGGATGGTAACACAGTATCAGAGGGGAGGGGGTTGATGGTAACACAGTATCAGAGGGGTGGGGGTAGATGGTAACAGTATCAGAGGGTAGGGGATGAATGTAACACAGTATCAGAGGGGAGGGGGTATATGGTAACACAGTTTTAGAGGGGAGGGTGTAGATGGTAACACAGTATCAAAGGGGAGGGGGTAGATGGTAACACAGTACCAGAGGGGAGGGTGTGGATGGTAACAAAGTAGCAGAGGGGAGGGTGTGGATGGTAACACAGTATAAGTGGGGCGGGGGTTGATGGTAACACAGTATCAGAGGGGAGGGGGTAGATGGTAACACAGTGTCAGAGGGGAGGGGGTAGATGGTATCACAGTATCAGAGGGGAGGGAGTAGATGGTAACACACTATCAGAGGGGAGGGGGTAGATGGTATCACAGTATCAGAGGGGAGGGGGTAGATGGTAGCACAGTGTCAGAGGGGAGGGGGTAGATGGTAACACATTATCAGAGCGGAGGGGGTAGATGGTAACACAGTATCAGAGGGGAGGGTGTAGATGGTAACACAGTATCAGATGGGAGGGGGTAGATGGTAGCACAGTACCAGAGGTGAGGGGGTGGCTGGTAACACAGTATCAGAGTGGAGGGGTAAGATGCTAGCACAGTATCAGATGGGAGGGGGTAGATGATAACAGAGTATCAGAGGGGAGGATGTAGATGGTAACACTGTATCAGAGGGGAGGGGGTGGATGGTAACACAGTATCAGAGGGGAGGGGGTTGATGGTAACACAGTATCAGAGGGGTGGGGGTAGATGGTAACAGTATCAGAGGGTAGGGGATGAATGTAACACAGTATCAGAGGGGAGGGGGTAGATGGTAACACAGTTTCAGAGGAGAGGGTGTAGATGGTAACACAGTATCAAAGGGGAGGGGGTAGATGGTAACACAGTATCAGAGGGGAGTGTGTGGATGGTAACAAAGTATCAGAGGGGAGGGGGTGGATGGGAACAAAATATCAGAGGGGAGGGGTGGATGGTAACACAGTATCTGAGGGGAGGGGTGGATGGTAACACAGTCTCAGAGGGGAGGGGTTAGATAGTAACACCGTATCAGAGGGGAGGGGGTAGATGATAACACATTATCAGAGGGGAGGGGTGTAGCCTAGCGATCGAAAAAGGCAGACACAGGCATACCAGGCTGCCAAGAGAGGACAGGATATGCTCTCACTGCAGTCAGGGAGTGTTGGAGACAGAGATGCACTTCCTCACAGCTTGTGGAAAATATCAGGGCATAAGGGAGAATTTCTACCAAAAATTCTCACAAATATGCCCTGATTTCAGAAATCTGAATGACAACCAAAAACTCCCATTCCTACTGGGAGAGGAGAGAAGCTGTATAACACTGGCGGCACACTATGTTACAGCTTGCCATGAACAGAGGGACAACCAGTAAACTAAGAAAAGAATATATATAAACAATGCGAATGTATATTTACACACTCAGGGATATACCTGTTTATACACTGTATGAATAGAACTGCGTTTATGTGCTAAACCATAAATGTATTTTGATGCTTTGGCAACATAAGATGTAACTTATCATGCCAATAAAGCGATTTGAATTGTGAATTGTGAATGTAACACAGTTTCAGAGGGGAGGGGGTAAATGGTAACACAGTATCAGGGTGAAGGGGGTAGATTACAACACAATATCAGAGGGGGGATGGTAACAAAGTATCAGAGCGGAGGGGGTAGATATGAGCAGAGTATCAGAGGGGAGGGGGTAGCTCGTAACACAGTATCAGTGGGGAGGGGTGGATGGTAACACAGTATCAGAGGGGAGGGGGTAAATGGTAACACAGTATCAGAGGGGAGGGGGTAGATCGTAACACAGTTTCAGAGGGGAGGGTGTAGATGGTAACACAGTATCAGAGGGGAAGGGGGAGATGGTAACACAGTATCAGAGGGGAGGGGGTAGATCGTAACACAGTATCAGAGGGGAGGGAGGGATGATAACAGAGTATCAGAGGGGAGGGGATAAATGGTAACACAGTATCAGAGGGGAGGGGGTAGATGGTAACACAGTATCAGAGGGAAATGGTTAGATGGTAACACAGTATCAAAGGGGAGGGGGTGAATGTAACACTGTATCAGAGGAGAGGTGGAAGATGGTAACATAGTATCAGAGGGGAGGGGGTAGATGGTAACACAGTATCAGAGGGGAGAGGTGGATGGTAACACTGTATCGGGGGGAATGGTGAGATGGTAACACAGTATCAGAGGGGAGGGGGTAGATGGTATCACAGTATCAGAGGGGAGGGGGTAGATGGTAGCACAGTGTCATAGGGGAGGGGGTAGATGGTAATACATTATCAGAGCGGAGGGTGTAGATGGTAACACAGTATCAGAGGGGAGGGTGTAGATGGTAACACAGTATCAGATGGGAGGGGGTAGATGGTAACACAGTATCAGAGGGGAGGGTGTAGATGGTAACACAGTATCAGAGGGGTGGAGGTAGATGGTAGCACAGTACCAGAGGTGAGGGGGTGGCTGGTAACCCAGTATCAGAGGGGAGAGGTAAGATGGTAGCACAGTATCAGATGGGAGGGAGTAGATGGTAGCACAGTATCAGAGGGGAGGGAGTAGATGGTAGCACAGTATCAGAGGGGAGGGGGTGGATGGTAACACAGTTTCAGAGGGGAGGGGGTAGATGGTAACACAGTATCAGAGGGGAGGGTGTGGAAGGTAACACAGTATCAGAGGGGAGGGGTGGAAGGTGATAGAGTGTCAGAGGGGAGGGGGTAGATGGTAACACAGTATCAGAGGGGAGGGGGCTGATGGTAACACAGTATCAGAGGGGAGGGGGTGGATGTTAAAACAGTATCTGAGGGGAGGGCTGGAAGGTAACACAGTATCAGAGGGGAGGGGGTAGATAGTAACACCGTATCAGAGGGGAGGGTGCAGATAGTAACACAGTTTCAGAGGGGAGGGGTTAGATGGTAACACAGTATCAAAGGCGAGGGGGTGAATATAACACAGTATCAGAGGGGAAGGGGTAGATGGTAACACAGTATCAGAGGGGAGGGGGTAGATGGAAACACAGTATCAGCGGGGAGGGGGAAGATGGTAACACAGTATCAGACGGGAGGGGGTAGATGGAACACAGTATCACAGGGGAGGGGTTAGATGGTAACACAGTATCAGAGGGGAGGGGTTAATATAACACAGTTTCAGAGGGGAGGGGATAAATGGTAACACAGTATCAGGGGGGAGGGGGTAGATCGTAACACAGTATCAGTGGGGAGGGGTGGATGGTAACACAGTATCAGAGGGGAGGGGGTGGATGGTAACACAGTATCAGAGGGGAGGGGGTGGATGGTAACACAGTATCAGAGGGGAAGGGGGAGATGGTAACACAGTATCAGAGGGGAGGGGGTAGAAGGTAACACAGTACCAGAGGGGAGGGGGTAGAGAGTAATACAGTATCAGAGGGGAGGGAGGGATGGTAACACAGTATCAGAGGGGAAGGGGAAGATGGTAACATAGTATCAGAGGGGAGGGGGTAGATGGTAACACAGTATCAGAGGGGAGGGGGTAGATGGTATCACAGTATCAGAGGGGAGGGGGTAGATGGTAGCACAGTGTCAGAGGGGAGGGGGTAGATGGTAACACATTATCAGAGCGGAGGGGGTAGATGGTAACACAGTATCAGAGGGGAGGGTGTAGATGGTAACACAGTATCAGATGGGAGGGGGTAGATGGTAGCACAGTACCAGAGGTGAGGGGGTGGCTGGTAACACAGTATCAGAGGGAAGGGGTAAGATGCTAGCACAGTATCAGATGGGAGTGGGTAGATGATAACACAGTATCAGAGGGGGGGATGTAGATGGTAACACTGTATCAGAGGGGAGGGGGTGGATGGTAACACAGTATCAGAGGGGAGGGGGTTGATGGTAACACAGTATCAGAGGGGTGGGGGTAGATGGTAACAGTATCAGAGGGTAGGGGATGAATGTAACACAGTATCAGAGGGGAGGGGGTATATGGTAACACAGTTTCAGAGGGGAGGGTGTAGATGGTAACACAGTATCAAAGGGGAGGGGGTAGATGGTAACACAGTACCAGAGGGGAGGGGGTAGATGGTAACACAGTGTCAGAGGGGAGGGCGTAGATAGTAAAACAGTATCAGAGGGGAGGGGGTAGATGGTAACACAGTGTCAGAGGGGAGGGGGTAGATGGGAACACAGTGTCAGAGGGGAGGGGGTAGATAGTAAAACAGTGTCAGAGGGGTGGGGGTAGATAGTAACACAGTATCAGAGGGGAGGGGGTAGATAGTAAAACAGTATCAGAGGGGAGGGGGTAGATGGTAACACAGTATCAGAGGGGAGGGGGTAGATGGTAACACAGTGTCAGAGGAGAGGGGGTAGATGGTAACACAGTGTCAGAGGGGAGGGGGTAGATAGTAAAACAGTGTCAGAGGGGTGGGGGTAGATAGTAACACAGTATCAGAGGGGAGGGGGTAGATAATAAAACAGTATCAGAGGGGAGGGGGGAGATGGTAACACAGTATCAGAGGGGAGAGGGTGAATGTAACACAGTATCAGAGGGGAGGGGTAGATGGTATCACAGTGTCAGAGGGGAGCGGGTAGATGGTAACACAGTATCAGAGGGGAGGGGGTGAATGTAACACAGTATCAGAGGGGAGGGGGTAAATGGTAACACAGTAACAGAGGGGAGGGGGTTAATGGTAACACAGTATCAGAGGGGAGGGGTGGATGGTAACACAGTATCAGAGGGGAGGGGGTAGTTTGTAACACAGTATCAGTGGTGAGGGGTAGATGGAAACACATTATTAGAGGGGAGGGGGTAGATGGTAACACAGTATCAGGGGGGAGGGGGTGAATGTAACACAGTACCAGAGGGGAGGGGGTAGATGGTAACACAGTATCAGAGGGGAGGGGATAGATGGAAACACAGTATCAGAGGCGAGGGGGTGAATGTAACATAGTATCAGAGGGGAGGGGGTAGATGGTAACACATTATTAGAGCGGAGGGTGTAGATGGTAACACAGTATCAGAGGGGAGGGGGTAGATGGTAACACAGTATCAGAGGGGAAGGGGTAGATGGTAGCACAGTGTCAGAGTGGAGGGGATAGATCGTAACACAATATCAGAGGGGAGGGGTGGATGGTAACACAGTATCAGAGGGGAGGATGTAGATGGTAACATAGTATCGGGGGGAGGGGGTAGATAGTAACACAGTATCAGAGGGGCGGGGATAGATGGAAACACAGTACCAAAGGGGAGGGTGTAGATGGTAACACCGTATCAGAGTGGAGGGGGTAGATGGAAACACAGTATCAGAATGGAGGGGGAAGAAGGTAACACAGTATCAGAAGGGAGCGGCTGGATAGTAGCACAGTATCAGAGGGGAGGGGGTGGATGGTAAAACATTATCAGAGGGGAGGTGGTGAATGTAACGCAGTATCAGAGGGGAGGGGGTAAATGGTAACACAGTATCAGAGTGGAGGGGGTAGATCGTAACACAGTATCAGAGGGGATGGGTAGATGGAAACACATTATCAGAGGGGAGGGTGTAGATGGTAACACAGTATCAGGGGGGAGGGGGTGAATGGAACACAGTATCAGAGGGGAGGGGGTAGATGGTAACACAGTATCAGGGGGGATGGGGTGAATGTAACACAGTATCAGAGGGGAGGGTGTAGATGGTAACACAGTATCAGAGGGGAGGGGGTAGATGGAAACACAGTATCAGAGGGGAGGGGGTTGATGGAAACATAATATCAGAGGGGAGGGGGTAGATGGTAACATATTATCACAGGGGAGGGGATAAATAGTAACACAGTATCGGGGGGAGGGGATAGATCATAACACAGTATCAGAGCGGAGGGGGTAGATGTGAACACAGTATCAGAGGGGAGGGTGTAGCTCGTAACACAGTATCAGTGGGGAGGGGTGGATGGTAACAGTATCAGAGGGGAGGGGGTAAATGGTAACACAGTATCAAAGGGGAGGGGTAGATCGTAACACAGTATCAGAGGGGAGGGTGTAGATGGTAACACAGTATCAGAGGGGAAGGGGGAGATGGGAACACAGTATCAGAAGGGAGGGGGTAGAAGGTAACACAGTATCAGAGGGGAGGGGGTAGATCGTAACACAGTATCAGAGGGGAAGGGGGAGATGGGAACACAGTATCAGAGGGGAGGGGGTAAATGGTAACACAGTATCAGAGGGGAGGGTGTAGATGGTAACACAGTATCAGAGGGGAAGGGGGAGATGGGAACACAGTATCAGAGGGGAGGGGTAAGATGGTAGCACAGTATCAGATGGGAGGGGGTAGATGGTAGCACAGTATCAGAGGGGAGGGGGTAGATGGTAACACAGTATCAGAGGGGAGGGGTAGATCGTAACACAGTATCAGAGGGGAGGGTGTAGATGGTAACACAGTATCAGAGGGGAAGGGGGAGATGGGAACACAGTATCAGAAGGGAGGGGGTAGAAGGTAACACAGTATCAGAGGGGAGGGGGTAGATCGTAACACAGTATCAGAGGGGAAGGGGGAGATGGGAACACAGTATCAGAGGGGAGGGGGTAAATGGTAACACAGTATCAGAGGGGAGGGTGTAGATGGTAACACAGTATCAGAGGGGAAGGGGGAGATGGGAACACAGTATCAGAGGGGAGGGGTAAGATGGTAGCACAGTATCAGATGGGAGGGGGTAGATGGTAGCACAGTATCAGAGGGGAGGGGGTAGATGGTAACACAGTATCAGAGGGGAGGTGGTGGATGGTGACACAGTATCAGAGGGTAAGGGTAAGATGGTAGCACAGTATCAGATGGGAGGGGGTAGATGGTAGCACAGTATCGGGGGGGGTAGATGGTAACACAGTATCAGAGGGGAGGGTGTAGATGGTAACACAGTATCAGAGGGGAGGGGGTGGATGGTAAAACAGTATCGGAGGGGAGGGGGTTGATGGTAACACAGTATCAGAGGGGAGGGGGTAGAAGGTAACATAGTTTCAGAGGGGAGGGTGTGGATGGTTACAAAGTATCAGAGGGGAGGTTGTGGATTGTTACAAAGTATCAGAGGGGAGGTTGTGGATGGTAACACAGTATAAGTGGGGCGGGGGTTGATGGTAACACAGTATCAGAGGGGAGGTGGTAGATGGTAACATAATATCAGAGGGAGGGGGTGAATGTAACACAGTATCAGAGGGGAGGGGGTAGATGGTAACACAGTATCAGAGTGGAGCGGGTAGATGGAAACACAGTATCAGAGGGGAGGGGGAAGATGGTAACACAGTATCAGAGGGGAGGGGGTGGATGGTAACACAGTATCAGAGGGGAGGGGGTGGATGGTAACACAGTATCAGAGGGGAGGTGGTAGATGGCAACAAAGTATCAGAGGGGAGGGTCTGGATGGTAACACAGTATCCGGGGGGGGTAGATGGTAGCACAGTACCAGAGGTGAGGGGGTGGATGGTAACACAGCATCAGAGGGGAGGGGGTGGATGGTAACACAGTTTCAGAATGAAGTGGATAGAAGCTATAACAGTATCGGGGGGGGAGGGGGTAGATGGTAGCACAGTACCAGAGGTGAGGGGGTGGATGGTAACACAGTATCAGAGGGGAGGTGGTAGATGGCAACAAAGTATCAGAGGGGTGGGTCTGGATGGTAACACAGTATCCGGGGGGGGTAGATGGTAGCACAGTACCAGAGGTGAGGGGGTGGATGGTAACACAGCATCAGAGGGGAGGGGGTGGATGGTAACACATTATCAGAGGGGAGGGGTTAGATGGTAGCACAGTATCAGAGGGGAGGGGGTAGATCCTAACACAGTATAAGAGGGGAGGGGGTGGATGGTAACACAGTATCAGAGGGGAGGGGGTGAATGTGACACAGTATCAGAGGGGAGGGGGTAAATGGTAACACAGTATCAGAGGGGAGGGGGTAGATCGTAACACAGTATCAGATGGGAGGGGGTAGATCGTAACACAGTATCAGCGGGGAGGGGGTGAATGTAACACATTAACAGAGGGGAAGGGGTAGATGGTTGATGCGCCATCAATTACTCAAAAGACTGAGGTTAAGCGAGTAACAACCAGGCTTTTATTAACTAAAGAATGAAGGTCTAGTCTCGAGTGGTCGACCCGTCCAGAATACTAAGGGACTGGGAGGTAGTCACTTATATACCTGGAATAGTGGGAGGAGTCAGCCGAGGCATGTCCAGACCTGCACCTAGTGGAATACACATACACATACAGACAGGTATAACAGTGATTTACCACAATGGTAACACAGTTTCAGAAGGGAGGAGGTAGATGGTAACACAGTTTCAGAATGAAGTGGATAGAAGCTATAACAGTATCGGGAGGGGGAGGGGGTAGATGGTAGCACAGTACCAGAGGTGAGGGGGTGGATGGTAACACAGTATCAGAGGGGAGGTGGTAGATGGCAACAAAGTATCAGAGGGGAGGGTCTGGATGGTAATACAGTATCCGGGGGGGTAGATGGTAGCACAGTACCAGAGGTGAGGGGGTGGATGGTAACACAGCATCAGAGGGGAGGGGGTGGATGGTAACACATTATCAGAGGGGAGGGGTTAGATGGTAGCACAGTATCAGAGGGGAGGGGGTAGATCATAACACAGTATGAGAGGGGAGGGGTTAGATCGTAACACAGTATCAGATGGGATGGGGTAGATGGAAACACAGTATCAGAGGGGAAGGTGTAGATGGTAACACAGTATCAGAGGGGAGCGGGTGGATGGTAACACAGTATCGGAGGGTAGGGGTGGATGGTAACACATTGTCAGAGGGGAGGGGGTAGATGGTAACACAGTATCAGAGGGGAGGGGGTAGATGGTAACACAGTATCAGAGGGGAGGGGTAGATGGTAGCACAGTATCAGAGGGGAGGGTGTAGATGGTAACACAGTATCAGAGGGGAGGGATGGATGGTGACACAGTATCAGAGGGGAGGGGGTAGATGGTAACACAGTATCAGAGGGGAGGGGGTAGATCGTAACACAATATCAGAGGGGAGGGGTGGATGGTAACACAGTGTCAGAGGGGAGGGGGTAAATGGTAACACAGTGATGTGCCTCAATAAATCCGAGACTCCATGTTAGCGAAACAAAACAAGGCTTTTATTGACTTAGAAGGTAACACACAGAGGAGAATGCATCTTCCATCCAGAGGTCTGCCGTACTGGATGTGCTGCAGGCTGGGCCAGCTTACATAGGAGCCAGGTATGGGCGGAGCCCTACGCACAGTACAATACAATGGAAATGAAACTGAAACCAACCACAGTCACAGGCAGAGAAATACTGATGAGTGATGAATGGAATATTTCATCTCATTCACCCCTTCTATAGATTTAGTCTGTTCGGGGGTTTGATAGTCCTCTGCGACCGATGTGGCTGTTGTGGTGCCACGGATGTCGGCTGGGTGTCCCTGGTGGCCTCCTGGGTCTCTGCCGGGGGTGCCGCCAGGGTTGTTGAAGGGGTAGTTGGTGGGGGTACCGTTGGTCGGTGTTCTTCCAGGGGTGATGAAAGAGTAGTGGGTGGGTAAGAGTTGCTCTGGTCGTTGTTGCTGCTGTTGTCGTGGTTGTTGTCGTTACCAGCTGGGGCGACGTCTTTTATGGACACGGTGTCCTCCCTTCCGTCGGCGTGCCGGACATACACGTATTGGGGGTTGGCGTGGAGTAGGTGCACTGACTCCACGAGAGGGTCTGTCTTGTGGCCCCTCACATGCCTTCGCACGAATACCGGACCTGGGGTGGAGAGCCATGACGGCATGGATACGCCTGAGGTGGATTTCCGGGGAAAGACAAACATTCGCTCGTGAGGCGTGGCATTAGTGGCAGTACACAAAAGCAACCGTCTCGAATGGAGCACATCTGGGAGGACTTCCTGCCAGCGGGAGATAGGGAGGCCTTTGGTCCTGAGAGCTAGAGTGACTGCTTTCCATACTGTCCCGTTCTCTCGCTCCACTTGACCGTTACCCCGGGAGTTGTAGCTGGTGGTACGGCTCGTGGCGATCCCCCTGGACAGCATGTACTGGTGTAGCTCTTCACTCATGAAGGACGCCCCCCTATCTGTATGGATGTAGCTCGGCATACCGAACAGGCAGAACAGGCTGTTGAGGCATTTAATGACCGTGGCGCTGGTCATGTCTGGGCAGGGGAAGGCGAATGGGAACCGGGAGTATTCGTCCACAATGTTCAGGAAGTAAACATTGCGGTCGACGGACGGGAGGGGGCCCTTGAAATCTAAGCTGAGCCGCTCAAAGGGCCGTGTAGCTTTGATTAAGTGGGCCCAATCTGGGCGGTAGAACCGAGGCTTGCACTCAGCGCAAGTGCGGCAGTTCCTGGTCAGAGACCGAACTTCCTCAATCGAGTAGGGTAAGTTGCGGGACTTTATGAAGTGGAACAGCCGCGTGACCCCTGGGTGGCAGAGGTCGTTGTGGAGGGTCTGTAGCCGATCCCCGGTGGCGCTGGCACACATCCCTCGTGAGAGGGCGTCAGGGGATTCGTTAAGGGCCCCTGGCCGGTAAATGATGTCATACTCGAAGGTGGAGAGCTCGATCCGCCACCTAAGAATCTTATCATTTTTGATCTTCCCCCTCTGCTTATTATTGAACATAAACGCTACCGACCGCTGGTCGGTAAGTAGGGTGAAGCGTTTGCCGGTTAGGTAGTGGCGCCAGTGGCGCACTGCCTCCACGATGGCTTGGGCCTCCTTTTCCACGAAGGTGTGTCTGATCTCGGGCCCTTGGAGGGTCCTCGAGAAGAAAGCTACGGGCCGCCCCGCCTGGTTGAGGGTGGCCGCCAAGGCGAAGTCAGACGCATCACTTTCCACTTGAAATGGAGTGTTCTCGTCCACTGCCTGTAGCGTGGCCCACTCAATATCCTGCTTAATGCTTTTGAAGGCGGCGTGGGCCTCAGCAGAGAGTGGAAAAGAGGATGCTTTCAAGAGGGGCCGGGCTTTGTCGGAGTAGTTGGGGACCCATTGGGAATAATAAGAAAATAACCCCAGGCACCTTTTCAGGGCTTTGGGAGTGTTGGGCAGGGGCAGCTCCCGTAGGGGGCGCAATCGGTCGGGGTCTGGTCCGATTTCCCCATTCTCCACCACGCTGCCTAGTATGCAGAGGCGCGTGGTGTTGAAAATGCACTTGTCCTCGTTGTAGGTGAGGTTGAGTTTTTGTGCGGTTTTCAGGAACCTCTCGAGGTTCGAGTCGTGATCCTGCTGGTTGTGACCGCAGATGGTGATGTTGTCGAGGTAGGGGAAGGTTGCCTGCAAGTGGTGGTCATCAACCATGCGGTCCATCTCCCTCTGGAAGAACGAGACCCCATTCGTCACCCCAAAGGGGACTCTGAGGAATTGGTAGAGGCGTCCGTTCGCCTCGAAGGCGGTGTACGGGCGGCCCTCTGGTCTGATAGGGAGCTGGTGGTACGCTGACTTGAGGTCGATGGTGGAGAACACCCGGTATTGGGCGATTTGGTTCACCATTTCTGATATGCGGGGTAGCGGGTAGGCGTCTAGTTGGGTGTACCTGTTGATCGTTTGGCTATAGTCGATCACCATCCGTTTCTTCTCACTACCCCTTACCACTACCACTTGGGCGCGCCACGGGCTGTTGCTGCGTTCAATAATGCGCTCTTTCAGGAGCCTGTCTACCTCGGTCGCGATAAACCGCCTGTCCTCCCAGCTGTACCTCCTGCTTTTTGTCGCTATTGGCCGGCAGTTAGGGGTAAGGTTCGCGAATAGCGAAGGCGGCTTTACCTTCAGGGTAGCCAGACCGCACACTGTGAGGGGCGGCTGGGACCCACCGTACTTGAGCGTGATGCTTTGGTGGTTGCACTGGAAATCCAGGCCCAAGATCACGCTCGCACATAGATTCTTCATGATTAATACTTTAAAATTATCGTATACAGTTCCGTTAACGGACAATTGTACCGTGCAGTAACCCATAATGGTCGATGTCTGGGTTTTATCAGCCATAGAGATGGTACCCCGAGTAGGGACCACCTTTAGGGAGAGTTGTTGTGCCAGTTCAGGGTGGATAAACCTCTCCGTGCTTCCACTGTCAATTAAACATTTAACCCCGCACCCGTTTACCTCGATGTCCACCATTGATTTGGATAGCGGGTGCGGCCTGGTCTGGTCCACTGTGACCGATGCCACTGTAGGGCCCTGATCGAGACAAGATGGCGTCCACGCTGTCTGCTCATAAGATGGCGGACCCCACGAGGTCGGGCAAGATGGCGTCCAAGATGGCCGCTCCCATGGCGCACACGCGGCGGAGGCGGGTTTTCCGGCGGGGTTCCCTCTGCACACCTTCCCGAAGTGCCCCTTCTTACCGCACTTAAAGCAGGTGGTGCCTTTCGCCGGGCACAGGTTTCTGGTGTGATTCGGCTGCCCGCAGAAGTAGCAGTTGGGTCCCTGACGCGTCGCGGCTGTCGTAGGGCTTCTGGGGGGAGAGCGGGTCCCCGACGGTGTCGGGCTGCCGGGCGGGGAAGATGCCTTCCAAGATGGTGGCACCCTTGGTGCGCACGTGGCGGCGTGGACGGCGCGGGCTGAAGAGTAGGTGTCCGAGTTTCTCTGGGCCACATCCAGGGATCGCGCTGTGTCCGCAGCCTGTTTCAGGTCCAATCCCATTTTTTCCAGCAGTCTCTGCCGGATGTAAGTGGAGCTGAGGCCTGTGATAAAGGCATCGCGAACAAACTCGTCAGTGTACACTGCGGCTTTTACATCTTGGCACTTGCAGTCTTTGCCAAGCATTTTCAGGGTGCCTAGGAACTCCTCCACCGATTCCCCAGGTCGCTGTGCGCGAGTAGCGAGCAGATGCCTAGCATTCACCTCATTCGTAGGCTGCTGGTAATGTGCCTTTAAGATGTCGCAGGCGGCCGGGTACGTGTCGGCGTCTTGGATGAGGGGGTAAACCCGGCGCCTTACCCAATTCCGCAGAATTCCGAGTTTCATACTCGCAGCGTCCGTAGCGCCTTTGACGGCTGCGGAATTGTCCAGGAAGAATTCCATACACATCAACCAGTGTCCGAAACGTGCCGATGCGTCCGAAGCATGCTGGTCCAAATCCAAACGTTCGGGTTTCAAGAGTTGATCCATTGTGTTGAAAATTAAGTCAATAAAATTGATGTGCCTCAATAACTGCGAGACTCGATGTTAGCGAAACAAAACAAGGCTTTTATTGACTTAGAAGGTAACACACAGAGGAGAATGTATCTTCCATCCAGAGGTCTGCTGTACTGGATGTGCTGCAGGCTGGGCCAGCTTACATAGGAGCCAGGTATGGGCGGAGCCCTACACACAGTACAATACAATGGAAATGAAACTGAAACCAACCACAGTCACAGGCAGAGAAATACTGATGAGTGATGAATGGAATATTTCATCACACACAGTATCAGAGGGGAGGGGGTAGATCGTAACACAGTATCAGAGGGGAGGAGTGGATGGTAACACAGTATCAGAGGGAAGGGGGTAAATGGTAACACAGTATCAGAGGGGAGGGGGTAGATCATAACACAGTATCAGAGGGGAGGGGGTAGATGGTAACACAGTATCAGAGGGGAAAGTGTCGATGGTAAAACAGTATCAGAGGGAAGGTGGTAGATGGTAGCACAGTATCAGAGGTGAGCGGGTAGATGGTAACACCGTATTAGAGGGGAGGGGGTAGATGTTAGCATAGTATCAGATGTGAGGGAGTAGATGGTAGCACAGTATCAGAGGGGAGGGGGTAGATCGTAACACAATATCAGAGGGGAGGGCTGGATGGTAACACAGTGTCAGAGGGGAGGGGGTAAATGGTAACACAGTATCAGAGGGGAGGGGGTAGATCGTAACACAGTATCAGAGGGGAGGAGTGGATGGTAACACAGTATCAGAGGGGAGGGGGTAAATGGTAACACAGTATCAGAGGGGAGGGGGTAGATCGTAACACAGTATCAGAGGGGAGGGGGTAGATGGTAACACAGTATCAGAGGGGAAAGGGTAGATGGTAAAACAGTATCAGAGGGAAGGTGGTAGATGGTAGCACAGTATCAGAGGTGAGCAGGTAGATGGTAACACCGTATTAGATGGGAGGGGGTAGATGTTAGCACAGTATCAGATGTGAGGGAGTAGATGGTAGCACAGTATCAGAGGGGAGGGGGTAGATGGTAACACAGTATCAGAGGGGAGGGGGTAGATGTTAACACAGTATGAGAGGGGAGGGGGTAGATGGTAACACATTATCAGAGGGGAGGGGGTGGATGGTACCACAGTATCAGAGGGAAGTGGGTAGATGGTAACACAATATCAGAGGGGAGGGGGTAGATATTAACACAGTATCAGAGGGGAGGGGGTGAATGTAACACATTAACAGAGGGGAAGGGGTAGATGGTTGATGCGCCATCAATTACTCAAAAGACTGAGGTTAAGCGAGTAACAACCAGGCTTTTATTAACTAAAGTATGAAGGTCTAGTCTCGAGTGGTCGACCCGTCCAGAATACTAAGGGACTGGGAGGTAGCCACTTATATACCTGGAATAGTGGGAGGAGTCAGCCGAGGCATGTCCAGACCTGTACCGAGTGGAATACACATACACATACAGACAGGTATAACAGTGGTTTACCACAATGGTAACACAGTTTCAGAAGGGAGGAGGTAGATGGTAACACAGTTTCAGAATGAAGTGGATAGAAGCTATAACAGTATCGGGGGGGGGAGGGGGTAGATGGTAGCACAGTACCAGAGGTGAGGGGGTGGATGGTAACACAGTATCAGAGGGGAGGGGTAAGATGGTAACACAGTATCATAGGGGAGGGGGTAGATGGTAGCACAGAGTCTGGGGAGGGGGTAGATGGTAACACAGTATCAGAGGGGAGGTGGTAGATGGCAACAAAATATCAGAGGGGAGGGTCTGGATGGTAACACAGTATCCGGGGGGGGGTAGATGGTAGCACAGTACCAGAGGTGAGGGGGTGGATGGTAATACAGCATCAGAGGGGAGGGGGTGGATGGTAACACATTATCAGAGGGGAGGGGTTAGATGGTAACACAGTATCAGAGGGGAGGGGTAGATGGTAGCACAGTATCAGAGGGGAGGGGGTAGATGGTAACACAGTATCAGAGGGGAGGGGTGGATGGTGACACAATATCAGAGGGGAGGGGGTAGATGGTAACACAGTGTCAGAGGGGAGCGGGTGGATGATAACACAGTATCAGAGGGGAGGGGGTAAATGGCAACACAATATCAGAGGGGAGGGGGTTGCTCGTAACACAGTATCAGTGGGGAGGGGTGGATGGTAACACAGTATCAGAGGGGAGGGGGTAGATGGTAACACATTATCAGAGGGGAGTGGTGGATGGTAACACAGTATCAGAGGGGAGGGGGTAGATGGTAGCACAGTATCAGTGGTGAGGGTGTAGATGGTAACACAGTGTCAGGGGAGGGGGTAGATCGTAACATAGTATGAGAGGGGAGGGGTTAGATCGTAACACAGTATCAGAGGGGAGGGGGTAGATGGAAACACAATATCAGAGGGGAAGGTGTAGATGGTAACACAGTATCAGAGGGGAGGGGGTGGATGGTAACAGTATCGGAGGGTAGGGGGTGGATGGTAACACATTGTCAGAGGGGAGGGGGTAGATGGTAACACAGTATCAGAGGGGAGGGGTAGATGGTAGCACAGTATCAGAGGGGAGGGTGTAGATGGTAACACAGTATCAGAGGGGAGGGATGGATGGTGACACAGTATCAGAGGGGAGGGGGTAGATGGTAACACAGTATCAGAGGGGAGAGGGTGGATGGTAAAAAAGTATCTGAGGGGAGGGGTGAATGGTAACACAGTATCAGAGGGGAGGGGGTAGACGGTAACACAGTATCAGAGGGGAGGGGGTAGATGGTAACACAGTATCAGAGGGGAGGGGCTGAATGTAACACAGTATCAGAGGGGAGGGGGTAAATGGTAACACAGTATCAGAGGGGAGGGTGTAGATCGTAACAAAATATCAGAGGGGAGGGGTGGATGGTAACACAGTGTCAGAGGGGAGGGGGTAAATGGTAACACAGTGATGTGCCTCAATAAATCCGAGACTCGATGTTAGCGAAACAAAACAAGGCTTTTATTGACTTAGAAGGTAACACACAGAGGAGAATGTATCTTCCATCCAGAGGTCTGCCGTACTGGATGTGCTGCAGGCTGGGCCAGCTTACATAGGAGCCAGGTATGGGCGGAGCCCTACGCACAGTGCAATACAATGGAAATGAAACTGAAACCAACCACAGTCACAGGCAGAGAAATACTGATGAGTGATGAATGGAATATTTCATCACATTCACCCCTTCTATAGATTTAGTCTGTTCGGGGGTTTGATAGTCCTCAGCGACCGACGTGGCTGTTGTGGTGCCACGGATGTCGGCTGGGTGTCCCCGGTGGCCTCCTGGGTCTCTGCCGGGGGTGCCGCCAGGGTTGTTGAAGGGGTAGTTGGTGGGGTTACCGTTGGTCGATGTTCTTCCGGGGGTGATGAAAGAGTAGTGGGTGGGTAAGAGTTGCTGTGGCCGTTGTTGCTGCTGTTGTCGTGGTTGTTGTCATTACCAGCTGGGGCGACGTCTTTTATGGACACGGTGTCTTCCCTTCCGTCGGCGTGCCGGACATACACGTATTGGGGGTTGGCGTGGAGTAGGTGCACTGACTCCACGAGAGGGTCTGTCTTGTGGCCCCTCACATGCCTTCGCACGAATACCGGACCTGGGGTGGAGAGCCATGACGGCATGGATACGCCTGAGGTGGATTTCCGGGGAAAGACAAACATTCGCTCGTGAGGCGTGGCATTAGTGGCAGTACACAATAGCGACCGTCTCGAATGGAGCACATCTGGGAGGACTTCCTGCCAGCGGGAGATAGGGAGGCCTTTGGTCCTTAGAGCTAGAGTGACTGCTTTCCATACTGTCCCGTTCTCTCGCTCCACTTGACCGTTACCCCGGGGGTTGTAGCTGGTGGTACGGCTCGTGGCGATCCCCCTGGACAGCATGTACTGGCGTAGCTCTTCACTCATGAAGGACGCCCCCCTATCTGTTTGGATGTAGCTCGGCATACTGAACAGGCAGAACAGGCTGTTGAGGCATTTAATGACCGTGGCGCTGGTCATGTCTGGGCAGGGGAAGGCGAATGGGAACCGGGAGTATTCGTCCACAATGTTCAGGAAGTAAACATTGCGGTCGACGGACGGGAGGGGGCCCTTGAAATCTAAGCTGAGCCGCTCAAAGGGCCGTGTAGCTTTGATTAAGTGGAACCTACCTGGGCGGTAGAACCGAGGCTTGCACTCAGCGCAAGTGCGGCAGTTCCTGGTCAGAGACCGAACTTCCTCAATCGAGTAGGGTAAGTTGCGGGACTTTATGAAGTGGTACAGCCGCGTGACCCCTGGGTGGCAGAGGTCGTTGTGGAGGGTCTGTAGCCGATCCCCGGTGGCGCTGGCACACATCCCTCGTGAGAGGGCATCAGGGGATTCGTTAAGGGCCCCTGGCCGGTAAATGATGTCATACTCGAAGGTGGAGAGCTCGATCCGCTACCTAAGAATCTTAACATTTTTGATCTTCCCCCTCTGTTTATTATTGAACATAAACGCTACCGACCGCTGGTCGGTAAGTAGGGTGAAGCGTTTGCCGGTTAGGTAGTGGCGCCAGTGGCGCACTGCCTCCACGATGGCTTGGGCCTCCTTTTCCACGAAGGTGTGTCTGATCTCGGGCCCTTGGAGGGTCCTCGAGAAGAAAGCTACGGGCCGCCCCGCCTGGTTGAGGGTGGCCGCGAAGGCAAAGTCAGACGCATCACTTTCCACTTGAAATGGAGTGTTCTCGTCCACTGCCTGTAGCGTGGCCCACTCAATATGCTGCTTAATGCTTTTGAAGGCGGCGTGGGCCTCAGCAGAGAGTGGGAAAGAGGGTGCTTTCAAGAGGGGCCGGGCTTTGTCGGAGTAGTTGGGGACCCCTTGGCAATAATAAGAAAATAACCCCAGGCACCTTTTCAGGGCTTTGGGAGTGTTGGGCAGGGGCAGCTCCCGTAGGGGGCGCAATCGGTCGGGGTCTGGTCCAATTTCCCCATTCTCCACCACGCTGCCTAGTATGCAGAGGCACGTGGTGTTGAAAACGCACTTGTCCTCGTTGTAGGTGAGGTTGAGCTTTTGTGCGGTTTTCAGGAACCTCTCGAGGTTCGAGTCGTGATCCTGCTGGTTGTGACCGCAGATGGTGACGTTGTCGAGGTAGGGGAAGGTTGCCTGTAAGTGGTGGTCATCAACCATGCGGTCCATCTCCCTCTGGAAGACCGAGACCCCATTCGTCACCCCAAAGGGGACTCTGAGGAATTGGTAGAGGCGTCCGTTCGCCTCGAAGGCGGTGTACGGGCGGCCCTCTGGTCTGATAGGGAGCTGGTGGTACGCTGACTTGAGGTCGATGGTGGAGAACACCCGGTATTGGGCGATTTGGTTCACCATTTCTGATATGCGGGGTAGCGGGTAGGCGTCTAGTTGGGTGTACCTGTTGATCGTTTGGCTATAGTCGATCACCATCCGTTTCTTCTCACTACCCCTTACCACTACCACTTGGGCGCGCCACGGGCTGTTGCTGCGTTCAATAATGCGCTCTTTCAGGAGCCTGTCTACCTCGGTCGCGATAAACCGCCTGTCCTCCCAGCTGTACCTCCTGCTTTTTGTCGCTATTGGCCGGCAGTTAGGGGTAAGGTTCGCGAATAGCGAAGGCGGCTTTACCTTCAGGGTAGCCAGACCGCACACTGTGAGGGGCGGCTGGGACCCACCGTACTTGAGCGTGATGCTTTGGTGGTTGCACTGGAAATCCAGGCCCAAGATCACGCTCGCACATAGATTCTTCATGATTAATACTTTAAAATTATCGTATACAGTTCCGTTAACGGACAATTGTACCGTGCAGTAACCCATAATGGTCGATGTCTGGGTTTTATCAGCCATAGAGATGGTACCCCGAGTAGGGACCACCTTTAGGGAGAGTTGTTGTGCCAGTTCAGGGTGGATAAAACTCTCCGTGCTTCCACTGTCAATTAAACATTTAACCCCGCACCCGTTTACCTCGATGTCCACCATTGATTTGGATAGCGGGTGCGGCCTGGTCTGGTCCACTGTGACCGATGCCACTGTAGGGCCCTGATCGAGACAAGATGGCGTCCACGCTGTCTGCTCATAAGATGGCGGACCCCACGAGGTTGGGCAAGATGGCGTCAATGATGGCCGCTCCCACGGCACACACGCGGCGGAGGCGGGTTTTCCGGCGGGGTTCCCTCTGCACACCTTCCCGAAGTGCCCCTTCTTACCGCACTTAAAGCAGGTGGTGCCTTTCACCGGGCACAGGTTTCTGGTGTGCTTCGGCTGCCCGCAGAAGTAGCAGTTGGGTCCCTGACGCGTCGCGGCTGTCGTAGGGCTTCTGGGGGGAGGGCGGGGCCCCGACGGTGTCGGGCTGCCGGGCGGGGAAGATGCCTTCCAAGATGGTGGCGCCCTTGGTGCGCACGTGGCGGCGTGGGCGGCGCGGGCTGAAGAGTAGGTGTCCGAGTTTCTCTGGGCCACATCCAGGGATCGCGCTGTGTCCGCAGCCTGTTTCAGGTCCAATCCCATTTTTTCCAGCAGCCTCTGCCGGATGTAAGTGGAGCTGAGGCCTGTAATAAAGGCATCGTGAACAAGCTCGTCAGTGTACACTGCGGCTTTTACATCTTGGCACTTGCAGTCTTTGCCAAGCATTTTCAGGGTGCCTAGGAACTCCTCCACCGATTCCCCAGGTCGCTGTGCGTGAGTAGCGAGCAGATGCCTAGCATACACCTCATTCGTAGGCTGCTGGTAATGCGCCTTTAAGATGTCGCAGGCGGCCGGGTACGTGTCGGCGTCTTGGATGAGGGGGTAAACCCGGCGGCTTACCCAATTCCGCAGAATTCCGAGTTTCATACTCACAGCGTCCGTAGCGCCTTTGACGGCTGCGGAATTGTCCAGGAAGAATTCCATACACATCAACCAGTGTCCGAAACGCGCCGATGCGTCCGAAGCATGTTGGTCCAAATCCAAACGTTCGGGTTTCAAGAGTTGATCCATTGTGTTGAAAATTAAGTCAATAAAATTGATGTGCCTCAATAAATCCGAGACTCGATGTTAGCGAAACAAAACAAGGCTTTTATTGACTTAGAAGGTAACACACAGAGGAGAATGTATCTTCCATCCAGAGGTCTGCCGTACTGGATGTGCTGCAGGCTGGGCCAGCTTACATAGGAGCCAGGTATGGGCGGAGCCCTACACACAGTACAATACAATGGAAATGAAACTGAAACCAACCACAGTCACAGGCAGAGAAATACTGATGAGTGATGAATGGAATATTTCATCACACACAGTATCAGAGGGGAGGGGGTAAATGGTAACACAGTATCAGAGGGGAGGGGGTAGATCGTAACACAGTATCAGAGGGGAGGGGGTAGATGGTAACACAGTATCAGAGGGGAAAGGGTAGATGGTAAAACAGTATCAGAGGGAAGGTGGTAGATGGTAGCACAGTATCAGAGGTGAGCGGGTAGATGGTAACACCGTATTAGAGGGGAGGGGGTAGATGTTAGCACAGTATCAGATGTGAGGGAGTAGATGGTAGCACAGTATCAGAGGGGAGGGGGTAGATGGTACACAGTATCAGAGGGGAGGGGGTAGATGTTAACACAGTATGAGAGGGGAGGGGGTAGATGGTAACACAGTATCAGAGGGAAGTGGGTAGATGGTAACACAATATCAGAGGGGAGGGGGTAGATATTAACACAGTATCAGAGGGGAGGGGGTGAATGTAACACATTAACAGAGGGGAAGGGGTAGATGGTTGATGCGCCATCAATTACTCAAAAGACTGAGGTTAAGCGAGTAATAACCAGGCTTTTATTAACTAAAGAATGAAGGTCTAGTCTCGAGTGGTCGACCCGTCCAGAATACTAAGGGACTGGGAGGTAGTCACTTATATACCTGGAATAGTGGGAGGAGTCAGCCGAGGCATGTCCAGACCTGTACCTAGTGGAATACACATACACATACAGACAGGTATAACAGTGGTTTACCACAATGGTAACACAGTTTCAGAAGGGAGGAGGTAGATGGTAACACAGTTTCAGAATGACGTGGATAGAAGCTATAACAGTATCAGGGGGGGGGTAGTTGGTAGCACAGTACCAGAGGTGAGGGGGTGGATGGTAACACAGTAACAGAGGGGAGGGGTAAGATGGTAACACAGTATCAGAGGGGAGGGGGTAGATGGTAACACATTATCAGAGGGGAGGGGGTGGATGTTAACACAGTATCAGAGGAAAGGGGGTAGATGGTAACACAATATCAGACGGGAGGGGGTAGATATTAACACAGTATCAGAGGGGAGGGGGGGTGGATGTAACACAGTATCGGGGAAGTGGATGGATGGTAACAGAGTATCAGAGGGGAGGGGGTGGATGTTAGCACAGTATCAGAGGGAAGGGGATAGATGGTAACACAGTATCAGAGGGGAGGGGATAGATGGTAACACAGTATCAAAGGGGAGGGCGTAGATGGTAACACAGTATCAGAGGGGAGGGTGTGGATGGTAATACACTATAACAGCTGTAATCATGGGGGATTTTAACTTTCATATTGACTGGACTAATCAAATTGGGCATGGCAGCCTTGAGGAAGAGCTCATCGAGTGTATTAGAGATGGGTTCCTTGAGCAGTGTGTAACTGAACCAACCAGGGGACAGGCAATCTTAGATCTGGTCCTGTGTAATGAAACAGGATTAATAAAAAATGTCCTAGTAAAGGATCCCCTTGGAATGAGTGACCATAATATGGTTGAATTCCATATTCAGTTTGAGGGTGAGAGAGTTGGATCTCAAACCAGCATACTGAGCTTAAATAAAGGAGACTATGTAGGTATAAGAGTAGAATTGACTAAAGTGGACTGGGAAAACAGATTAAAGTGTAAGACGGTACAAGAGCAGTGGTCTACATTCAAGGAGACATTTCACATCTTTCAAGATAAATATATTCCACTGAGGAAAAAGGGGAGTAAAAGAAAAGACAGCCATCCGTGGCTTCGTAAAGTAATAAAGGATAGTATCCGACTGAAAACAAGGGCATATAAAGTAGCCAAATCTAGTGGGAGGATAGTAGATTGGGAAGCATTTAAAAGCCAGCAAACAATAACTAAAAGATTAATTAAGAAAGGGAAGATAGATTATGAAAGTAAACTCGCAAAAAATATAAAAACAGATAGCAAGAGTTTCTACAGCTATATAAAAAGAAAAAGGGTGGCTAAAGTGAACGTTGGTCCCTTAGAGGATGGGACCGGGAAACTAGTGGTGGGGAACATGGAGATGGCAAAGACGCTGAACAAATATTTTGTATCAGTCTTTATAGTAGAGGACACTAAAAATACCCCAACACTGGATAAACAGGGGGCAATGGGGCGGTGAGGAGCTAAAGACGATTAAAATCACTAAGGAGTTGGTACTCAGTAAAATAATGGGACTTAAGGCGGATAAATCCCCCGGACCTGATGGCCGACATCCTATGGTCTTGAGAGAAGTGACGGTAGGGATTGTGGATGCATTGGTGATTATTTTCCAGAACTCCCTGGACTCAGGAAAGGTCCCGGCAGATTGGAAAACTGCTGATGTAACACCCTTATTTAAGAAGGGATGTAGACAAAAAGCTGGAAACTATAGACCAGTTAGCCTAACATCTGTGGTTGGCAAAATGTTGGAGTCCATTATTAAGGAAACAGTAACAGAGCATTTGGATAAATATAATTTAATAGGACAGAGTCAGCATGGTTTTATGAAGGGGAAGTCACGTTTGACAAATTTGCTCGAATTCTTTGAGGATGTAACATACAGGGTGGATAAAGGGGAACCAGTGGATGTAGTGTATTTGGACTTCCAAAAGGCATTTGACAAGGTTCCACACAAAAGATTACTGATCAAGATAAGAAATCACGGGATTGGGGGTAATATACTGGCATGGGTGGAAGATTGGCTATCGAACAGAAAACAAAGAGTTGGGATAAATGGTTCATTCTCGGGCTGGCAATCAGTAACTAGTGGTGTTCCGCAGGGGTCAGTGCTGGGACCCCAACTCTTTACAATCTATATTAACGATTTGGAGGAAGGGACCGAGTGCAACATATCCAAGTTTGCCGACGATACAAAGAGCAATGAGTGAGGATGACATAAAAAACCTGCAAAAGGACTTAGACAGGCTAAGTGAGTGGGCAGAGATTTGGCAGATGCAATATAATGTTGGAAAGTGTGAGGTTATGCACTTTGGCAGAAAAAATCAAAGAGCAAGTTATTATCTAAATGGAGAGAAACTGCAAAGTGCTACAGTACAAAGGGATCTGCGGGCCCTGGTGCATGAAACACAAAAAGTTAGTATGCAGGTGCAGCAGGTGATCAGGAAGGCCAATGGAATCTTGGCTTTTATTGCAAGGGGGATGGAGTATAAAAACAGGGAAGTCTTGCTGCAGTTATACAGGGTATTGGTGAGGCCACACCTGGAATACTGCGTGCAGTTTTGGTTTCCATATTTAAGAAAAGATATACTTGCTCTCGAGGCGGTTCAGAGAAGGTTCACTCGGTTGATTCCGGAGATGACGGGGTTGATGTATGAGGAAAGGTTGAGTAGGTTGGGACTCTACTCATTGGAGTTCAGAAGAATGAGAGGCGATCTTATCGAAACATATAAGATTGTGAGGGGGCTTGATCGGGTGGATGCGGGGAGGATGTTTCCACTGATGGGTGAGACTAGAACTAGGGGGCATAATCTAAGAATAAGGGGCTGCCCTTTCAAAACTGAGATGAGGAGAAACTTCTTCACTCAGAGCGTAGTAAATCTATGGAATTTGCTACCCCAGAGAGCTGTGGAAGCTGCAACATTAAATAAATTAAAATGGAGATAGACAGTTTCCTAGCAGATAAGGGAATTAGGGGTTACGGGGAGAGGGCAGGGAAGTGGACGTGAGTCTAGATTCGGATCAGGCATGATCTTATTGAATGGTGGAGCAGGCCCGAGGGGCCGTATGGCCTACTCCTGCTCCTACTTCTTTTGTTCTTATGTTCTTATGTATCAGAGGGGAGGGTGTGGATGGTAACACAGTATCAGTGGGATGGGGGTTGATGGTAACACAGTATCAGAGGGGAGGGGTGAATTGTAACACAGTATCAGAGGGAAGAGGGTAGATGGTAACACAGTATCAGAGGGGAGGGGATAGATGGTAATGTGGTGTATGTGCCTTTAAGAGCAATTATGGTGTATGTGCCTTTAAGAGCCCCAGGTGTGCGTAATGCCGGTAATTGCCACTTGGGCTATATAAGCCTGTGTATTGTGTATATCCTTTAGAAACCCCCCCCCAGACTTGCTTAGTAAATACCTATGAACCAACTCCTGTCTTCAGTGTCTTTATCTACACACGGACACTACAGTGGCGACGAAGTGGAAACGGACTTACCTGCAATTCGGCAGCACCTCAAGGACATCGATTCCTCCAGCGTCCAGAAGACTCAAGGAAGTAAGCTGGTGACAGGTACTGCGCTAATCCTTCCTGGGCGTTAGGCTGGAGCTCCAGCGGCGGGCTCTACAGCTGAGACAGGCAGCGAAATTGGAGGCAAGCAATAACGGACTGGGAGGGTGCACTCGAGAGACGGCCGGCGCGGCAAGCAGGTCAGCATTTAGACCTCCGTCGGGAACGAGCCTCCAACAGTGAATAAACGGAAACCACAGTAAAACAGCGTTGTTATCGGTAGCAGCGGCGGAAAAGCGCGGGAAGCGCCATATCGTTGCTACAGAGAGAAGAAAAAAAGCGTGGGAAGCGCCATATCTTTTCTGAAATGCCTAAATCTGGTAATATTGAGGCTTTTGATGGCAAAATAGAAGATTGGACCACATACGTGGAAAGAGTAGAGGTTTATTGCACTGCAAATGGAATAACAGATGAAAAAAAAGCTTCAGTACTTCTGAACTTAATGGGCGCGAAGACATACGGGCTGTTACGAAATTTAATCACTCCAGCCAAACCAAAGGACAAGACTTTTAAAGAAATTGTTGATACCCTGCAGAAGCATTTAAACCCAACACCGCTGCTGATAGCGGAACGATTCAAGTTCTTCAAGAGAAATCAACACAAGAATGAAAGTAACGCTGATTACCTAACCAAATTAAGAAAGCTATCAAAGTACTGCCAATTCGGAGCAGGACTATCGGATTATCTTCGAGACAAATTTGTTTGCGGTCTCTTAAGTGAAGGAACACAAAAAAGACTGCTTTCTGAAAAAGATTTAACATTGGACAAAGCTTTCAGTATGGCTGTATCATACGAAGCAGCAGCAAAAGGAGCTGCAGAGATACAACAAGAGACACAGGACTTCGGCACCCATAAAGTGACACAGGAGTTCGGAAGATGTTATCGCTGCGGCAGATCCACCCATAACCAGAGGGACTGCTGGTTCAAGGGCAAAGCATGCAGGCAATGTGGTAAGATTGGACACATTGCACGGGTATGCCAATCTGGACAAAATAAATCCACTGACAGAAAACAAAAAATCAATAAAGAAAAGTACAGGAAGGTACAAATGATGACGGACAATAGCTCCGAAGACCAGAATAGCGATAGCGACTCCGGAAACAAGAGACTAAGCTGTCTCAAATTACATAATGTACTTGCCAAAGAGGATTACCAAACCATTTGGGTTACCCTCACAATAGCAGGGTCCCCAGTTAAAATGGAGCTAGATACAGGATCAGCTCTAACCGTAATAAATTGACGAGATTACGAGAGGCTATTTTCGCATATACCTCTAAAAGACACATCCATTATCTTAAAAACATATACGGGGCAGAAAGTCTACCCCAAAGGAAAAATAAGGGTGCCTGTGGTATACAACGGCAAAGAAATACAAAAGTTGTATTTATACATTCTACAAGATGGTGGTCCACCGTTGTTGGGACGTGAATGGATAAGGAAGATACGTTTAGACTGGCACTCCACTCAGGCACTGACGGTGACCAGTAAGGAAAAAAACAATGATGACATCATACCTGAACGATTAAAAGACATCTTGGCCAACGCCAAAGAAGTGTTTCAAGAGAAACTAGGAACCTTGAAAGGCATCACCGCCTCAATAAAAGTGGAAGATACAGCAATTCCAAAATTTTTTAAGGCAAGACCGGTGCCATACGCAATACATCCGGCAGTCGAGGCAGAGCTGAAGAATTTGGAAAAGGCAGGCGTATTATCCAAAATAGATTGGAGCGAATGGGCAACACCCATCGTTCCAGTCATGAAAAAAACATTGAAAAATAACTCTGAGGAACAGAAAAAAATTCGCATCTGTGGGGACTTTAAGGTGACTGTAAACCCAGTCCTTCACACGGTACAGTATCCTCTTCCGAGGATAGAAGATATTTTCGCCTCACTATCCGGAGGGAAACGTTTCACAAAAATTGACTTGGCACAGGCATATCTACAGATGGAGGTTGAGGAGACCTCTAAAAAGTATCTCACAATAAACACACACAAAGGCCTGTACCAGTACAATCGACTGGTTTTTGGAATAGCATCAGCTCCAGCTATCTGGCAAAGAGCTATGGAGCAAGTCCTGCAAGGGATTCCGGGAACTCAATGCTACCTAGACGACATTCTTATAACAGGAGAAAACGACAACGAGCACCTTGCCAATTTGTAGCAGGTGCTCACTAGGCTGAAAGAACGGGGCCTACGAGCAAATCGCCCCAAGTGCGAATTTTTCCAAAATCAGATATCATATTGTGGCCACATAATTAATAAGGAAGGGTTGCATAAGTCACCTGAAAAAATTGAAGCAATTATAAAAGCCCCAGCACCTGAAAATGTTTCACAATTAAGGTCATTCCTGGGATTAATAAATTACTATCATAAATTTTTACCGAACTTATCAACTATTCTACACCCTCTTAATGATCTTCTACAGACAGGAATGATTTGGAAATGGAACGAAGACTGTAAACGTGCCTTCCATAAATGTAAAGACTTAATCACATCCGAGAAAATTTTGGCTCATTACAACCCATCACTACCAATCAGACTGGCGTGCGATGCATCCCCTTACGGCATAGGAGCGGTATTGTCCCATAGATTCCCTGATGGCTCGGAACGGCCGATAGCTTTTGCGTCACGCTCATTGAACTCAGCTGAGCGTAACTATGCCCAGATAGACAGGGAAGCACTCAGCCTGGTATGGGGAGTGAAGAAATTCAACCATTACCTACACGGACAAAAATTTACCTTGCTGACTGACCATCAACCCCTCATCTCCATATTCAACCCTAAAAAAGGTGTCCCCATTATGACGGCACAAAGACTACAGAGGTGGTCCCTTTTTCGAGGGGCACACCAATACAACATTGAATACAAAGGGTCAAAACAGCATGGGAATGCTGATGGTTTATCACGCCTACCGTTGCCAACGATAGAAGAGGCACCTACAGTAGACCCAGTAGAGATATTCCACTCTACCATAGTGGAATGTCTACCGGTGACAAATTCTGCCATTGAAAGGGAGACAAGAAATGACCCTACTCTCTCACGGGTCTACGATTTAACAGTGAAGGGATGGCCAGCACATGGCGAACCACTGTTGCCAGCATTCTCGCAAAGAAGAGAACAGCTGTCAGTGTGCCGAGGAACCTTGATGTGTGGATCCAGAGTGGTGATCCCACCCAAACTCCAGGATAAAGTGCTAAAGGAGCTTCACGAGGGGCATCTGGGTGGAGTGAAAATGAAGAACCTAGCTAGGGCATTTGTATGGTGGCCAGGTATCGATGGAGACATCGAAGACATGACCAAGAGCTGCCTAGGATGCCAGAAGGTCCAAAATGCTCCGCCGCAGGCCCCTCTACATCCATGGGAGTGGCCCTCATCTCCCTGGCAAAGGGTGCACATCGACTTTGCTGGTCCATTTATGGACTCAATGTTCTTAATCGCAGTTGATGCACACTCCAAGTGGCCGGAGGTAATAAAGATGTCCTCCACCACCACGGAAAAAACCATCACAGTATTAAGGACCATATTTGCCAGGAATGGGCTGCCGGAGCAGACATGTTCTGATAATGGACCGCAATTTGTGTCCGAAGAATCCAGAAAGTTCTTAAAGAACAATGGGGTAAAGCACTACACGTCCGCCCCATACCACCCTGCCACCAATGGATTGGCTGAAAGGTTTGTCCAGACCTTCAAGAAGGCCATCAAGGCCATGGGTAATGAAGACATAAAACTTCAGCACAAGGTGGTTAACTTCTTATTTGCATATAGGAATGCAACGCATATGGTTACTAACCAAACTCCCGCCATGATGTTCTACAATAGAAACCTAAGATGCCGGCTGGATTTGGTCAAGCCCAACATCCGAAGGGATGTGGAGAACCGGCAGTCTCAGGGCATGAATGAAAGGCCAACTAGGGCCTTCCAGATAGGCCAACCGGTTTTGGCCCTGGACTACCGTACCGAGAAATGGCAGCCTGGAACTACCTGCACACGATTAGGACCACTGATGTATACCGTGGACATCGGAGACAGCATAATAAGGCGCCATGCTGACCAAATCATCAAGTCATCCGAAAAGGGACAACCTACACCACCACTCTATACATCTAACGATGAAGTAGAGATACCCATATCTACCTCCGATCCGGTGATACTGGAGCCCGATGAACCCGACACTGGCCTTCAAGCCGAATCAGCCTTGCCAGAAGAACCTACTACACCACCAGAAACTACTACACCCCCGAGGCGTTATCCGGACCGAGTCAGGAAGCCTCCTGAGAGACTAACTTATAATTAATTAATACAGCAATGTATATTATTTTGCATATAACATGTAATTAATAATTACTTAAAATATGATGTACTAGTTAGCTAGAAGGGGAGGAATTATGGTGTATGTGCCTTTAAGAGCCCCAGGTGTGCGTAATGCCAGTAATTGCCACTTGGGCTATATAAGTCTGTGTATTGTGTATATCCTTTAGAAACCCCCCCGCCAGACTTGCTTAGTAAATACCTATGAACCAACTCCTGTCTTCAGGTAACACAGTATCAGAGGGGAGGGGGTAGATGGTAACACAGTATCAGAGGGGAGGGTGTGGATGGTAACAGTATCAGAGGGGAGGGTGTGGATGGTAACACAGTATCAGTGGGGCGGGGGTAGATGGTAACACATTATCAGAGGGGAGGGGTGGATATTAACTCAGCATCAGAGGGTACGGGGTGGATGATAACACAGTATCAGAGGGGATGTGGTTCGATTGTAACCCAGTATCAGAGGGGGGGGTAGATGATAACACAGTATCAGAGGGGAGGGGTAGATGGTAACACAGTATCAGAGGGGAGGGGGTAGATGGTAACACAGTATCAGAGCGGAGGGGGTGAATGTAACACAGTATCAGAGGGGAGGGGGTAGATGGTAACACAGTATCAGAGCGGAGGGGGTGAATGTAACACAGTATCAGAGGGGAGGGTGTAGATGGTAACACAGTATCAGAGGGGAGGGGTGGATGGTAACAGAGTATCAGAGGGGAGGGGATGGATGGTAACACAGTATCAGAGGGGAGGGGGTGGATGGTAAAACAGTATTTGAGGGGAGGTGTGGATGGTAACACAGTAGCTGAGGGGAGGGGTGGAAGGTAACACAGTATCAGAAGGGAGGGGGTTGATGGTAACATAGTATCAGAGGGGAGGGGGTAGATGGTAACACAGTTTCAGAGGGGAGGGGGTAGATGGTAATACAGTATCAGAGGGGAGGGGGTAGATGGTAATACAGTATCAGAGGGGAGGGGGTTGATGGTAACACAGTTTCAGAGGGGAGGAGGTAGATGGTAACACAGTATCAGAGGGGAGGGTATAGCAGCTATAACACTATCAGAGGGGAGGGGTGGATGTTAACTCAGCATCAGAGGGTACATGGTGGATAATAACACAGTATCAAAGGGGAGGGGTTAGATGGTAAAACAGTATTTGAGGGGAGGGGTGGATGGTAACACAGTAGCTGAGGGCAGGGGTGGATGGTAACACAGTATCAGAAGGGAGGGGGTTGATGGTAACACAGTATCAGAAGGGAGGGGGTTGATGGTTGATGCGCTATCAATTACTCATAAAAGACTGAGAGTTAGAAGAGTAACTAAAGGCTTTTATTAACAACAGAATGGAAGTCTGCCTCGAGTGGTCGACCGGTCCAGGATACAAGGGCTGGGGAGCAGTCACCTTTATACTAGGACCTGTGGGAGGAGTCAGCCGAGGCATGTCCAGGCATGTACACAGTGGAATACAAACAGGACAAACAGGAATACAAACAGTGGTTTACCACATTCACCGCTTGTTTAAAATTGAGTCCGGCGGGGTGAAGTGTATTAAAAGTTAGTGTATTGGAGTCTCTCCGGAGGTCTTGTCTGCCTCTGTGATCGGCGTGGCGACGGCAGGGGTAGTGAAGCTTCCGGCGTCGAGTCCAGCGTAGGCTGTGGCACAGGCGTGTCGTCCTCGTAGATGTCGAGCGGGTCGCGGGGCCCAGGCCTGCCGTCTGCTGGGGCTGGATATCGGATCGTGGGGGGGGGTGGTAGTGGGTAGTGGGTTACTGTGGTCCCCGAGGGTGCAAGGTCTCTTATGGAGACTGTGTCCTCCCGCCCGTCCGGGTATGCGATGTAAGCATACTGGGGGTTGGCGTGGAGGAGGTCGACCCTCTCGACCAGGGGGTCCGTTTTATGGGTCCTCACGTGTCTTCTCAGTAGGACCGGCCCTGGGGACGTCAGCCATGGCGGTAGCGATGTCCCTGATGTGGACTTCCTTGGGAAGACAAACATTTTCTCATGAGGGGTGGCGTTAGTGGCAGTGCAGAGCAGTGACCGAATAGAGTGGAGCGCATCGGGGAGCACATCCTGCCAGCGGGAGGTTGGAAGGCCCCTAGACTTTAAGGCTAGCAGGACGGCCTTCCAAACTGTCGCATTTTCTCTTTCCACCTGTCCGTTCCCCCGGGGGTTGTAACTGGTGGTCCTGCTTGTGGCAATACCCCTAGTTAGCAGGTACTGACGGAGTTCGTCGCTCATAAACGATGAGCCCCGGTCGCTATGGATATAGCTGGGGAAGCCGAACAGGGTGAAGAGGTTGTTCAGACATTTAATGACCGTGGCACTGGTCATGTCCGGGCAGGGGAAGGCGAACGGGAAACGGGAGTACTCATCAATAATATTGAGGAAGTACACATTGCGGTCGGAGGAGGGGAGAGGCCCTTTAAAATCAACGCTCAGGCGCTCGAAGGGGCGAGTGGCTTTTATCAGGTGGGCCCTGTCTGGTCTATAAAAGTGTGGTTTGCACTCAGCGCAGACTTGGCAGTTCCTGGTCATGGTCCTGACCTCCTCAATAGAGTAAGGCAGGTTGCGGGCCTTGATGAGGTGGAAGAACCTGGTGACCCCCGGGTGGCAGAGGTCATTGTGGAGGACCCGTAGTCTATCGATCTGCGCGCTGGTGCAGGTGCCACGCGATAGCGCATCCGGGGGTTCATTTAGCTTCCCGGGCCGGTACAAGATCTCGTAGTTGTAGGTGGAAAGTTCGATTCTCCACCTCAAGATCTTGTCATTTTTGATTTTGCCCCTCTGCTTGTTGTTAAACATAAAAGCAACTGAACGCTGGTCAGTGAGCAGGGTAAATCGTTTTCCGGCCAGGTAGTGCCTCCAATGACGCACAGCCTCCACAATCGCCTGGGCCTCCTTCTCAACAGCGGAGTGTCTGGTCTCCGGGCCTTGGAGGGTTCGTGAAAAGAAGGCCACGGGTCTCCCCGCCTGATTGAGGGTAGCGGCCAGGGCAAAGTCGGACGCGTCGCTTTCCACCTGGAAGGGGATGGATTCGTCCACTACGTGCATGGTGGCTTTGGCAATGTCCTCCTTGATACGGTGGAAGGCTAAGCAGGCCTCTGCCGTCAAGGGAAAAGAGGTGGACTTGATCAGCGGACGGGCCTTGTCCGCATAGTAGGGGACCCACTGGGCGTAATAGGAGAAAAACCCTAGGCACCTCTTCAGGGCCTTGAGGCAGTGGGGCAGTGGAAGTTCCATAAGGGGACGCATCCGGTCGGGGTCGGGGCCGATGACTCCGTGTTCCACAACACAGCCAAGGATGGCGAGGCGGTTTGTGCGGAATATGCACTTCTCCTTGTTATATGTCAGGTTTAGGAGTTGGGCGGTGCGGAGGAATTTTTTGAGGTTTGCGTCATGGTCCTGCAAGTCACGGCCGCAGATGGCCACATTGTCCAGATATGGGAAAGTGGCCTGCAACGCATTTTGATCTACCATCCGGTCCATCTCCCTTTGGAAGATGGAGACCCCGTTGGTGACGCCAAAGGGAACCCTAAGGAAGTGATAGAGGCGGCCGTTTGCCTCAAAGGCAGTGTACTGGCGGTCCTCAGGGCGGATGGGGAGCTGGTGGTACGCTGATTTCAGGTCAATGGTCGAGAAGACGCGGTACTGCGCGATCTGGTTGACCATATCAGCTATACGGGGGAGTGGGTAGGCGTCCAGCAGGGTGTAGCGATTTATTGTCTGGCTGTAGTCGATGACCAGGCGCTGCTTCTCGCTGGTCTTAACAACCACAACCTGGGCTCGCCAGGGGCTGGTGCTGCCCTCAATAATCCCTTCTTTCAGGAGCCGCTCCACTTCGGTTTTAATGAAAACCCTGTCCCCGGCACTGTATCGCCTGCTCTTTGTGGCGATGGGCTTACAGTCGGGGGTGAGGTTAGCAAACAGTGGTGGGGGGGTGACTCTGAGTGTGGAGAGGTTGCACCTGGTGCGCAGCGGGCAATTTGGAAGCTGCTGGCTGCGGACTGTGAGTGGGGGTAGGGGTCCACCGTATGCCATCGTAACACTTTTAAGGTGGCACTGAAAATCTAACCCCAGCAGGATGGCAGCGCAGAGGTCAGGCAGGACCAGAAGTTTAAAATGATCGTACACGGTCCCGTCTACTATGAGTGTCACCACGCAGTAGCCGCCGATGTCCGCCGACTGGGACTCGGAGGCCATAGAAATCCGCTGTTGCGCAGGCAGGACTGGGAGAGAGCAACGCCGCACCGTGTCGGGGTGGATGAAGCTCTCCGTGCTCCCAGAGTCAAAAAGGCAGATTGTATCATGACCATTTACCTTAATGTCCATTGTGGAACTGGCTAGTTGGTGCGGTCTCGCTTGGTCCAGTGTAACGGATGCCAGCGTAGGGGTCGGTGTGTCGCTGCGGGTATCAGATGAGGCGGTGTCGGGGGCCTGCTGCGTCCCGGCTGTCGTCCAAGATGGCGGCGTCCATGATCCCCATGTGGCTGGAGGCGTCCAAAATGGCTGCTGTACCGGTGATTCGCACACGGCCGGGGAGGTCCAAAATGGCGGCCCGCATGGCCCACACGCGGCGCTGCTGGGGTTCGGGGTGGCTTTGGCCCTGCAGACGCTAGCGTAGTGTCCCTTCTTCCCGCAGCCCGAGCAGATCGCGTTTTTCGCCGGGCAGCGCGCTCTGGGGTGTTTTGCCTGGCCACAGAAGTAGCATTTCTGGCCTTGGGGCACTGCTGTCTGGCCTTGGGACACTGCTGCGGTAGTTGGGCCGTTGTTGGGGTGTGGCTGGGGTGGCACGGCGCTATGAGGCGGTCCTACCGTGTCCCAGGCTGTCATTCCCCGCGGCGTCCACGGTGCAGAGGAGTAGGCATCCATGCCCTGGTAGGCTGCATCCAACGATAGTGCGAGTTCAGAGGCCTTGTTGAGGTCGAGGTTACTCTGCTCCAACAGTCGCTGTCGTGTGTAATTGGATCTGTGGCCCGCTACAAAAGCGTCCCAGATAAGTTCCTCTGTGTACACGGCGGCCTTTACATCCTTACAACCACAGGCCCGGCCAAGCACAGACAGTGCCTGAAGGTATTCCACGGTCGATTCCCCAGGTTGTTGTTTACGACTCCCCAGGAGGTGCCTGGCGTACACTTCGTTCACTGGGCGCGTGTACTGGTCCTTGAGGAGCTTGATAGCATCCGCGTACGAGGTCGCGTCTTGGATGACCGAGTACACTCGGTGGTTCACTTTGGAGGTCAGGACATCCAGTTTGTCCTCGTCCGATTTGATTGCTTCGGAGGCGGTCAGGAATTTTTCGAAACACTTAAGCCAGTGAGTAAACTTGGTGGATGAGTCCGCCTCCCGATGATCTAAGTCCAGGCATGCTGGTGTGAGGATCTTCTCCATTATAAAAATGTTGTTAATAAAATTGATGCGCTATCAATTACTCATAAAAGACTGAGAGTTAGAAGAGTAACTAAAGGCTTTTATTAACAACAGAATGGAGGTCTGCCTCGAGTGGTCGACCGGTCCAGGATACAAGGGCTGGGGAGCAGTCACCTTTATACTAGGACCTGTGGGAGGAGTCAGCCGAGGCATGTCCAGGCATGTACACAGTGGAATACAAACAGGACAAACAGGAATACAAACAGTGGTTTACCACAATGGTAACACAGTATCAGAAGGGAGGGGGTAGATGGTAACACATTATCAGAGGGAAGGTGGTGAAGGGTAACATAGTATCAGAGGGGAGGGGGTAGATGGTAATAAAGTATCAGAGGGGAGGGGGTAGATGGTAACACAGTTTCAGAGTGCAGGGGGTAGATGGTAACACAGTATCAGACGGGAGGGGGTAGATGGTAATACAGTATCAGAGGGGAGGCGCTGGATGGTAACAGAGTATGATAGGGGAGCGGGTAGATGTTAACACAGTTGCAGAGGGGAGGGGATAGATGGTAACACAGTATCAGGGGGGAGGGGGTTGATGGTAACACAGTTTCAGAGGGGAGGAGGTAGATGGTAACACAGTATCAGAGTGAAGGGTATAGCAGCTATAACACTATCAGAGGGGAGGGGTGGATGTTAACTCAGCATCAGAGGGTACGTGGTGGATGATAACACAGTAACAAAGGGGAGGGGTTAGATGGTAACATAGTATCAGAGGGTAGGGGGTGAATCGTAACTCAGTATCAGAGGGGAAGGGGTAGATGGTAGCACAGTTTCAGCGGGGATGGGGTGGATGGTAACACATTATCAGAGTGGAGGGGCTAGATGGTAACACATTATCAGAGGGGAGGAGGTAGTTGGTAACACTTTATCAGAGGGGAGGGGGTGGATGATAACACAGTATCAGAGGGGAGGGTGTGAATAGTAACACAGTATCTGAGGGGAGGGGGTTGATGGTAACACAGCATCAGAGGGGAAGGGTGAATGGTTACACAGTAACCATGGGGAGGTGCTGGATGGTAACACAGTATCAGAGGGGATGGGGTGGATGGTAACACAGTATCAGAGGGGAGGGGTGGATGGTAACACAGTATCACAGGGGAGGGGGGTGGATGGTAACACAATATCAGATGGGAGGGTTGGATGGTGACACAGTATCAGAGGGGAGGGGATGGATGGTAACTATAGTAATCTGCGATGTTATGATTAAGGTTATCCACCAGGTGGTGCTGTAGCCAATGCTGCTGCTAAGGTAAGAGGTTTGCTTCCTGTTAAGGTCAGATGTTTGCTTCCTTTTAGGTCAGCACAAGGTGGATTGCCAGGATGCCGATGCAGGCTGTCTGTAAATGTGCTTCCCAGTTGTTAACAAAGTACTCATGTTAATTCTAACATCTAACCTCTTTGAGTTCCTGGTTCCAACTTCTGGATTTATCACATTTGGCGACGAGGGTACTAAAGGACCCTACATAAAGAAGAAAAGTCTGCCGGGATGTTTAAACAACAAAATCACAAGCTAAAGTTAGCTACAAGCTGGAAGAGAGCATGGCTGCCACGGTAGGAATGGTTTCCGCTTTTGATATTCAAGCACAAACCTGGGAAGAATACTGTGAAGTGTTGGGTTATTTTTTCGAAGCAAATGAAATATATGATGCCGGAAAAAGGAAAGCCATTCTGTTTAGTTCAGTGGGAAGCCAAACCTACAGTTTGATGAAAAATCTGCTCAGTCCTGAAAAGCCTGGAGACAAATCATTTGTTGAATTAGTGGCTTTGCTAAAAGAACATTTCATCCCTAAGCCTAGTGCGATTGTACAGCGGTTCAAGTTTAATTCAAGGAACAGGAAAGAGGAAGAGAGCGTAATGGACTATGTAGCGGTGTTGTGTAAATTAGCACAAGATTGCAATTATGGGAACAACCTGAAGGAAATACTGCGAGATAGGCTAGTTTGCGGAATTATGGACAACTGAATGCAGCGTAGATTATTATCCGAGACTGGGCTTACTTATGAAAAAGCATTGGAACTTGCTCAAGCCATAGAGACAGCGAACTGAGATGTAAAAGAAATACAGGGTTCAGACAGGGCTAATGCTACGCAAGTTGCAGGTCAGGTTGTTGTGCACAAGTTGAACATGTGTCAGAAACCACAACGTAAGCATATGAAGGCATGTTATAGATGCAAGGGCAATCACCTGGTGAGTGAATGCCGGTTTCTGGAGGAAAAGTGCTTCAAGTGTGGGAAACAAGGACACATAAAACGAGCTTGCAGGGTGAAATCACCTGTGGAGGAATCCAAACCAAAAGGGGCAGGACAGCAAAACCAAGGGAGAGAAGTGAAAAAACATGGAGCACACCACATCAGCGGGGAAGCTGAGGAAGAAGAGAACATGTTCATAATGTATAGCATGTTAGAGAACATTCCAAAAGTGGCTCCTATCACATTGCAACTGACAGTAAATGACTCTAAGGTGAACTTTGAAGTGGATACAGGGTGCGGCGTGACCATAATGAACAAGGCAGTGTACTCAAAATTGTGGAACCGTGCAAAAGTTCCAGAGTTAAAGCCTTGCTCCCTGCATCTTAAAACATATACAGGTGAACGAGTAGTGACATTAGGTATAGCTAAGGTAACTGTGCAACACAGGGACACAGTGGAACAGCTACCTGTAGTTATAGTATCAGGTACCGGACCAAACCTGTTAGGTCGGGGCTGGATAAAAGAACTTAAATTAGACTGGGGAGCAGTACATCAAATAGATGCGGGCAAACAGTTGACTTTGCAAGAAGTGTTGAGTGAACATGAGAGTGTGTTCAAGGAGGAACTTGGCACATTTAATGGCCCCCCAGCTAAGATTTATGTAGACAAGGAGGCACCGCCAAGGTTTTTTAAACAACGACCTGTGCCTTATGCCATGAAGCTAAAGGTAGAGGCTGAGCTTGACCGTCTATTGAGAGAGAACATACTGGAGCCGGTGAAATGTTCGGAATGGGCAGCTCCCATAATACCTGTTTTAAAACCGGACAATTCGGTAAGACTCTGTGAAGACTATAAATTGACTGTCAATCGGGTGTCCAAACTAGAGCAGTATCCTATTCCCAAAACAGAGGATCTCTTTGCAAACCTGGCTGGAGGAAAGAAATTCACAAAGTTGGATATGAGTCATGCCTACTTGCAGATTACACTGGATGACGAATCAAAGAAGTATGTCACCATAAATACACACAAGGGTTTGTTTACATATAACTGCTTACCGTTTGGTGTCTCATCTAGTCCAGCTATCTTCCAGAGGACAATCGAAGGTGTACTGCAAGGGATTCCACATGTTTCCATCTATCTGGATGACATTCTGGTGACAGGAAGAACTGACCAGGAGCATCTGAGCACTCTGAGGGAGGTACTACAGAGATTGGAGAGGGCAGGGTTCCAGCTCAAGAGGAGTAAGTGCACTTTCCTGGGGAATGAGGCAGTGTTCCTGGGACACAGAGTGGACACCACCGGGCTCCATCCACTCAAGGAGAAGTTACAAGCACTGCAGGACGCACCTGCCCCTACAAATGTGGCTGAGTTAAAAGCTTACCTGGGACTGCCGAACTATTATAACAGGTTTTTACCAAACTTGTCAACTGCGTTAGCACCTCTTCACAAACTATTGCGCAAGGAGACACAGTGGCAGTGGGGAGAGGAGCAGAGGGTTTCATTTGAACAGTCCAAGAAACTGATGCTGTCGTCGGATGTGCTGGTTCACTACAATGCAGAGAAAGACATCATTCTCTCTTGTGACGCTTCACCTTATGGGGTGGGGGCAGTTTTTTCACACTGCATGGAAGATGGAACTGAAAGACCAATAGGGTTTATGTCCCGAACTCTAACACCAGCGGAAAAAAACTATTCCCAGTTAGACAAAGAGGGGTTAGCAGTAATGTTTGGGTTACAGAGGTTCCACAAGTACATATATGGCAGGAAGTTCACCATATGCACCGATCATAAACTTCTTCTCTCTCTTTTCAATGAAATGAAAGCAGTTCCACAGATGGTGTCACCCCGGATCCAGAGGTGGGCAGTGACGTTGAGGGCATATGAGTATGTCATCGTCTACAAGACGGGCAAGTACCATGGGAACGCAGATGTCTTGAGCTGTCTTCCACTGCCAGGCACACCTATCCGTGCAGCTCCAGAGGACAGAGTTTTGATGTTGGAGGACACTGACACGGCACTTGTGACTGCAGAGCAAGTAAGAACATGGACAGGTAAAGATCCAGTACTGTCTAGAGTTCGAGAATATGTGGTGAGGGGATGGCCACAGCATCCGGAAGGGGCTGACTTCACACCCTACAGTGTCAGGAAAACAGGGCTGAGTGTGCAGGATGGTTGCGTGTTGTGGGGAGCACGAGTGATTATTCCATAGCCAGCACGACAGTCTATCCTAGAGCAACTACATCAGTTTCATCCTGGGGTCTCGTGTATGAAAGCCTTGGCTAGGAGTTACTTGTGGTGGCCAAAGCTAGATGAGGGGATAGAAAATCTAGTCAAGACATGCAGCACTTGTCAGGAACACCGGAAGGCACCAGCAGCGGCTCCTCTCCACCCCTGGGAGTGGCCGGATAAACCATGGAGAAGATTGCACTTAGATTATGCGGGTCCATTCATGGGGAAGATGTTCCTCATAATCATTGATGCACATTCCAAATGGATGGATGTTTATCCTGTAAATTCTGCTTCTGCCACTACTACTATAGACTGCCTGCATCAGAGCTTCAATAATCAAGGGCTACCGGAAATCGTGGTGAGTGACAATGCCACTTGTTTTGTGAGTACAGAGACAAAAGAGTTCTTGAGAAAAAATGGCATAGCGCAGGTGACCTCGGCTCCATATCATCTGTCCTCGAATGGACTTGCTGAGAGAGCCGTACAAACATTTAAGGAGATGATGAAAAAAAGTGCAGAAGGGAGTTTAGCAGCCAAAGTGTCACGGGTTCTGTTCAGCTACAGAATAACACCTCAATCCACCACAGGACTCTCTCCTGCTGAGATGTTATTAGGTCATAGACTACGCTCCACTCTTGACCTTGTCCACCCAGAACTAAAAAGTGAAATGGAAAACAGACAAAACAAACAAAAAGAGAACCATGACAAAAGAACAAAGAGCCGAAGTTTTGGAGAAGGAGATGCAATCCTTACCAGGAATTTCAGTTATGGACCAAAGTGGATTCCTGGCTTCATAGACTCAATGACAGGTCTAGTATCATACAAGGTCATGTTGGGAGATGGTAGGGTAGTACGTAGACGTGTAGATCAGATACTTCCCAGACAAGGGGAAATTGAAATGAAGGTTCCAGATGCAATGACTGAAGACAGGGTTGCCCCCAGTTATCCAAGTGCCACCACCAGGGACAGAGATAATTCCACAGGAACCTATCCGTCAAGAGGAAACCATCGTTGCAAAGTCAGATACTCTGAGCACTACTCAGGAGTAGCTGGTGGCTTCACCACAAACAAGCAGGGACTTTACTGTTCGACGTTCACAAAGGGCTCGCAAGCCACCAGAGAGATTGATACTGAACTGTTAGATTCATCAAGTATGGAACATGATAAATGGAGACTCATTATGTGACCCTCAGGAATGGTTGTTTGTTAAGAAATTCATACTAAAATCTTAAGGGGGGAGAGATATAGTAATCTGGAATGTTATGATTAAGGTTATCCACCAGGTGGTGCTGTAGCCAATGCTGCTACTAAGGTCAGAGGTTTGCTTCCTGTTAAGGTCAGAGGTATGCTTCCTGTTAGGTCAGCACAAGGTGGATTGCCAGGATGCTGATGCAGGCTGTCTGTAAACGTGTTTCCCAGTTGTTAATAAAGTACTCGTGTTAATTCTAACATCTAGCCTCTTTCAGTTCCTGGTTCCAACTTCTGAATTTATCACAGTAACACAGTATCAGAGGGGAGGGGGTGGATGGTAAAACAGTATCTAAGGGGAGGGGTGGATGGTAACACAGTATCTGAGGGGAGGGGTGGATGGAAACACAGTATCAGAGGGGAGGGGGTTGATGGTAACACAGTATCAGAGGGGAGGGGGTAGATGGTAACACAGTTTCAGAGTGGAGGGGGTAGATGGTAAAACAGTATCAGAAGGGAGGGTGTGGATGGTAACACAGTATAAGAGGGGAGGGGGTAGATGGTAACACAGTTTTGAAGGGGAGGGGGTGGATGGAAACACAGCATCAGAGGGGAAGTATTAGATGGTAACACAGTATCAGAGTGGAGGGGGTTGATGGTAACACAGTATCAGAAGGGAGGGGGTAGATGGAAACACAGTATCAGAGGGGAGGGGTAGATGGTAACACAGTATCAGAGGGGAGGGGGTAGATGGTAACACAGTATCAGAGGGGAGGGGGTAGATGGTAACAGTATCAGAGGGGAGGGGGTAGATGGTAACACAGTATCAGGGGGGAGGAAGTAGATGGTAACACAGTTTCAGAGTGAAGGGGATAGACGCTATAACAGTATCAGGGTGGAGGGGGTGGATGGTAACACAGAATCAGAGGTTACGGGGTGGATGATAACACAGTATCAGAGGGGAGGGGTTAGATGGTAACACAGTATCAGAGGGTATCCTAGAAGTAAAGGGAATTAAGGGTTATGGGGAGTGGGCAGGAATTTGGACATGAGTCTATGTTCGGATCGGTCATGGCCCTGTGGGTAGCGGAGCGGGCCCAGGGGCCATGTAGCCTGATCCTGCTCCTATTTCATGTGTCTAATTCTGTTAGATTCAGGAGATGGTTCTGTGATAGTAGATTGGCGGTTAGGATCAGATCAGCCATGATCTTATTGAATGGCGGAGCAGGCTCGAGGGGCTGATTGGCCTACTCCTGCTCCTATTTCTTATGTTGTTATGTTCTTATGGGTGGATGGTAACTCAGTATCAGAGGTGAGGGGGTATATGGTAGCACAGTTTCAGGGGGGATGGGGTGGATGGTAACACATTATCAGAGGGGAGGGGGTTGATGGTAACACATTATCAGAGGGGAGGGGGTGGATGGTAACACAGTATCAGAGGGGAGGGGTGGATGGCTAAACAGTATCAGTGGGGAGGGGCTGGATGGTCACACAGTATCTGAGGGGAGGGGGTGGATGGTAACACATTATCAAAGGGGAGGGGTGGATGGTAACACAGTATCAGAGGGGAGAGGGTAGATGTTAATACAGTATCAGAGGGAAGGGGGAGGATGGTAACTCAGTGTCAGAGGGGAAGGGCTAGATGGTAGCACAGTTTCAGGGGGGATGGGGTGGATGGTAGCTCAGTATCAGAGGAAAGGTGGTGGATGGTAACACAGTATCAGAGGAAAGGTGGTAGATGGTAACACAGTATCAGAGGGGAGGGGGTGGATGATAACACAGTGTCAGAGGTGAGGGGGTAGATGGTAACACAGTATCAGAGGGGAGGGGTAGATGGTAACACAGTATCAAAGGGGAGGGGGTGGATGGTAACACAGTATCAGAGGGGAGGGGGTGGATGGTAACACAGTATCGGGGAAGGGGCTGGATGGTAACATAGTATCAGAGGGGAGGGTGTAGGTGTTAACACAGTATCGGGGGGGTGGATGGTAACAAAGTATCAGAGGGGAGGGATGGATGGTAAGACAGTATCAGAGGGGAGGGTTGGATGGTAACACAATATCAGAGAGGAGTGTTGGATGGTAACACAGTATCACAGGGGATGGGGTTGATGGTAACACAGTATCAGAAGGGAGGGGGTAGATGGTAACACATTATCAGAGGAGGGTGTAGATGGTAACACAGTTTCAGAGGGGAGAGGGTAGAAAGTAACACAGTATCAGACGGGAGGGGGTGGATGGTAACACATTATCAGAGGAGGGTGTAGATGGTAACACAGTTTCAGAGGGGAGAGGGTAGAAAGTAACACAGTATCAGACGGGAGGGGGTGGATGGTAACACATTATCAGAGGAGGGTGTAGATGGTAACACAGTTTCAGAGGGGAGGGGGGGATGGTAACAGAGTTTCAAAGTGGAGGGGGTAGAAAGGAACAGTATCAGAGGGGAGCGGGTTGATGGTAACACAGCATCAGAGGGTACGGCGTGGATGATAACACAGTATCAGAGTGGAGGGGGTTGATGGTAACAGAGTATCAGAGGGGAGGTGGTGAAGGATAACACAGTATCAGAGGGGAGGGGGTAGATGGTAACACATTTTCAGAGGGGAGGGGTGGATGGTTACACAGTATCTGAGGGGAGGGGTGGATGGTAACACAGTGTCAGAGGGGAGCGGGTTGATGGTAACACAGCATCAGAAGGGAGGGGATAGATGGTAACACTGTTTCAGAGTGGAGGGGGTAGATGGTAATACAGTATCAGATGGGAGGGGGTGGATGGTAACACTGTATCAGAGGGGAGGGGGTAGATGGTAACACAGTTTCAGAGGGGAGGGGGTGGATGGTAACACAGCATCAGAGGGGAGTTGTTAGATGGTAACACAGTATCAGAGGGGAGGGGGTAGATGGTAATACAGTATCAGAGGGGAAGGGGTGGATGGTAACAGAGTATCATAGGGGAGCGGGTAGATGTTAACACAGTTTCAGAGGGGAGGGGGTAGATTTTTACCTAGACACAATTAGAACTCCGAACTCAGAGATTCAAACATGAAGTGCTTTATTGCAAACTCCTGTGATACAAATTGTGGACCATTGTCACTTACGAGTTGTTCCGGTGCGCCATAACGGCTGAACATCTCACCAAGTTTCTCAATTGTTTTCTCTGCCGTGGTAGACCTCATCACAGCGACCTCCGGCCACTTGCTATGAGCGTCCACAACCACCATAAACATCTTCTCTTCGAAAGGACCGGCGAAGTCCACATGTACTCGCTGCCACACTTCTGCAGGCCAATTCCAGGGGTGTAGGGTTGCCAGCTGTGGAACATTCCGGACCCTTTGACATGGGGAACATGTTTTGGCTTTCTCCTCAATATTCCCATCGAGACCTGGCCACCAGAAGTAGCTTCTTGCCATTTCCTTCATCCAAACCATCCCACTGTGGCCTGTATGAAGTTGTTGCAGTATAGGTTCCCTCAGAGGTGGTGGAATGATGACACGGCGTCCCCAAAGAAGACAACCTGCCTGGACAGAGAGCTCATTTCTTTTTGAAACGTAGGCCTAGAAATTGGGTTGTGGGTTCGCCAGGGCTGTAGCGCCAGAAATTTTGCGCCAGCGTTAATGTGGCAGCGCCCGACGAAAATTCGGTTGCGCCGGGCCCAGACGGCGGCGGGCGCTAAAGGAGGGTTTTAGCGCCTCAAAACGGGCGTTCAATTGGGTTTTCCGGCGCTAATCCCCCGCTGCGGCACCCGATGCGGTGCGGCAGGCTGGGGAACTGCAGGCCTCCTCCTTCTGTTAAGGAGGAGCTGCCTGCAGCCGACAACTGACCGGCGGATTCCCCCGACATCTGAGCCCGGCACCTCGGGGGAGTGCCGGGCTCGCAGCACACACACATCAGGGCCGCGGGGGGGGTGATGCAGGAGTCCGGGAAGGGAGGTGCGGGCAGGCGGCCGCCGGGAACACGGCTGGCCGCCGCTCCACCTTTATGCGCCGGCGCAAAGGCGTGTAAGAACCCTTTCCACAATCGTTGGTTGCGCCTGCCACGGGCGAGGCGGGCGCAACTGAATTTGGGCTTGGGGCCGGGTTACCACGGCAACCGGGACGCTGCGCACACCGATGACGTCATCGGTGCCGGCGCAGCGCCACCGGCTAACGCCGATGGTAAGGCCCAAGTCAATTTCAGAAACGGCTATAATTCCAGCGCAATGCCCTCCAGCGCCGCTAATTGGGTGCTAACCCCACTCAATTTCTAGGCTGTAAGGTTTCAAACTAGGAGAATCTCCTATAGCTCTCCCTCAAATGACATCGTCCATTACCTCAGACAGGACTGGATCGTTGCGGGTGTACCTTCGCACCTGAACTGCAGTGACAGGTGCTCCCTCCACTTGTCTAAAGTAGAAGATGTCTATCTGACGAGGCTCTGGGGGAGTAACAGGCAAGGGTAGCCTCGAGAGACCGTCTGCGTTGCTGTGCAAGTCTGATTTGCGATATTTGATGTCGTATGTGTGTCCTTACAACAGTAAAACCCACCTTTGCATCCTGCTTGCAGCGAGAGACGGAATTCCAGTGTGGGGCCCGAAGATTGAAGTCAATGGACGGTGGTCTGTCAGGAGTGTGAACCTTCTCCCAAACAGGTACTGATGAAATTTTCGAATTCCAAAAACGATTCCCAAGGCCTCGCGCTCGATCTGCGCATAGTTACTCTCGGCCTTGTTCAAGGTGCGTGATGCGAAGGCGTTAGGTTTCTCTTCACCCGAAGCATGATGTGGGATATGACTGCTCCCACACCATATGGTGATGCATCACATGCTAGCTGCATGGGTAGCTTTGGGTTGAAGTGTGTCAGGACCTCCGATTTCAGCAATGCTTTCTTTGCTTGGGCGAAAGCTTCGTTGCACAGTTCAGTCCATTTCCATGTTTTGCCTTGACATAGCAACTGATGTAACGGCTTCAGCAATGTTGCTAAGTCTGGAATAAACTTCCCATAGTAGTTAAGTAGCCCCAGAAATGAACGTAACTGGCTCACATTCTGGGGTGCTGGGGCCTCCACGATCGCCTTGACCTTTGACGGCGCCTTATGCAGGCCAGTAGCGTCAATCACATGCCCCAGGTACTCAACTGAAGACTGAAATAATTCACATTTGTCTGTCCGAACTCTGAGTCCGTACTCTTTCAGTCGTTGTAGTGTCGCATCCAAGTTCAGAAGATGATCCTCCTCATTTGTCCCAGTGACAAGGATGTCGTCCAGGTAGCACTGGACTCCTGGCAGTCCACTCAAAATCTGATCCATTGCCCTTTGGAATAGAGCAGGGGCCGACGTAATTCCAAACGGAAGGCGGCAGTACCTGTATAGCCCCTTGTGTGTCACAATTGTCAGCAGCTCCTTTGATTTGCCATCGACATGCATTTGTAGATAAGCCTGGCATAAGTCTATTTTGCTGAACTTTTGCCCTCCTGCCAGGCCCGTAAAAAGATCATCAATGAGGGGAAGAGGGTACTGTTCCGCAGACAGCACCGGGTTAATAGTCACTTTAAAATCCCCGCAGATTCGAACAGATCCATCCTTTTTCAGGACAGGAACAATGGGTGTGGCCCATTTGCTCACGCTCACAGGCTCCAGGACTCCATTCTCGACTGAGGCCTCCAAGTTAGCCTCAACTTTTGGCCTAATTGCATAGGGTACAGGTCGGGCTTTGTGAAACTTCGGCTTGCTGTCAGGTTTAATGTCCAGTCTCACGCTGATCTTTTTCATGCTCCCAAGTTCCCCATTGAAGAATTCTGCATGTTTGTTTAACACTGCAGTCAGACCTGACTCCCCTTTTGACATCATGCAGACTGCAGGCCAGTCCAGTGTGATTTTCTCTAACCACGCACGTCCCAGTAGCGATGGGTAATTTCCCTTTACCACATATAGTGGCAGTTTTGCAGTCTGTCTGTTCAATTTAACTGTCACCTCAATGGCGCCTCTCATGGCCACAGGTTTGCCGGTATACGTCTTTAGCACAATGTTTGTTGGCTGAAGGGTAAGATGCTTTAGCATTTTGTTGTAGACAGTGTCTGAAACAAGGGACACAGCCGCGCCTGTGTCCACCTCCATCCGCACTGATTGTCCCTCTGCCAGTGGTGACACCCAGTAGCCATTTGAACCATCTGCAACCGTCAGTATGTGCACCTCTTCCTCCTCAGAGGTGTCGCTCCCCTCTGTTTTGCTTGTTCCATCATACTGCACTGAATGAACACTCTTGTTCCTCTCTTGTCCAAATACAGACATTTTGCTTCCATGCTTCCCAGCTCTGTCTATTCTTTTTTTACCTCTACAGGCCCGTTCAATGTGACCCTTTTTGCCACAATTTTGGCATTCCAGCTCTGTACACCAGCAGTCATTAGCGTGATGGCCCGTTTTCCCACAACGGTAACATGTGCCGTTCCGCGCACCTTTAGGCTCAGATGGCACCTTGTGAACTCTCCCTGTTGAACTCAACTGGTGAGCTTCCTTTTCCGCCATCTCCATGGAGACACTAACTTCAATGGCCTTTTCAAGAGTAAGGTTGTCCTCAGTAAGAAGGCGCTTCTGTGTGGCTGCAGTTTGCAGACCACACACAAGTCTGTCTCTAATGGTGTCATTCAGCACCTCCTTAAACTGGCAGTGTTCCGACAACCTTTTTAAAGCAGCAATAAACATCGTCACTGATTCCCGCTCCTCTTGATTCCGTTTGTGAAATCTAAATCTCTCAGCAATAACCAGAGGTTTTGGTGAAAAATGTGCTCCAAGAATTTCCACTAGTTGCTTATATGTTTTAGTTCCTGGCTTATCTGGCTGCACAAGGCTGCGAAGTAAATTGAATGTCTTCGGCCCCATTACACTCAAAAAGGTAGGCATGACCTTTTCGTTTGCCACCGCATTCGCCAAGACAAAATAGTCAAAACGTTCCATATAAGCGCTCCATTGCTCCACATTTTCATCAAAATCACCGATGTTTCCTAATACAGTAGCCAGCTCACGTTTCAAATTTAAATTTCTGTTTACTCATTGCACCCATAACGTACGCAGATTCATCCGCTCCTTGTCGCCACCTTCTTGTGTCGGTACCTTTTTACCTAGACACAATTAGAACTCAGAACTCAGAGATTCAAACATGAAGTGCTTTATTCGAAGGGAAAAGGAAGTTCTGGAGAGTTCCAAACAAAGAGAGCTAAACTTAACCAAGAGAACACCCAACCATTTATCTGCTGCGACAGCGCCACCACAGATGGGAGTAGAACACACAATACATAACAGATAGTAACACAGTATCAGGGGGGAGGGAGTAGATGGTAACACAATTTCAGAGGGGAGGAGGTAGATGGTAACACAGTTTCAGAGTGAAGGGGATAGAAGCTAAAGCAATATCAGAGTGGAGGGGGTGGATGGCAACACAGCATCAGAGGGTACGGGGTGGATGATAACACAGTATCAGAGGGGAGGGGGTTGATGGTAACACATTATCAGAGGGGAGGGGGTAGATGTTAACACAGTAACAGAGAGCAGGGGGTGGATGGTAACACAGTATCAGAGGGGAGGGATGGATGGTAACACAGTATCAGAGGGGAGAGGGGAGATGGTAAAACAGTATCAGAGGGGAAGAGGTAGATGGTAACACAGTATCAGAGGGGAGAGGGTAGATGGTAAAACAGTATCAGAGGGGAAGAGGTAGATGGTAACACAGTATCAGAGGGGAGGGGGTGGAAGGTAACACAATATCAGAGGGGAGGGGGTGGATGGTAACACAGTATCAGAGGAGAGGGGGTAGATGGTAACACAGTATCAGAGGGGAGGCGGTGGATGGTAACAGAGTATCAGAAGGGAGGGGGTAGATGGTAACACAGTTTCAGAGGGGAGGGGGTGGATGGTAACAACATTTCAGAGGAGGGGGTGAATGGTAACACAGTATCAGAGAGGACTGTGTAGATGGTAACACAGTATCAGAGGGGAGGGGTAGATGGTAACAGTATCAGGGGAGAGGGGTGGATGGTAACACATTATCAGAGGGGAGGGGGTGGATGGTAACACAGTATCAGAGGGGAGGGGGTAGATGGTAACACAGTATCAGAGGGGAGGGAGTGGATGGTAACACAGTATCAGAGGGGAGGGGGTGGATGGTAACACAGTATCAGAGGGGAGGGGGATGATGGTAACAGTATCAGAGGGGAGGGGGTAGATGGTAACGTAGTATCAGATGGGAGGGGGTGAATGGTAACACAGTATCAGAGGGGAAGGGGTAGATGGTAACAGAGTATCAGAGGGGAGGGGGTGGATGGTAACATAGTATCAGAGGGGAGGGGGTAGATGGTAACACATTATCAGAGGGGAGGGGGATGATGGTAACAGTATCAGAGAGGAGGGGGTAGATGGTAACGTAGTATCAGAGGGGAGGGGGTGGATGGTAACACAGTATCAGAGGGGAGGGGGCAGATGGTAACACAGTATCAGAGGGGAGGGGGTGGATGGTAACACAGTATCAGAGGGGAAGGGGTAGATGGTAGCAGAGTATCAGAGGGGAGGGGGTGGATGGTATCACAGTATCAGAGGGGAGGGGGTGGATGGTAACACGATATCAAAGGGGCGGGGGTTGATTGTAACACAGTATCAGAGGGGAGGGGGCAGATGGTAACACAATATCAGAGGGGATGGGGTAGATGGTAACAGTATCAGAGCAGAGTGGGTGGATGTTAACACAGTATCAGAGGGGTGGGTGTGGATGGTAACACAGTATCAGGGGGAGGGGGTGAATGGTAACAAAGTGACATAATAAAACTCACTATGCACTTGGTTCGAGTATAAAGCAAGGCTTTAATCAAATTGTTTCAATACATGGAGGTCTAGTTGTCCTTCACTAGTTCCTGTCTTACAAAATGTCCCTGGGCAAGCTGGGCCCACGCCCAAGTATTTATAGTCCTTGGACGGCGCCACCAGCTTGCCGTCCAGTGTTATTTCATGAGTTGTTTCTTCATGATGATGAGATTTATAACATTCTTCCTGCCTAAAAGATTTGGAAGTCCGATGACTTCCTCCTAATTGATTAGGCAGACCACGAATAGCTGCAGTCTTTTCGATCTTTGTTTATGGCTGTAAGGCACGGTTCCCCAGTCTGTGTCTTGGTCCCTGGGCCGCTTGATCCGCACTGGTAGATCGACAGGGCCCGTGTCGCCTTGATCGACCTGAGGGAGACTGGGGAGATCGTGACTCCAGGTGCAGGACCTCACAGGCGCAGAGCAGGCTTCATCTTGTTTGATAGGTGATTGACCGGCTTCCTGGCTTCGGGTGGCCATCCCACAGGGAGCGCTCGGCTCCCTGAGTGGATCCGGTGGGGTAGCCGGCAGATCTCTGATGTCCCACGTAGGGCACCATTTTAAAGGAGCGCAGAGTGTCGGCATCATTACCGTGGGCCCCTCTATCAGTTGGGTCCGTGGAACTGGTTGGACAGGGATCCAGATCTCGGAGTGAAATGGTGGACTCCCAGCCATCTCCCAGCCAGGGTACTGCACGTGCGCGTAGGTGGGATTAACGTCCGGGAGATCCAATGAGGGGATCATTTTTGGAAGATCGGACGAATCTTCGGAGCAGCATGGGGCCGGGAGCTGCCAACCATGATGGTCGGGACGTCCCATGAGTGGAGCGACGCTGGAAGCTGAAGAATCGCTCGTGAGGCGTGACATTGGTGGACATAGAAAGAAGAGACCTGATGGAATGTAACACATCAGGGAGCAGTTTCCCACTGCTGGCCTGATAGTTTGCGTGACCTCAGTGCAAGACGAACAGCGCTCCAAATAATAGTGTTGTATATCTCAACCTGTCCGTTAGCAATGGGATGGTATGGTGTCGTTTTACTTGTGGCGATTCCCCGTTGGGAAAGATAGCTTTTGAGTTCGCTTGACATGAAGGAGGGACCCCGATCAGAGTGGATGAAATTGGCCGTACCGCAAAGGGAAAAGACTTGATCAAGGCATTTGATCACTGTGGAAGTAAACATATTGGGACAGGGGAAAGCAAAGGGAAAGCGTGAATATTCGTCCACCATAGTAAGTAAGTAGGTGTTTTGCATTGAGGAAGGCAATGGCCCTTTAAAGTCAATGCTGAGTCACTGCATAGGCTGCATAGCGTGTATGAGCGAGACATCTGATGGACGGAAGCATTGCGCTTTTAATTCCGCACAAATTCTACAGGAGGAGCATGTTCTTTTCACATCTTCCGTAGAAAATGGGAGGTTTTTAGATCGCACAAAGTGCAACATACAGGTAACGCCAGGATGGCACAAGTCAGTATGAAGATCCGCAAGAGTCGATGTTGAAATAGAAGAACAGAATGCCCGCGTGAGGGTATCTGGGGCCACATTCTCTTTGCCGGGTCGATAATGTATGGTGTATCCAAAAGTGGCCAATTCCATCCTCCAGAGTTGTATTTTGTTATTCTTGATCTTAGTGCGTTTCTGGTTATCTATATATATAAAGCGGTCGATCTGCCTGTCCTTCTGTCTGTCCTTCTGTCTGTCCTTCTGTCTGTCCTTCTGTCTGTCTGTCTGTCCTCACGTGTGCGTCTGTCGGGCTATGCGCTCGAAAGTTACAGGGCGTACCTACACGTGCGTTACGTCGAAAGAAAGCTTACCTTTCCAAAACGGTCTTAAGCGTATTTACGTTTCGGCCGGGCTAAAATCGCGCCCGCGGTATCCGAAAAACCTTCAACATTCCGCTCATTAGCATCTCATTACCCGCTCATTAGTGACAGAGTGACCTCGAGGTCGACCAATCGTACGCCGGGTTGCTGCCGCGTGCGGCCGGGCCCTCCTACGGTCGAGTGACGGGACGATTGATCAATCCTACGCTTTGGTCACCTGACGGTCGACGTGTGTGGGCGGGCCTTATCGTTCTGAACCGAGGTGAGTGGCCGCCATCTTTATTCTCACCTTCTGTGTGTTTATTTGTTAGGAGCGATTTTTTTTTATGTGTAAAACGTCAAAACACAATGTCTAAAACGTTAAAACACAATGAAGATGGTGTCCCATCTTCTTAACAGCCGTTTAAAAAAAAATAGCTTTTGGTGTTTTCAGCAAGAATGCGCGTTCCTTCTCCGTGGCAGCTTTTTAAAAACATTAAAAAACTTTCAAGATGGCCTCCCATCTTCTTAACACCCGTTTATTAAAAAAAATTTAAAAAAAATTTCTGTTGCTTTCACAGGCTGCGCGTTCCTTCTCCGTGGCAGCATTTAAAAAAAAAAAAAAAAAAATTCTTGGTTTCACAGACTGCGCAGGTTACCCCGGCAACGGGGCCTGCCGGCCGTCTCTCTCAGCCGCAATCGGTGGACTTCAAGCCGGCTCGGCCGGGGGGGGGCGGGGCTCTCGGGACTGCGGGGCGGGGCGGGGCTCTCGGGAGTGCGGATCTCGGCTGGGGCTTGCTGAGCGTGAAGGGTTACCCCGGCAACCGGGCCCGCCGGCCGTCTCTCAGCCTCAAGACGGCTCACGCCTGTTCTCGGCTCGGGAGTGCGGGGCGGGGCAGGGCGGCTGGGGCTTGTAGAGCGGGGCTCTCGGGAGTGTGGGGCGGGGCGGCGCGGCAGGGTTACCCCGGCAACCGGGCATGGCCGTGGCCGTCTCTCAGCCTCAAGCCGGCTCACGCCTGTTCTCGGGGCTTGGCTCCATTTGCGGCCGCGGGCCACTCGCCCTCTCTCTCTCCTTCCCTCTGTCTCTCTCCCCCTCTCCCCCCTTCTCTCCCACGCTCCCCCCTTCACTCCCCTTCTCACCCCCCTTCTCTCCCCCGCTCCCCCCTTCTCTCCCTCCCCCCTCCTCCCCCTCCCTGCCCTCCCTCCCCCCTCCTCCCCCTCCCTGCCCTCCCTCCCCCTCCTCCCCCTCCCTGCCCTCCCCCCCTGCCCGCCCTCCCTCCTCCCTTCCCCCCCGCCCTCCCACCGCCCTCCCTTCCCCCGCCCTCCCTTCACCCCCCCTCCATTCCCCCCCTCCCTTCCCCCCCGCCCTCCATTCACCCCCCCGCCCTCTCTTCCCCCCCGCCCCCCCGCCCTCCCCACCCCCGACTCCCGCCCGCCCTCCCCGCCCCCCCTCCCCGCCTGCCCCCGCCTCCCCGCCCTCCCCCCCCGCACTCCCCCCCATCCCCGCCCTCCCCCTCCCCCTCCCCGCCCTCCCCCTCCCCCCCTCCCTGCCCTCCCACACCCCGCCCTCTCTTCCCCCCAGTCGCTCTCTCTCTTCCCCCCAGTCGCTGTCTCTCTTCCCCCCAGTCGCTCTCTCTCTTCCCCC